>NC_081779.1:11788454-12124704 GCF_963082965.1 Carassius carassius
ATTCAGTTTTTGCTATTTGCTATTGTTTTGTTTGGCTAGCTTTTATTTGGATTTTTGGGAAAAGTCTCAAAAAAACTAAAATATTAGAAGATATTTCTTTTTTGAATCCTCTTTATATTAACATTTATGCATTTAGCAGACACTTTTATCCAAAGCGACTTTCAGAATGCATTCAGAATATATATTTTATTTTTATCAGTATGTGTGTTCCCTGGGAATTGAAACCAAGACCTTTTACACTGCTAACGCAATGCTCTACCACTGAGCCAGAGGAACATATCTTAAAGTGAAGCACTATCTATTATAAAGTAAGTGTCAAAAGATGGCCTACATATCTTGTGTCTATAACAGACAATAATTTATGCTTTTTTGTTTTCTACCAGACTACATTCTTTGGCATCCTTATCTTGCTGAGACAGCTGTTACCCAGTGACCCTTTCTTTCTGCTAAGTATCATCTAAGGAACATCTCAAATGTTTTTGTTGGACAGTTATTTGTTTAGAATGGCACCTTTCCCATTTCTTCTCATGCACTCACATTTGTAACTTTTTTCCCATCTGTATACATATTCTTCTCTTCTTTTCTTTCTTTCCTGTTTTCACACTCTCCTCTCTTTTCTTCTGTTTTTTAAGCAGGCTTTGACTCATCGTCTCAGTGAAACAATTATGGCAGTGATTCAGAGAGAAGGCACGCTGAGTTTCTGTTCCTCATTGAAGCGTTTCAGCCAAATGAAGGGGTAGTTTGGCACTTTACCAACGTACTAAAATACCTTACCCCGATCACCTCAACCTACACACCTCACACATACTCCAGTTTTCTGCTTCTAATGTCCCATGACTAAAGAGGTCCCATCGTGCTCATAGCGCCTCAGTGTGTTCTATTTAGAAATATAGATGGCATCAATGTGTACAGTTTGTGTTGGTCAGACATGAAAAAACTTATATTACTTTGTTGTAGGTTGCCCTATAAAATAATGTTTTCTCAAAGAAATTGTCATGTACATTTGTTTTTAACTTTAAAAGAATCTTGTGTCTGACTTTTTGTCCCAAGAAATATTATATGAACTACAATATGCAATATGGAGGGCCCGATGGTCCAGGACCAATGTAATTTGATGTTAGTTACTGTGTTGAGACTAAGTCTCATGTTTGATGATCATGTATATTTGTTTAATGCCCTGCAGATTTAAACATTTGTCTTTTTGTAATGTGTTGAATATTGTTGTTGCTAATTATACAGATTTAAATGTCACCATATACAGATATAATAATTATTATTATATATATATATAAGCATGAAGCGCACTACATATATTATTTTATTATATAAAAACAGATGTTTTTTTGCCTTTTCAATTATTGTAATTTTACTGACATTTTATAAGTCGTTTACTGATCAATAGTGGTACTTATTTTTTTCTCATGTGTTCCCCTTTGTCCTTTTAATTTCAAGTTTTTGCATTACCTTATGAAATGCTCTCCAGTGGGTAGGATCAGCTAAATTTGTTTGTTTGGCTAGCTTTCAGTGGATTTTTTTTTTTTCAGTTCTGCATAGCTTTCTCTTTCACTGGAGACATTCTGTGATTTAAAAACATGACCATTAAGAGAAAAAGCGAGTGACACGAGCAGAGCATCCACAATCATAATGCAGCATAATCACTGGAAATTGTACTATATTCCATCTGAATACCGCCCTTTTCATAGATAATGATTCCATGTTTGTGTCTCTTCCATGAAAAACAACCGAATTAACAATTTTCATTGTAGTGTAAATGCATTAGTAGCCTTTCTGCTTCGCTACCTAAGGCATCGTGTGAGATGGTACAATGGCTTTAACTTTGTGCACAAATAGTAGTGGTTAACTGGGGCCTTGACAGGCACTATTACAGCTTTTATCAGCACAGATATGTGGAGAATGTTTGTGAGGTGATGATTAAAAATGACAGTGAACTTTATCTGACCTTGATCATATTTCTAGCTGGAGGAAAAATTTCCAGTTTATTGTGTTCCTCTAATTACAATATATTCACCTTAGCTTCTTGTAATGTAGGTTATTACAATACTCTGTACATTTTTACACAAGGGCCTTATAATAGCCCCTTATAAATGACAAATACAGTTAAGATTTATATGGTTTTATTCATAAAAATAAAATAATTCTTTGTAAAGCCTAGCCTGGTTTCATGTTCATGTGTTTGTTCATTTGTTTGTGTGTGTGTGCAGGACGAGCTCTGATGAGGCTCACTGACAGGAAGTTGGAGCGTATGGGCATCATGCAGGAGAGTCAGAGACAGTACATACTACAGCAGGTCCTCCAGCTCCGCGTCAGAGAAGAGGTCCGTACTCTGCAGCTGCTCACGCAAGGTACACACACACATACATGTACAGCTATACTTGGAAAGCCCTCCATAGACTTCTAATGTTTTTAAATTAAGCTAGGCTTTCTTTACCTTAACCCTGCCTGTTTTATGAAACTTTTTTTTTTTTTTTTTTACTTTAACTGCCAAGAAATGTAGTTAAGTAAATGTAGTAATACTCTCTTACCTGTCTTGACCTTGTTAAGGGTCCCCACACTCATTGAAGAATTGCAATTCAAAGAAATTAATGTAAGAGTTATTAACTAGAAAAGCAAAGTGTGTCAAGACCGTTTTTTTTTTTTTTTTTTTTTTGATCGATAAATTAGTCATTCCACAGATTTTAAATAGGGTTTAAGTCTGGGCTCTGACTGGGCCATTAAAGGACATTCACCTTTTTCTTCTTCAACCACTTGTGGTCCGTTTTGCTGGTTGATTTGGGTCATTGTCATGTTGAAAGGTAAACCTTCCACTTCTTAATTAATTGACTTTATTGTGCTTCTGCGAATTGATAAAGCCTTTGAAATATTCTTTGTACCTTCTATGATGGTTTTAAGTATACAGGTGCTGGTCATATAATTAGAATATCATCAAAAAGTTGATTTATTTCTAATTCCATTCAAAAAGTGAAACTTGTATATTATATTTATTCATTACGCACAGACTGATATATTTCAAATGTTTATTTCTTTTAATTTTGATGTTTATAACTGACAACTAAGGAAAATCCCAAATTCAGTATCTCAGAAAATTAAATATTGTGAAAAGGTTCGATATTGAAGACACCTGGTGCCATACTCTAATCAGTTAATTAACTCAAAACACCTGCAAAGCCTTTAAATGGTCTCTCAGTCTACTTCTGTAGGCTACACAATCATGGGGAAGACTGCTGAATTTACAGTTGTCCAAAAGATGACCATTGACGCCTTGCACAAGGAGGGCGAGACACAAAAGGTCATTGCAAAAGAGAATGGCTGTTCACAGAGCTGTGTCCAAGCACATTAATAGAGAGGCGAAGGGAAGGAAAAGATGTGATAGAAAAAAGTGTACAAGCAATAGGGATAACGTACTCTGTTACTTACGTAACCTCGGTTCTCTCTAGAAGAGGGAACGAGTACTGCATCTTAGCTAAGACGCTACGGGAAAAGTCTCTTTTCACGAAATACTGAAGCAAAAAATTATCCTTAATTTTGAATTTTTGTAAAGCGCATTTGCAACAGTACACAGCCATAGGCGAGACGGCTCGCTCACTCATTGGCTGCTCTGCAGCAAGTGCACAGCCTATCGAGCGCAGGCTGATGCAATATCAGACCAATTAGGACGCTTCGCGCCCATCACGCCACTTCCCGCCGAAACGGGTGTGGCCCAACCCTATAAAAGGAGCTCGAAAAGGCTGACTCACCTGATTTATTTCATCGCTGAAGCGAACCAGAGTGAATCGTACGCACGGCAGAGAACGCAGTACTCGTTCCCTCTTCTAGAGAGAACCGAGGTTACGTTAGTAACCGAGTACGTTCTCTTACGAGAGTTCTCTCGTACTGCGTCTTAGCTAAGATGCTACGGGAACCCCATGTAAAACGCCGTGCGCGCAGGGATCACACACCAATAAACCTGAAGCAACGCCCAGGATTTACAGTGCACAGTCACCCGAGGGACTCACAGAGAGCCCAGGACAGGAGAGGGGGAAAGCCCTCCGTCCAATATCTAGCAGCACCCGTAGATGCGGCAATACAATCATCACACAGTCAAGGCAAGGCCTGACCAATGTGGCAACGCGGGTCTTACGTAATACTGCCCATATAACAGTCGGCAGCGCATAACGCTCACGAACTCAGAATTCCCATCAGGGCTCTGATTCGGCTATACCGACAGCAGCCTCGCTTGCAAGGCGGGAACCTCCAGGTTATAAAACCTGATAAATGTAGACGGCAAGGCCCAACCTGCCGCCATACATATATCCTGCAAGGAGATCCCAGTAGACCACGCCCACGACGAGGCGACGCCTCTTGTGGAGTGAGCTCTGACACCCAGTGGACACTGAAGGCCCTTGGAAGCGTAAGCTAACACTATGGCGTCAACAATCCATCTGGATAGAGTCTGTCTCGAAACAGCCATTCCCTTGGAACGTCCACTGAACGAGACAAACAGCTGCTCAGTCTGTCGAAAGACAGCGGAGCGAGACACATAAGCTCTTAAAACCCTAACAGGGCAAAGAAGACTCGAGTCTCCATCCTCTCCTGACACCGACAGGGCAGACAGGGCAATAACCTGAGCCCGAAACGGCGTGTTGAGGGACTTTGGCACATAACCGTGCCTAGGTTTGAGTATGACCCTTGAGTCATTAGGCCCAAACTCCAAGCACGACTGGCTCACCGAGAGCGCGTGCAGGTCACCCACCCGCTTCACTGAAGCGAGAGCCAACAAGAATACCGTCTTGAACGACAGATGCTGGAGGCTAATCGATTGGATAGGCTCAAAAGGGGGGGACCCTTCAGGCCCCATATAGGGACTGACGGAGGTCTGGGAGGATTCAGCCTCCTAGCTCCGCTAAGGAAGCGGATGACCAAATCGTTCCTTCTTATTGACTGACCTAGCGCTGTTTCAGAAAACGCTGCGATGGCCGCCACATAAACTTTGAGCGTGGATGGGGCTCTGCCCTTATCCAACAGCTCTTGCAGGAAGGAGAGAACCCCCGTCACCTCACAACTAAGGGGTGAACATCGCCGAGCTGTACACCAGCTGGAGAACACCGACCACTTCGAGGCATAGAGCCGCCGCGTTGACGGAGCCCTAGCCTGAGTGATGGTATTTAGCACTCCCACTGAGAGATCAGCGGGTAACCGTTGAGCGCCCACACATGGAGGGACCACAACTCCGGTTGAGGGTGCCAAATCGAGCCCCTGGCCTGCGAGAGGAGGTCCCTCCTCCAAGGCACTGGCCACGGGGCGATGTCTGCTAAGGGCATCTTTAAAAAGACGCAGCTCTTTTATGAGTGTGCGTCGCAGGGCGAACTCACACAAGGCTATAAAGGATATAGGCGCCGGACAGCGCAGCAGGAATGGCAGTGGAAGGCGGCGAGGCCAGCAGCTTCAGAATGGCTCGTCCCGCTGATATGCTTCTCAGACGGCGCTTGCTTCCTCGGTGATCCAGCGATGCGTGAGCTTCGCTGAAGAGATGAAAAATCAGGTGAGTCAGCCTTTTCGAGCTCCTTTTATAGGGTTGGGCCACACCCGTTTCGGCGGGAAGTGGCGTGATGGGCGCGAAGCATCCTAATTGGTCTGATATTGCATCAGCCTGCGCTCGATAGGCTGTGCACTTGCTGCAGAGCAGCCAATGAGCGAGCGAGCCGTCTCGTCTATGGCTGTGTACTGCTGCAAATGCGCTTTACAAAAATTCAAAATTAAGGATAATTTTTTGCTTCAGTATTTCGTGAAAAGAGACTTTTCCCGTAGCGTCTTAGCTAAGACGCAGTACGAGAGAACTCTCGTAAGAGAACCACACCCTGGAGAGGATTGTGAAACAAAACCCATTCAAAAATGTGGGGGAGATTCACAAAGAGTGTGCTGCAGCTGGAGTCAGTGCTTCAAGAACCACTACACAAAGACATATGCAAGACATGGGTTTTAGCTGTCGCATTCTTTGTGTCAAACCACTCTTGAAGAACAGACCGCGTCAGAAGCGTCTAGCTTCATAAAGGACTGGACTGCTGCTGAGTAGTCCAAAGTTATGTTCTCTGATGAAAGTAAATTTTGGATTTCCTTTGGATATCAGGGTCCCAGAGTCTGGAGGAAGAGAGGAGAGGCACACAATCCACGTTTCTTGAGGTCCAGTGTAAAGTTTCCACAGTCAGTGATGGTTTGCGGTGCCATGTCATCTGCTGGTGTTGGTCCACTGTTTTCTGAGGTCCAAGGTCAACGCAGCCGTATACAAGGACGTTTTAGAGCACTTCATGCTTCCTGCTGCTGACCAACTTTATGGAGATGCAGATTTCATTTTTTCAACAGTACTTGGCCCAAGCACACAGTGCCAAAGCTTCCAGTACCTGGTTTAAGGACCATGGTATCCCTGTTCTTAATTGGCCAGCAAACTCGCCTGACCTTAACCCCATAGAAAATCTATGGGCTATTGGGAAGAGGAAGATGTGATATGTCAGACCCAACAATGCAGAAGAGCTGAAGGCTACTATCAGAGCAACCTGGGCTCTCATAACACCTGAGCAGTGGCACAGACTGATCGACTCCATGCCACGCCACATTGCTGCAGTAATTCAGGTAAAAGGAGCCCCAACTAAGTACTGAGTGCTGTTCATGCTCATACTTTTCATTTTTATACTTTTTAGTTCTCCAAGATTTCTAAAAATCCTTTCTTTGTATTGTTCTTAATTTATATTCAAATTTTCTGAGATACTGAATTTGGGATTTTCCTTAGTTGACAGTTATAATCATCAAAATTAAAAGAAATAAATATTTGAAATATATCAGTCTGTGTGTAATGAATGAATATAATATAAAAGTTTCACTTTTAGAATGGAATTAATTAAATAAATCAACTTTTTGATAATATTCTAATTATGACCAGCACCTGTAAATAGTGTGAGTAGTTTGTTCACACTGAAAATTCCAAAAAGAAAAAGTGCACTTTATATAACCGAAGTCTGGAATGTTGTACAATTCATGCATTCAACTGTCAACGCTTTAATTATGTAGAGAAGGGGGAGGGGCTGTCAGACTGTTTATGAATGACAAAATAACCTTATATAATTCATACACTGCATGGTTGAGTACAAAGTGAGTATGAGTGTATAGTGTGTTATTTGGGACGCAACTTCTGTCTTCATTTCAGGCTGCAAAGCAACAAAATGTAATTATTTTAAAGGGGGTGATTCTTTTCTATACCCACTGTATATTATGTCACACTTAACACTTCTCTAGTAAGTTTTTTTTTCTGTGTGTGAAAGTGCTGCAGGCAGTGGCGAATCGCAAATCCGTGAATGAATGTTTCGAATTGAAGTAAACTTCAACAGATTTCCCATGTGCAGGGAGTAGGGAGCAATGAACACTGCATAGGGACCATCATGAGTACTGGAATAGAGAACCACTAAGAGAGGGGATGGATGGATAGATTGATAAATAAATGTATAGATGCATATCTGGATAGATGGATAGAAATAGATGTTATACGTTATTGCTAATTGAAATTAATGTAATCATAACAGATTCTTTACCCATTCAAGTAGATTGGAGCTGTAAAATAGCTGCTGGTATGCCTTGCATATCTGCGTGTGTACACAAAACTCAATCAAGTTCATTAGGATTCAAAACTGTTGACCTCCATGTTTACTGGCTAAGCATTCCTTAGAGAGTTAGTGATTGAAAAGGAGAGAAAGAGAGGTATTATTTGGTAAAGGCCTCAGTTGTTGCTGTTTTTTTTTTTTTTTTTTTTTGGTCTTTCTGATATAGAAAACTAAATTAAACAATGACATGCCTGGGAACGGAGAGCACACAGATGCTGTCTAAATAAGCTAGAGTTTGCAACAGCCCAGAGAAGGATAGTATTTTAAGGGGACTAAAGAGGAGCTGCTGTGCCTGACAAAGTAAATCTAGGCTGAGCATTAGCATTAGCTTTGTTGTCAGAAGGAAAAGGAAAATTTGTAACTTTGTTCCAGGTTCAATACAAACTAATCTCAGTTGAGCATCTGTTACATGTTGTCAATTACCCTGAAAATTTTATATTTTGTGAAATACATTTTCTCTGCAATACATGGCAAACATGCAAATCTTTATAGTAAATGAAGCAAGAAAGGTTTCCAGTAGTAATCCTAGATGAAATTTCAGAGCTCCTCACGAGTGCACCTGGTAACTCATGTAGGCCACTTAGATACACACACAGTCTGACATTAGCTGCTATCTGCAGTGACTAACAGCTTTTGTTGTGCTCTGGCAGTCGAGTATCATGCAGACAGACAGTAATTAACCTTTAGGGCTCATTGGACCATGCAGGGAAAGTAATTAGATTCTGGCTCCCATGAATGCCAGAGGGATGGCCGGACCACGAAGGCCTTATCAGTTACAGTGAACCGGACAGTAACAGCCAGTGTTTTCTACTTCACGTAACTACTGTATCCACCAGGCGGAAGTCACTGATTGGCTTTCATGTCATGCTATTTCATGCTATTGTTAGGGGGGCTTTGCCGCAGCTCATGGATTTTATATTGCCATTCAACCAATGCAATATATTACTGTAATGGCAAAAAGTCTAAAGTCATATGTTTGAGTTACATTTCACTTCCCTCAATAACTGTAATCCTAATACTGTAAAATATTTAAATATTTTTTTTTATTTAAATCCGTATTAGGGCTGCACAATATATATTGAAATAAAATCAATAACATGATAAGGCTTAGTGCGATTGTCAAATTGTGTAAGCTTCATTTTAATTAAATATATGCTTTACTGGTTTCAGAGTGAAGCACAACATTTAGATGTTTTATTCATGATGCAGTGTTTCAGCATCTGAGACCGTTCGGTTCATTTACAGTGAATCAAGCCTTTAAATATTCCGATATACGTAAATGTTAGTATTGTAATTTTGTGTAAAATTTAATTATTTTAAACTCCTTTTTTGTTTATTATTTTATGACTTTTTTTTATTAATTATTTTAGCATTTATTATAATAAATACTTATTTACAAGAACAACTTTATTATTATTTAATATAAGATGGTTCTTGTAAAAAGCAATTTTTTTTCACAAATCAGATGCACTCCTAAACAAAATCTAGAATGATTCTTTTTTTTCCAAATATTCATCTGGTGAAAATTCCTGTATTTTTTATATATATATTTATATATATATATATATGTGTGTATATATGTATGTACTATATATGTATGTATATGTATGTATGTATGTGTGTGTGTGTGTGTGTGTGTGTATATATATATATATATATATATATATATATATATATATATATATATATATATATATATATATATATATATATATGTACAGTCGTGGCCAAAAGTTTTGAGAATTACATAAATATTGGAAAAGTTGCTGCTTAAGTTTTTATAATAGCAATTTGCATATACTCCAGAATGTTATGAAAAGTGATCAGATGAATTGCATAGTCCTTCTTTGCCATGAAAATTAACTTAATCCAAAAAAAAATTTCCACTGCATTTAATTGCTGTCATTAAAGGACCAGCTTGTCTTGTTAACTCAGGTGAGAATGTTGACGAGCACAAGGCCGGAGATCATTATGTCAGGCTGATTGGGTTAGAATGGCAGACTTGACATGTTAAAAGGAGGGTGATGCTTGAAATCATTGTTCTCCCATTGTTAACCATGGTGACCTGCAAAGAAACGCGTGCAGCCATCATTGCGTTGCATAAAAATGGCTTCACAGGCAAGGATATTGTGGCTACTAAGATTGCACCTAAATCAACAATTTATAGGATCATCAAGAACTTCAAGGAAAGAGGTTCAATTCTTGTAAAGAAGGCTTCAGGGCGTCCAAGAAAGTCCAGCAAGCACCAGGATCGTCTCCTAAAGAGAATTCAGCTGCGGGATTGGAGTGCCACCAGTGCAGAGCTTGCTCAGGAATGGCAGCAGGCAGGTGTGAGCGCATCTGCATGCACAGTGAGGCTAAGACTTTTGGAAGATGGCCTGGTGTCAAGAAGGGCAGCAAAGAAGCCACTTCTCTCCAAAAAAAAACATCAGGGACAGATTGATCTTCTGCAGAAAGTATAGTGAATGGACCGTTGAGGACTGGGGCAAAGTCATATACTCCGATGAAGCCCCTTTCCGATTGTTTGGGGCATCTGGAAAAAGGCTTGTCCGGAGAAGAAAAGGTGAGCGCTACCATCAGTCCTGTGTCATGCCAACAGTAAAGCATCCTGACACCATTCATGTGTGGGGTTGCTTCTCATCCAAGGGAGTGGGCTCACTCACAATTCTGCCCAAAAACACAGCCATGAATAAAGCATGGTACCAAAACACCCTCCAACAGCAACTTCTTCCAACAATCCAGCAACAGTTTGGTGAAGAACAATGCATTTTCCAGCACGATGGATCACCGTGCCATAAGGCAAAAGTGATAACTAAGTGGCTCGGGGACCAGAATGTTGAAATTTTGGGTCCATGGCCTGGAAACTCCCCAGATCTTAATCCCATTGAGAACTTGTGGTCAATCCTCAAGAGGCGGGTGGACAAACAAAAACCCACTAATTCTGACAAACTCCAAGAAGTGATTATGAAAGAATGGGTTGCTATCAGTCAGGATTTGGCCCAGAAGTTGATTGAGAGCATGCCCAGTCGAATTGCAGAGGTCCTGAAAAAGAAGGGCCAACATTGGCAAATACTGACTCTTTGCATAAATGTCATGTAATTGTCGATAAAAGCCTTTGAAACGTATGACGTGCTTGTAATTATATTTTAGTACATCACAGAAACAACTGAAACAAAGATCTAAAAGCAGTTTAGCAGCAAACTTTTTGAAAACTAATATTTATGTAATTCTCAAAACTTTTGGCCACGACTGTATATGTATATATATATGTATATGTTTGTGTGTGTATATATATGTATGTATGTATGTACATTTTTTATTAAATGGGATTAGAACATGTTGCAAAAAGGGCTCAATCTTTGTCACTGCTCAATGTGTCAGGAACATACGTGGCTCAGACAGATGTAAGCTCTTCCACATTAATAGATTCAGTGAAACCCGAATTCATTTTAGTGTAAGCATTAAGTAATTTAGGCGTTTCCATTAGCATTTGGCTGGATGTGTATGATATTGAAAGTATGTATTTTGTTGCCATATACCAATAAGACAACACAGTGACCTCATACATGTGGACATGACTAAACGTGGTGTAAGGTTTTCTGTCTGTGGGACATCTACAGTATCTGCTGATGTTGAACGTTTTCTCTTCTCTCCTGAGTGAGATAAAAACTTGTTATTTTGCCATCTGTGACAGTACCAGAACCAAAATCAATATGAAATCATCAATACAAAATTAAACCCACCAGTAGATACCAAACAAGCACAACAGATGGCTCACAAAGCATTTGTTTATGGACTACAATTGTTTATGGGCCTTGAGAACTAATGAGAACTGCTGTGCTCTAATCATTCTGTCATAATTATTTCTCATTAGTGTTTACACATTGCTTTTAAATCTGTATCCATAGCTACATCAAATATTCCACTTCAGTGGAGAAAAAAACCATCTACACTGTTGTGATAAAAATAGACGTTGTCTATGTTCGCTAAGTTAATGAATCGGGCAGCCCAGAAAGGAAAGAGTGACTGAGCCAAGTTTAACAAGTTTTATAAATTTTTCCTTTCTTCTGGCTTTTGTGATTCAAGTATCTTTAAGTACCCAAAACATCGACCTCATTTTAATTCATGAAGAGGTCAGAATCGTAGAGGTTATTGCACAGATTATGAATTATTGCATACACGTGTCTTGGCGGGGTCAAATCTCAGAGGTTGTTATACAGGTTTTAAATTGGCTGCCATCTAGAAAGTTAGACAGCGAGCTTAATAGCAGTCCAGCAAAGCTCATTTATCAAACCAAAAGAAAAGCACAAAAGTGATCAGTAACAAAACCATTTGGTCCTTTCAGAGTGCTTTGAATGTCTTTTCTGAGTCTTTGAGGGGTGAGGTACATGTTCATATTTTATAATAATAGTAGTTTGATACGCTGTGAAGTTTTAATGTATTTGAAAAAAAAAATATCTAATTGTGGCAAAAGTGTTTTATTGATCATTTGGTGGTTAAATTTGTAATGTAATTCTTTTTTTATTCTTTTGCTTAGAAAACATTTAGTATCTGCTAGTACACTTTTTAAAGGGGTCCTATTTTGCTCTTTTACAAAGTCTTGATTTTGTTTTGGGGGTGTACTAGAACATGCTCACATGCTTGGTGGTTCTAAAAACAATATTTTTCACATAATTTACATTATTAAAATACCTTTCTCCCCAGCCTTGCAGAAAAATATAATGTGTTGTGATTGGTTAGCTGTCCCAGTGCATTGTGATTGGCGAACAGCTTAGACAGTGTTTCAGTACTGCCTCTCCGCTTGCCAAAGTTCCAGATGGCGTTAATATTATCATATCAGTTTGAGCCTGATTCAGACCCCCAAGAATATTGAACAAGAAGGTTGTGCAGAACTTTTGCACGCACGGATATTGCAAGACATATTAGAGTGGTATTGTTGTTATTTATTTATTTTTTTTCGCGTTTTAGATACGATGTCAACAACCGCTTAAAAATAAGTTAATTTACTGTGTACAATGGTAATATGCTGTGTATAAATATTAGTTCTAACATTATTACATGAATTGCAGTGAAACTGTTATACAGTTGAATTTATTTATACCATAGTCTCATAATTGAAGTGTAAATTCTGCAGATTGCATCATTATCCAGTATTGTACTGTCAGCAATTTATGAAAAAAATAGTGTTTCATTTGACAAGGTGAAAACAAGGCTCTTCTTCTTTGTTTTCTCTGATGCACCAACTATGCAGCAGCACTTCTTCTTTATTGTTGTCATGTCTGATGCCCTCAACCAAGCGTTCTAATCATGATCTTGCCCCTCCACACCCCCAACCATTCAAATTCCCATAGGTGGGAATTATATTCATGATATTCTAATGGGCCGTGTTGTGACATCACAATACCCCGTACAATGCTGTAGTTCAAACGAGCAGTTCATTGTAGTTCTTCAAAAGAGATATTTTAAAAACTAAATATCTCCCTTTGGACTGGACTCTGAGATTTGTAGATTTGTGCCCATGCATAAAAAAAATAAAATAAACATAATAGGACCCCTTTAATCTGGAAGTTGAAAGTGTCATCTCTTAATCATTGTAAATAATAAGGAAAAACAATTGAAATTTAAAAAAACTAAAAAGATTATAAATATTTATTAATTTGTATATATAATATATATTACTCTAATGCAAATTAAATTTTGGAATGCACATTGTGGCAGTTGCACTAGTATATCTAAGAGGCAGTGGTGAAGAGATCTGTATTATGAAGCTTTTCGAGTGTGTGTGTGTGTGTGTGTGAGAGAGAGAGAGAGAGAGAGAGAGAGAGAAAGCGCTCTAGGGAGAGAAATGTGCTCAGTGGTCCCCTCTCTCGGGGTGTCTTTGGGAAAAGGTGCAGATTGGTATCATTGTTTTGCAGCGCTTCGAGGAAGTATTCCTCTTCTCCAGAAGGTCAGGTTAATTTCATTTTTTAATTTCCCTTCCCAGGTGATCCCAAAAGAGACACTTCCTAAGCACTGCTTTGGAAGATGTGGTTAAGTCTTGTTGAAGAAAATTAGTAAAATAAATATACTCTCCAATTATTCCTCCATAAGTTCCTGTCATTCAGTCACATGTTGTTTGATAGAATCCTGAGCTGAGAATCATATTTAATCAAATCTGAATCGTAATGTCTTAGATGAGTTTGCACATTAGCAGCTCATTTGGACTGACACGCAAAGGGTTTGGCATCATTAGAAAGTGGTATATTTACAATTATATGTGATTAATGCTTTAAAAAAAGATAGGGTGAGTAAGTGATGACATCACTTTAATTTTTGGGTGCACTGTCCCTTTAAGTGATATTCTGCAAAGTTGCATTTAATTTGCAGTTCTACATATTCTGAGGTTAGAGATTCTATACCAATGAATAATAGTGACACAGAGAAGTAAGAGATTACGATAAGGTAAGTGTAAATAACAGTGTTACGCATTTCTTTAAATTACAGCATTCTTTAAAAATCAATTTGAGAGTAATCTTCTTTTTACCTTCAGGGACGATCAATACAAACCATTTCTCAACTATCCATAGAAACAAAGGTCTTCACAAAAGAAATGCATCGTGACAAATGTTTAGCTATTGATGAGCGGAAGACATCCCAAAGGGGATGTTTTGTTTGTTAAATAGGCAACAAGAGTCACTTGTTGATTTTTTTTCCCCCTTCCATTGGTCATCACTGCTCATTAAAATGCGATTTCCTAGCAAAAATCTTTTGGTGATAGTTTTTTTTTTTTATCTCATAAAGAGCTCATTATATATATATATATATATATAGTTTTTTTATAGTTTTTTTTTTTTTTTTACTGTTTTCACAAACTTCTACCCACTGCTGGCTAAAATACCCTTGACATGAGAAATCCCTTCTTACATTTCCACTTTAGTTTTCGTGTTCTGTATTCAAACTACAAGCCTAATCTTAGCTATGCCATTCTGCTTTGCTCTTTACCTCATCTTGTAGTGCCGCACATTGTGAATGCCAAGGTCACAGAGAGGCCTGTTGTATTTGTGTGTATATGTGCATGTTTGTGTTTCAAGGACAGAGGAATAAGAACTGCTGAAGCATGTGGTACATGCTATTAATGAAACAAATGTTGAGACTCCTAGATATAATAAATATGAAATGTGAAAATGTGCACACATACATTTAGATTAAGAAAACAGACAGCTTTATATATATATATATATATATATATATATATATATATATATATATATATATATATATTAGGGGTGTAACGGTTCACAAAATTCACGGTTCGGTTCGATACAATACACTGGTGTCACGGTTCGGTACGGTACGGTTCGGTACGTTTTGGATACAGCAAAAAGAAAAAATTGGCAGATAAATTTCATTGATTTTTAAAAAATGTTTTATTTATTAAAACTAACAAAGTATGTTTTTTTTTTTTTTACATTGAACAATGATGGAGCTATTCTTTACCCATCTTCTATGGTGTTTTCTTAGCAGCATACTGTATAAAACAAAAACAGCTCCTTATAAAAAAAAAAATGAAAATGTTATATTAGTTATGAACAAATACAAAGATGTAACTTTTTATATGGAACTCTATAACTCTTTATATTGAGTGTGTTTTTACTCAATTGGTTCTCTATAGGGCTTATGTTTTTTGGAACAAAGCAGGAATTGCGGTCTGTCTGAAATGGGCTCGTGAAGGAATATTGTAACGGGGCTCAATTACATTAAGCATGTTCTTAAAACCTACGTTTTCCACTACAGAGTAAGGCGCTCGCTCACTCAGTACGCGCTGAAGGCTCGTTGCAAAATGGCTAATGCGTTTAACAGACCAGAAATAGAAGATCCTCCAATAACCAACAGGTCTGGAGTTTGGGTGCACTTTGGATTCCCTGTAAGCTATAATGGTGATGATAGAATGAATGGTAAATAGTAAGGTCTCATATCCACGGCTATAACGTAAATGTAGCCTACCAAACGCCGTGGTGATGTCTTTTGCCCTGTTTGAATCCGTTGGAAATGTCTGTCTAAATGCTGCGGGGATAGTTTTCATGCGTGTATGTTTCTCCTTTTTTCCGTCTTTTCCCAGATACTGACACACTAAGGTGATGTCGGAGTAAATGAGTTGACATTGTTTCAAGTATTCCCGCTGGTGTTTTTTTTTTTTTAATTTTGTATTCCCGCTGGTGTAGGCTACCCTAGATGCGACATATCGTTTTTTTTTATCCACCACTCTCTTGCCATCACCATTATAGCTTACAGGGAATCCAAAGTGCACCCAAACACCAGACCTGTTGGTTATTGGAGGATCTTCTATTTCTGGTCTGTTAAACGCATTGGCCATTTTGCAACGAGTCTTCAGCGTGTATTACTGAGTGAGCGAGTGCCTGACTGAGTAGCCTAACATAAACATATAAGTTGGTGTTTTTTTCTTCTTCTGGGGTGTCAGGGGCGTTGCCTGTTACGTCGTTTGGGTTATTGGGCTACCTTTTTGAACGCATATCATTATATTGCACAATTTTTTTATTTTCCAAATATAATTAATTAGTCCAAAATACCGTTCGGTCCATAATGCGTACCGCGTACCGAACCGAAAGCCTCGTACCGAACGGTTCAACACTAATACGCGTATCGTTACACCCCTAATATATATATATATATATATATATATATATATATATATATATATATATATATATATATATATACAGTACAGACCAAAAGTTTGGACACACCTTCTCATTCAAAGAGTTTTCTTTTTCATGACTATGAAAATTGTAGATTCACAGTGAAGGCATCAAAACTATGAATTAACACATGTGGAATTATATATGGAATTATATACATAACAAAAAAGTGTGAAACAACTGAAAATGTCATATTCTAGGTTCTTCAAAGTAGCCACCTTTTGCTTTGATTACTGCTTTGCACACTTTTGGCATTCTCTTTGTGAGCTTCAAGAGGTAGTCACCTGAAATGGTCTTCCAACAGTCTTGAAGGAGTTCCCCGAGAGATGCTTAGCACTTGTTGGCCCTTTTGCCTTCTGTCTGCGTCCAGCTCACCCCTAAACCATCTTGATTGGGTTCAGGTCCGGTGACTGTGGAGGCCAGGTCATCTGGCGAAGCACCCCATCACTCTCCTTCTTGGTCAAATAGCCCTTGATGCCTTCAGTGTGACTCTACAATGTTCATAGTCATGAAAATAAAGAAAACTCTTTGAATGAGAAGGTGTCCAAACTTTTACTTTTGGTCTGTACTGTATATGTGTGTGTGTGTGTCCAAAGTTTCGACAAAGAAATCAACATAGATTAACCCTTTGATGCGTACGATCACACCGATGTGATTAGAACTTTCAGTGCGTCACGTCACCAACTTATACATTAGGGAAGTCGTGGCCTAATGGTTAGAGAGTCGGACTCCCAATCGAAAGGTTGTGAGTTCGAGTCCCGGGCCGGCAGGAATTGTGGGTGGGGGAAGTGCATGTACAGTTCTCTCTTCACCTTCAATACCACGACTTAGGTGCCCTTTAGCAAGGCATCGAACCCCCAACTGCTCCCCGGGCGCCGCAGCATAAATGACTGCCCACTGCTCCGGGTGTGTGCTCACAGTGTGTGTGTGTGTTCACTGCTCTGTGTGTGTGCATTTCGGATGGGTTAAATGCAGAGCACAAATTCTGAGTATGGGTCACCATACTTGGCTGAATGTCACTTCACTCACTTCACTCACTCACTCAACTGCTGAATTTAAATCCACTTTCGCGCTTTGACTGGCACAGAGCCAGATCGAACACGCTGAACGCTTGTCATATTAACACAAATATTCAGTATTTTCAACCATTTAATGCTTATTTAAAAGTTTCAGACATTTAATTACACATGACTACTAGCAAAAACATACATTTATAGTTTGTAAAATATATGCTGATGTCTGTGGAAACGGCAATAATGATCCATACAAATATAATCTGACGACATGTTTTTATTGATATCATATACAGATAGTGTAGGTAAATAAAGTTTACTCTGCTTTCCTCCTAGTTTACAGCGGACTTTTATGTGTTTTCGGAAGGAGAGTATGAATGTGCATGTTGCAAATCCCACAGCTCGGATTCAGTGTGAACTAACACGGCGGCGCCCATCTCCCACTATAGATCAACTAACACGGTCGATATAAAAGTTTTTAAACTACCAAATATATTTACTTGCACATATTTCAGGATCAGAATATCAGATATTTCATAATATAGTGAGCATGTTTTGGGAACATTGTGAATAAAACAGGAAAAATGAAATAAAAGCCATCCATGTGTGATACAGATCTCTTTTGGCTGCGTTGTGTCACATGACAAGTGTAATCTATTTTAGATTACACTTGATTACTTTTAGATTACTTTTGACCTAATTTCTTTATCACATTGATTTAAATAGGATAATCTTGTACCATATTGATATAATATATTCTGTTCATTTTTATAAATAAAATAAAGCGCAATTAACGTTATATTACATGAAAGCTTCCCAAACTAGGGTTTGTGAAAGAACTGCAGGGGATTTAAAATTACAACTTAATTATTAAACACACATACATATGTATACATGAGATCGTAGAAGGGCAGATTGTCAGGAAGAGAGTACCAGCAATTTATCAGACATGCCAGTATGCAAGAAAAATTCCTAGTACTGTGAAAAGAGTAGCGCAGGCTTACCAGTACCAGCCCACTGGCCAACCTGATTTTTGGAAATTGATAGAAATTCTCAGGAATTTGTTTTTTTTATCTCATGATGATCTCATTATATATATAATTTTTTTTTTTTTTTTTTTTTTTTTTTTTTTTTTTTACTGTTTTCACAAACTTCTACCCACTGCTGGCTAAAATACCCTTGAAATGAGAAATCCCTTCTTACATTTCCACTTTAGTTTTCGTGTACTGTATTCAAACTACAAGCCTAATCTTAGCTATGCCATTCTGCTTTGCTCTTTACCTCATCTTGTAGTGCCGCACATTGTGAATGCCAAGGTCACAGAGAGGCCTGTTGTATTTGTGTGTATATGTGCATGTTTGTGTTTCAAGGACAGAGGAATAAGAACTGCTGAAGCATGTGGTACATGCTATTAATGAAACAAAGGTTGAGACTCCTAGATATAATAAATATGAAATGTGAAAATGTGCACACATACATTTAGATTACGTATACAGACAGCTTTATATATATATATATATATATATATATATACATATATATATATATATATATATATATATATATATATATATATATATATATATATATATATATATATATATATATATATATATACATACATACATACATACATATACATATATATATATATATATATATATATATATATATATATATATATATATATATACATACATACATACATACATATACATATATATATATATATATATATATATATATATATATATATATATATATATATACAGTACAGACCAAAAGTTTGGACACACCTTCTCATTCAAAGAGTTTTCTTTATTTTCATGACTATGAAAATTGTAGATTCACACTGAAGGCATCAAAACTATGAATTAACACATGTGGAATTATATATGGAATTATATACATAACAAAAAAGTGTGAAACAACTAAAAAAAAAATATGTCATATTCTAGGTTCTTCAAAGTAGCCACCTTTTGCTTTGATTACTGCTTTGCACACTCTTGGCATTCTCTTGATGAGCTTCAAGAGGTAGTCACCTGTGATGGTCTTCCAACAGTCTTGAAGGAGTTCCCCGAGAGATGCTTAGCACTTGTTGGCCCTTTTGCCTTCTGTCTGCGGTCCAGCTCACCCCTAAACCATCTTGATTGGGTTCAGGTCCGGTGACTGTGGAGGCCAGGTCATCTGGCGCAGCACCCCATCACTCTCCTTCTTGGTCAAATAGCCCTTGGTGCCTTCAGTGTGACTCTACAATTTTCATAGTCATGAAAATAAAGAAAACTCTTTGAATGAGAAGGTGTGTCACATGACAAGCATGACGCAGCGCCATGGAAACAGTAAGGTGATACATTCTAAAATAACAATCGTCTAAAAAAAATCACGCTGGGGTCTCAGCTAGAATATTTTTAACTCGCGTGCGAAAGGGTTAAAAAAAAACTTATTGAAAATTTAGCTCAGTTTTATTTTTACAGTATTACTGTTCCCTTTCGAAGACGGTTCAATTCCACATTGGGTCAGGAATATGACACGACAGGGAATACCTTCCTTCCTTATCCTACCTGAAATCTTATTGCACAATACCAGTGAAGTTGCACTTAACACTTGCCAGTGCCAGCCAAGACTGCGAAAAGGAGCGGAGCCTCACCTCTATATAATGCACCATCTTGGTGGCTTAAACTCTGGATCTTCCTCTTTCAAGCATCCTACTTCAAGACAGTTGTGGAGAAGAAACAAGAAGATCGATTTCACTCTTGGTTTCCCAGCATGTCTAGGTATTGCATGCTGTGTTCGGGACCCACTGAGGCACCCACAAGTTCTGCATCCTGTGCCTGCATCTCACCCATGTGGAGGCATCACTCACCGGGTCCGACAGCCCGCACTGCGAGGAGTTCTCTGTGCAGGTACTACGGTCAAATCATGGGTTACATGCTGTGGAGGCCATCATGGAGCGCTTCTCAGAAGCTCAGAAACGCTCCAAAGCAATGACTAATTTTCAGCCATGGTGTGCTAGAGCGGCACAGTCTTCAGCACACAGTAGGTCAACATCTGCTTCCCACTGCCTAGCGAAGCAAGCCCCCTCAGCTCCCACTTCATCTGTTCCATATCAGGAGCCTTCTGTTCGTGCCAAAACCGCGTCACAGAGGGCACCAAAGATGCTTCACGGACTCAAAAATAAGGACTTGTGTCATGGGAGCCCCCCTCCTTTGGATCAAAGGTCTCTTTCCTGACAGGAGGACTCGGAGGAGATCGCTAAATGGCAGGCCCGCCATAAAATGTCCAAAATGTTCTCATGAGGTCGCACGGTTAACAAGCGATACATGACCCTCACTCCCACACAGCACTTCCATTTTATTTATCTTGTGAGTATTCTGAACCCGATCCCGATACAAAAAAAGTAGCGTTTTGCCCTCTGTACCATTTGCAAACGCTCTGCATTCCATTCCGGGCATCTCAGACTGGATGCAGAATGTAAGAGAGAATGGTTTCTACAGCTGCTATTTCGTCTTTCCGAAGAAAGATGGAAGTCTCCATCAAATCTTGGACCGGAGTTCCAGCCAAGAGATTGGTTTATCTTGGCGGATCTGAAAGATGCATATTTTCATATCTTGACAGGCCCTCCTGTCTCAAGCTGGCGGCTCAATATGGCACCTCTACCCTGAATGGTAGAAGTGTCATGTGCGGATAGTGTGCGGGAACCTGCAAACATGGGCTCATTATCTTGCCACGTAATAGGTTACGTAGGTTGCCGACCCATGATTTAGACTGTTTCTGATTTAAATAAAGCAGTAATTGATGTCATAAAATAATGAGTTTTGATTTAAAGATCAGAAGCTATAGCTTACATGAAAAGATATCACAAACATGACACTTGTAAATTAAATAATTTTATATACTGTAATATATATATATATATAATAATTGAATATACTGATTTATTAATTACTGTGTAATATGTTTTATTTTTTAAACCGATCACAAGCTCTCTAATATTTTCAGAATTTTCACAGCTAATTTGCTTTATTTTAAATATGAATAAAAACAATTTTAGGGCTAACACTGCATCTTTCTGAGAATAAAATGCAGCAAACAAGTTTGTTAAAAACAAACCAAAATTCTAAATATTAATTCTATATAAATAAACAAGGAGAGACTTGTTTCCAAACAAAATGAAATATATTGGTATCACTATTGGTATTAGTAAAAATACAATATCGTGCATCCCTAATATATTCATACAGTGCTGAGTAGACTTACTATAGTCCAGTACGGTTTCCAAATTGCATGACAAAAATTGTGTTTAGTAACGTAATCCATTACATTACATTACACGTTTCAGGTAATATAGTCAAGACTCCTTTTTGATTCCTTTTAGATTACTTTTGACCTAATTTCTTTATCACATTGATTTAAATAGGATAATCTTGTACCATATTGATATAATATATTCTGTTCGTTGTTATAAATAACATAAAGCGCAATTAACGTTATATTACATGAAAGCTTCCCAAACTAGGGTTTGTGAAAGAACTGCAGTGGATTTAAAATTACAACTTAATTATTAAACACGCATACATATATATACATGAGATCGTAGAAGGGCAGATTGTCAGGAAGAGAGTACCAGCAATTTATCAGACATGCCAGTATGCAAGAAAAATTCCTAGTACTGTGAAAAGAGTAGCGCAGGCTTACCAGTACCAGCCCACTGCCCAATCTGATTTTTGGAAATTGATAGAAATTCTCAGAAAAAAAAAATTTCTGAAAAAAATCATTTGCAGAACTGCAGGCTATATAAGCTGTAACAATGGTCCACACCATACAGATAAATCTGGGCTAATAGGACCATTTGCCCTCCAGGTTTGTCAGGTGTAGCCATCTGGTCAATTGAGAGAAACAGCATAGCATTGGCTGGATTAGAAATCAGAAATTAACTGGCTGGAGGTTTGAGTTTCACAGTGTGGAGCCTCGTACATCAGTTTCCAGAGAGCAGCAGTGCCATTAAAAACGAATCGGCCCGGTTCCACTCTGTCTGCACCCCCCCCCCCCCCAATCTTCAGTGCAAAACCACAAGCTCTCCGGCCACCCGACGCCAAGATGCTCCCACAGATAGACTCACACTTGTGCGTACACATAAACATGTACTGCCTTGTGTGCATATACACACTGATAGTTGACATGCAGTTCGCTTCCCAGCAATAGGCCTTGGACCTTATCAGCAGGGTCAATACTGTGGGCATTAAAGCCAAGGAAGCCAGTCCAAGCTCTGCCCTGCTCCACAGAGGGATATATATATATATATATACTGTAATTCCTCAAATAAAAACCGGTAGTCAAATAAACGCCGGGCCTCTTATAGTGGCCGGGGGCGTGGTCAACACGGACAAATAAAGGCTGGTCTTAAATAAAGGCCGGGGGAAAATTTGTGCAGCAGAGCCAGATAACAAACGTACACCCCCACTGCCGGAGCATTTCTCATTCTCGAGTCAAGAAAAGGTTGCATCGGTTTTCGGATCACCACCAGTACACTGAACCGAGAACCGTTTCTGTCGGACGCGTCCGATTCAAGAACCGAGGAGTTGATGATAATAATAATAATAATAATACATTTTATTTGTAATGCGCTTTTCTTAAACCCAAAGCGCTACAGTAATAAAGTAATAAATAAAGTAAAACAAAACACCAAAAGCAATACAACAATTCATTATAGAAAGACAGTCTTGAATAAATGTGACTTAATCAACTTTTTAAAATCACCCAACGTTGATGCATTTCTGACGTGCAGAGGAAGTACATTCCATAGCTTAGGGGCTTTATATGAAAAGGCTCTTTCCCCCATGGTCTTTAGCTTACATGATGGCTGGTTAAGTGAAAGAGAATTAGTAGAGCGAAGAAAGCGTGATGGAATATAAGGGCTGATGAGTTCACAAAGATACTCAGGTGCAGTCCCATGAAGTGCCTTATATGTTAAAATAAGAATTTTAAAATCAATTCTCGCATTTACGGGAAGCCAGTGTAATTGTGAAAGAACCGGTGTAATGTGTTCACGAGGAGAAGTACAAGTGAGCACACAGAATTTTGTATATACTGAAGCTTGCTCAACGATTTAGCTGGAAGGCCAGAGAACAAGGCATTACAATAATCTAACCTAGTTGTTATGAAGGCATGTATAAGCCTTTCTGTGTCTGCAAAAGAGAGAAAAGGTCTAAGTCGAGCTATGTTTCTGGTGGTGTTAGCGCAGTGGATAAGACGCATGCCTGTGGTGTGGGAGACCCGGGTTCGAATCCACTGTGAACCGCCAGTGTGTCCCTGAGCAAGACACTTAACCCCTAGTTGCTCCAGAGGCGTGCGACCTCTGACATATATAGCAATTGTAAGTCGCTTTGGATAAAAGCGTCAGCTAAATGAATAAATGTAAATGTAAATGTAAATGTTTCTCAGGTGGAAAAATGCAGTTTTAGAGATGTGTTTTATGTGTGCTTCAAATGATAATTGTGAATCAAAAATCACACCAAGATTTCGCACCTGTGAAGTGGGGATTACCATACAGGAATCAACAATCAAACTGATCTGCTCGGCCTTATGAGTAGCTGCCACTGTACCAATCTGCATCAGTTCAGTTTTGGAGCCATTCAGCTTCAGGAAGTTGTTATGCATCCAGTTACTGATCTCTGCTAAACAACCAAGCAAAGCTATTAATGAGCAATGGACATCAGGACTAGTGGTGATGTAAATCTGCGTATCATCAGCATAGCAGTCATACCCAAGACCATGTTTCCTAATGATCTGCCCAAGTGGAAGCATATAAATATTAAATAATATTGGACCCAATACTGAACCCTGAGGAACTCCCTGTCGAACAGGCACGGTATCTGATTTGTAGTTACCCAAGCCAACAAACTGGGCACGATTCGTTAAATAAGACCGAACCCAATTTAGGACAGCTCCAGAAAGACCCAACCAATTTTCCAAGCAGAAGAGAGTGACATATAGTGTCAAAAGCAGCACTGAGGTCTAACAAGACCAAAATACTGCATGCACCTGAATCCGCCGTGATAAGAAGATCATTTATGACCCTAATTAAAGCGGTTTCAGTACTATGCCCTCTTCTGAACCCAGATTGAAAAGGTTCAGAGAGACTGTTCAGAGCTAGGTGATTATTTAACTGAACAGCCACAACACGCTCAAGAACTTTAGCCAAGAATGGGAGGTTAGAAATCGGCCTGTAATTGGATAAATCAGATACATCACAACCAGTCTTCTTAGGGACTGGTGTAATGGCAGCTATTTTTACAAGTTCACAATTGAAGTCATAAAAGGGCAGATTGATGCAAGGCAGTTCATGATGACCGAGCAGGGAACCGGATCTAAAATACTGGTTGTAGAGTTCATGGACTTCACTGTACTTATAATAAAATCATCTCCGACCATTTCAAAGTTTGAAAAGGTAGTAGTTGGGAAGTTTGAAGGCTGGATATTAACTAGCTCAAGAGGAGTGATGGTATTTAAAGTGCTATATATCCTCAACCTTACCAGTGAAATAATGAAGAAACTTATTGCACTGTTCAACAGAGGAATGAACAACAGCCTTAGTTGGTTTGAGAAGATTGTCAACAGTCTTAAACAGCGATTTAGAATTTGTTACAGCGTTACCAATGATGCTTGAATAGTAGCTCTTACGTGCAGTATTCAAAGCAGAATGGTAAGCAGACTGTTGTTCAGTGTAAAGAAGCCTGTGCACCGTCAGGCCAGATTTTTTGTACTGCCGTTCTAATTGTCTTCCGGCAGCTTTCATTAAACGTAAATCCGGAGTAAACCATGGACAGGGTTTCCTAAAAGTAACAAGCCGTTCTCGCACAGGTGCGAACTCATCCAAAATTGAGGAAAGCATGGAATTATAGTGCTCCACGGAGTTAGTAGTGGGAAGCCCAGAGACAAAAGTCGAAAAAAGAGTGAAGTCCATGTGCTTGATGTTACGGAATTTGCGCTCAGAAATAGATCGTGAAGACGTAACATTTATGTCAAAAGTAATAAGTCTATGATCACTTATACTCATGTCGATACTATCCAGAGATTGGATACCAACACCAGCAGAACATACCACATCCAATATATGGCCCAGCCTATGGGTCGGAAAAGTAACATGCTGTTTAAAGTCAAAACCATCCAATCCATGATACTGTGCATGTATGATTCAGCGAGAAGCAGACTGACACACAGCGCATCTGAACAGAACTGATTCTTTTGGAGATTGATTCTGAACTGATTCTGTGCTAATGTTATGATATATGTCCACTGGAACACTATCGCTTTTAATTTAAAACAGGTTATTTAAAACAATTACTTATCAAACAGATGGAATTAGAAATAAAGGCCTGTCTCTAATAAAAGCTTGCTTCAAATAAAAGCCTGTTACCGTCTGCAGTTCAGGTAAGCCAGGTCAGGCTCTATAATGTTGTGCTTTTTATAGTGGTCTTTGGTGTCACTGTGTCTGCACTGCATGTGAAGGATCAGGATTGTTGCACATCTACAAATCAAGCTACATTCACTTCAAGCTCTAATTATTTAAATGTAAAGTACTGACAGTACTGAAAGACTGCTTTTGGCCTATTCAAACTGTGTGTTCCATCTAGCAGCAAAAAGTATTGATAACATCCAAATGCTAAAAGTTTGACAGTGAAAACTGTTTAAATATTAAATTTGTTAATTCCTAATACAGTGTATCCAGTTAGTTTGAGAGAGCACCATTTATAGTTGGAAAGTATAGTTAATTTGTGTTCCTTACTAAAATGCCTCATAACGCGTATACATGGGGACCCCAGAGGGTTAACTTGTAGTAGAAAGTTGGCTTACTGGAAGTATGTAATAAATGTAATAATGTTTAAATTCACTTTGACTACATTGTTGAGTCAAAGAAAAAGGGTCTTTTAAAAGCTGCTTTGATGAATGAGGTGGTCAAATTGTGAGGCTGTTCTATCACGTGTGTGATTGCAGGTTACTGTACATTTTTTTAAAGTGACTATTGCCTGTCCATTTTATTCACTGGCTCCAGTCCCAGCAATTTCAAAAAAACTGCCCTTGTGCTCTGTAAATTGAACCGTCCTGCAGAAGAATATTACACCCTTATGAACAGGTACTGTATCGTGATGAAACTGTGGTAGAGCGATAGTATCAGATGGTAATGTTATGCTACTTTGTTACTGCGTGATTATATTTATTTACCATCATATTTACATACTCAAGGTACTTTAAATAATACTATGAAACATGCCCAAAACAGGTGTAGAATCATGGTCCCTTCTTAATTAGCGCAGAAATTTGGAAAGGTCTAATCTAAAGATTAGAGTGATGTAATAGTGAGGAGAATGTGGCATTGAGTCCTAGATTTTACTGTGGGGTGTGAATTAAAGAATTGTGTTTACTGGATGAGTCACCATACAATGTCTATTTTTATTTCTTTTTTTCTACATTTGGTTGTGCGTTCTTCACATCATTTTAATTTTTTTTATTTATTTTACTTCTAGCCAATAAAAGTATAGAATTTTTTTTTTCCTTTTCACTGATTATTTAAAATTCAGTAATACAATTATTTACATTGCAATATTATTATACAATGATTTTTAAAACTAAATTCAAAATGCAATGTGAAGTCATAATGCTCCTCAGATCAACTTAATTATCTTTAAGGATTTATTTTGGAGTGAAATATAACCAAATGATTTTCACCCATTTACTTCAGTTCACCCAAAACTGATGTTTATACCAGACATACTCCTTTTTGGAGCTAAAATGCATAAAATGTGGTTTACCTGTGTCATGTAAATGAAAATATTTATTACCTGTGACAAGGTGCAGTAAGCACCATTGAGAATTAAAACCCATTCCATAGTGTCCCAATGTCTGACGTTTGTCCAGAAGGTCTGCCAGATAAAGTTCTTCAGAGGGAAGTGTTCAGGTTTTCTTTCTTGAGTTGGCAGACGCAGCCTTGATGTCTTCACCCTTGGCTTTTCCCCACATCCTATTCAGCTTCTTGTCTGAAGTGGACTTGTGGGTACACGTGAAAGAAAATCCAACAATATACCAAAAGAACTGTTCTGTACATATAATGTCCATGGAACTGTGGCCTGTTAAACGAAACCGACATCTGTTTGAGTTTACTGGTTAAGTTGCCTTAATTATGCCATACACCCCTCCCCCATATTCTACATATTCTTCCATAGCCTCATCCATTCCTTCTCTGAAGAATTGCTGTTACATTCTCCAGCACTGATCAACAATCCATCATTATCTATAATTGCTGCCATTACACATTTAATTGCCTGCCAAAATGGCCCTTTGCTCCCTCTCTGGGTGAGCATGATGAGAAGTGATTATTGTCTACAGTCTTCAGCTCAGAAAATGGACTGTATGAAATAAACAAAATTTTCACTTTTGTTTCTTTAATTATACATGTTAATATGCACATAAGAGATGACTATAGGTATATGCATATAACACACTGGAAATTTCTTAATATTCCTAAATGTGAAAATTGTCATTTACTTAATCATGTCTTTGCAAATCCATTTGACTTCCGTTCGCCTGTGGAAAAACAATGGAGAAATTTTGAAAACTCTCTTCCATGCTTTTTTGATTTTCCATGCAATTGCAGTGATACAAGCTTTTAGGCTTCAAAAAGAACTACTAAGTTATATTAAAATATCATTAGACTGGTTTACTCTGATGCTTTATGCCAGGATTTCTGAATCCATATGATCGGTATATAGAAGCCATAGTCCAAAGTTTATGTAAACCTGGCACAATAATTTAAGAAGTAACAATATCAGATTCATGAATCAATCATTATTTTGAGTTGGACCTTTTCAATGAATCATTTGCCAAACTTGTTTGAATGGTTTGTTAATGAATCAGACTGAATTGGTTCTTGAGTTTAATTGTGAATCAAATGTTAAAGTATAAATATAAAAAAATATTTAACATTTGTATTTAATTTTTTTTAAATTCTAATTCTGTCAACATTAATTCAGTCTCAAACTACTCCAAACCTGTATGAGTTTTTTTCTTCTGCTGAACATGAAAGGCAATATTTTTTAAGAATGTGGGTAACAAATTAATTGCTGGTCCCCATTGACTTTACTTACAATGGAAGTCAATGGGGACCAACAACTTAAAATTTACCTTTTAAGTTTCACAGAAGCAAGAAACTTATTCAGGTTTGGAACAGCTTGAGCATCAGTAAATTATGGCAGGATTTCATTTTTGCATGAATCATCCCTTTAATAGTTATGTGTCCTTTTAAAACTTGAAAACTTTAGTCATTTCATTATAATTGCATGGAAAAGAGAGCAACTAGTGTACAGTAGTCTTCAGAATTTTTCTGTTTGTGTTCCACAAAAAATCAGGTCTGCATATGAGCATAAATAATGAAAGGAATATTCAATTTCACGGCTCAAGTCCTTAGAAACCATATAGCAATAACTTGGCAACCACTTACAACATCTTAGAATTGTGGCTGGGATTATTATTTCATTCGTTAAGTTCCTGTTTCCTTTTCTCTGTCAATAATGTCGCAGCTGTGATCTAATTGTTGTGAGTTTGCTCTTGCATCAGCTCACCGTATATCAGAATCTCACTTACTCATGGAGAGCAAATTGGCTTAAATCAGTTTGAGCCTTGATAAAAATCGGTTTATAAATATTTACAGACAGGGACTGCCTGAAGGGTGGGTACCAATGAGACTTACTGGTAAGTAGCTGATGCACTGCCCTGTAGTTCCTTCTGTGAGAATGTCAAGCTGTTTGTGCCCCATCTGTATATCGGTCTGCAAATGTGTGTGTGTGTGTGTGTTTCAAAGAAGCTGCAGGCTTAGTTTGCCCCATATTAAAGATTTACACTCATCACAGGGGCAGTTATTAAGCCCCTGGGCCCCTTCATGACACTTACTTTCAGTTTGATGGAAACATTGTGAGGAGATTAAAGCCACTTCATTGAAAGGCCTTTTTGCTATTCTTGATTGATCTTCAGCAGGCCTTTGATACACAGCATTAACTGTCTCTCTGTCTCCTTGCCATCTTTAAGGAATAGTCCAGAAAAAAAAAAAAAATGTTTTACTCCTTTACCATTCTTACCGATCTATCTATCTATCTATCTATCTATCTATCTATCTATCTATCTATCTATCTATCTATCTATCTATCTATCTATCTATCTATCTATCTATCTATCTATCTGTCTATCTATCTATCTGTCTATCTATCTATCTATCTATCTATCTATCTATCTCTATTTTCATTTAGAAAAATTGTGTAAACCGGTTTTGAAAGAATATATCTTTCAATATGTTTATTTATTACTAATTTTTAGCTAAAGAAAAATAGTTTTTATGCAGTGCACACTCCTTACATTATTCGTCTCACTCTGTTTTGTTGTCATCCCCTTATATAACTACCCTTATTAATTGCTCACCTCCCTCTCATCCTGATAGCTTTCCTGATAATGAAAAACCAGTCATAACCGGCCGTGTGTAGGCACAGAAGAAACAAGTGCTGTGCATCCTCTTTCCACCTCAGATGTTTCCATGTTGAGTGATCTGTCCAAACTGAGCGTGGGCTCACCATGGCAAGAGATGCTCATATTTTACGAGCCCTGTTAGCGTTGAGATGTTACATTTTGGCTGAGAGCGAGATGATGAGAACCAGAAGGAGTGATGCTGCCGTCCCCTGTTCTGACAGAGGCCAGACGGAGGAACACAGATGGTACCTCGTTTTAGCCAGTGGTGTTCCAATAAATCCATGATGAATGGATAATTATCCCACCCCCAGTTGTGGGCAATAGATTACCCCAGTTGTTTGAACTATTTCACAGGATAGGCACGTGTTATATGATGTAATTTTTACATTTAGAGCTATTTTTTGGTTGGCAGTCAATTTGCCTATGTTTAAACAACACAAGAAAAAAGATGCCAGTCCTGTTTGGTGCCATAAATACAGTTATAGTTTTATAACTAATTTGCATTTGCTATTTTTAGGGATGTCAATCCATTCTAGTCTGCTATTATATGTATAGGACAAATTAGGAATTATACCTACTAGGGATGTTCATTTTAACTCTCTGGGGTCAAAGGGTATTTTTGGGGCCTGGAGAAGTTTTGTCATGCCCTGACATTTGTGCTAATCTCACTGTAATCTGCACAAACTGGGCTGTAATAATATGTGAGCAGAAAAAAGCATTTATTGTTATTATTAGTAGTAGTATTATAATGTAATGTTGAAAAGAGCTGAGAATTTTCAGGTTTTTTTGGGGGGATAAATTGAAAGAACAGCACTGTTTGTTACATTTGTTACTGTTACATTTATTTGTTACATTATATTATTTACATCAAGCTTTTGAATGGTATAGTAGTGAATATTGTTTTTGAAACTTCATAATATTTCACTTGATTATACATTTAGTCAGGAATTATAGTTTGGAAAAAGTAATTGGAAAAAGTCTAACTAGTAAAATGTTTATACGTTAAGTGAAAACTAGTACAAATATATAAATAAATAAAAAGAGACTTACTCATGTTTATGGTCTCTGCTGAATGAAGTGCTTCATTCTTTTTTTTCTGAGGAAATCCAAATCTCAAATCCTCAGCCACATCACATCTTTTTGGGGTTAATTATGTCTGTCTTATTCCTCTCATCGGGAAGCAAACAGTAAAATAAAAAAACTTGAAGAACAGTCTGGCTGCATTGTCTTCAGTTCTGTGGGCGTATTCAAGCCACACGCTTCAGTGAAACATTAGAATCTGAATAGCGCTTTCAGTGCGGGGGCGTGGTCGCATTAGAAGATAATGAAGGGAGACATGAAAAACGGACATCGCGTAGTTTTCATAAAGATTACTTGATCACAGAATATTTGTTTTCAGCAGCACTTGTTTAGTTTAAAAGTAGACGTCAAGTTTTCTATAGATATATCTCTCATGTCTCTTCGTTGAGTATTCACAGTTACAGTTCATTTTAATGACGCATGTCTAAATGAAGATCAGCACAGACAAAGGCTGCAGACAGCACACCTTGTTTGTTATCTTTATTTTATAAATGCACAAAGTTTTGTTATTATGCCTGTATGCACAAAAAAGTAGACCCTTTACAGATTCGATTGATGTATTGCTATTATCTGTACGATCAAAACTGAAAGTTTAATTTGTTATTTTCGGGGTTATCAGGAGAAAATGACTCATAACGCGTATACGCGTAAATCGACTCCAGAGGGTTAACCGGATGACCGATCAATACAATCAGTTAAACGGTTAAAAAAGTCATTTATTTATTTAATTTAAGGAATTAATAAAAATATTTTAAAATGTTTGCTGTATGGTTAAAATAAGCCTATGCTACGCATATAAAACATTTTTTTTTTATTTCATTTAGAAATAGGCCTGATGCCAACATGAAAAATCTTTACAAACATTACAATAAACACTGTAAACATAGCTAGAATATTTTAGTTCCCCTCACTCCACATCAATCCTTTCAATTAACAGTATGTAGAAAAGAACAAGAATTTAAAATATAAGAAGCTATAGCAATTTAAACGTCAAGCCAAAACGAATTAAACTAAAACGAATCTGAAACCAATGTTGGATCTCTCACTCGACACAAAATCAAATGTTTCCATATTTGCGATGTATTTGAATGCCAAATTATTATTTATTATGTACTTTTTATAGATTTGGACGTCTTCACGATTAATGTCTCTGGCTGTCTCTGTTACAACTTACTCTGTGCATGCTGAGTGTAAATTTAGCTTCTTTTCAATGCCATGCACCTGCGTTATGCAAACTTATCCTGGAAGGAGGTTGTGGAAACACTGGAACGCCACATCAGAAGTGCATTTATTGGGATTTTGACTTATGAAGGTTATGTTTTATGTCTAGACTGGTACTTAATTATCAAACTGCATTTCCATATTCTTTCCAAGTGCCAAATCCCTGCTTCAGGTGCTTATGGCAGCTCACAGGAGACATAAATGTTCATCATCTCTTTCCACAACCTCCCTGATTTTACAAAGTCTACCTTATTATAATATCTGATAGCATGCTCACCCGTGACACATTTGTTATTAGCCCAATTTTATGCTTAATTATTGCTGCCAGTGGTAGTTGGTGGGTTTTTTTCTTTATTTAATTATGTGGTCTGAACAGGTGGTAACGGCAGTATTTGCATGCGGTGTGGGAGTCACCCGTCCAACCCTGCTCGCTGACGGTTTTTAATTAAACCATGTGATTAAGTCGAACCACGGCAAGTATTTTAGCACCCTGACAATTCAAATCAAACCACCCCCATAGTGCCTACCTGCCCTCCCTGTTTCTTTTCAGTACAGGTCAGATATGTATCCTCTGGCCATTAGCAACAAAGCAGATCTACCAAATCAATTATAGCGAGAAAGCGATAAAAGCCCAGTCTGTCTTATTTGCACCCTTCGTTCACGTAATTATATAGCATGCGTGAATGCAGGGCGAGAGTGTGTGTGCCACACACTTCAATTTGGAGTGTTCCTCACTTTCTGGTTTATTGTGATATTCCCTTTTATAATAATTTGTCACACTCAGGGCAGCGATTCATAACAAAGCTGTCTGAGTATAAAGCAAATGCACAATACGTCCTCCCTTCTTTTGAGAGTGCAGGCTTCTGAGACATTCATGCTACAACTTCAGGCCTATTCAATAAAACACTGGCTTTCTAGTACAATAAAAAACATGTTTGGGTGTTAAATACACCTAAAATTTTTGCAAGGAATTTTAGGCTGCTATGACTATTAATAACAGCATGGATCCATGAAGAAATCAGTTGCTTTTTATTTTTTACCTCACCTGAAAATGAAGGTAAGCAAAGACTATAGAATTCCCTACTTTAGACGTTACTTGTATCGTTTAGAATGGGGAAAAATGCAACACTTGAGTATAATAGTCTTACTCATACAACTGCCAGCTGTTGCTTCTGATTGCTTTTAGATGGAAAATCTGCCCATGACCCCTGGTCTAGGATCGGTTTTCTTCTTAATAATAACATAACGAAATAGATTTGGCAAACAATCCAGTGTATCTGCCCTTCTGCTTTGGAAAGCATCACATGATTTTACAATGTGTTTTCGCAGAGGTGAGCAATGTAGCCAATCACAGACATGTTTGTTGAGTTCTAAAATGCAATGGCCAATCAGAGGTGTTTAGGTTGGAATCCATGCACTCACCGCTCTAGCCACCGTTTTTTGTCCAGTGCCAAGTTTGTGCTTTTGTAAAATAATCTTAAGCAAAATTGTGCTTGTAACTTCTAACAAAGAAATTAAAAAAAGTTTCATTGTGTGGTCAAGTTGGTGTTTTTTTTTTTTTTTTTTGGAACTTTGTGAAATCGTGATGAATGAAACTGTTTTTTATAAATTTGAAGGGAGCACTCTTTGCATGCTGTATACAATAACATATTCAGGATTTAAATAAAACTTGTGATTTTCACTCTTGACAAGTGTCCACGTATGACACAGACAAAGCTAACTACTACACTAAATAGAAAAACATAATAATTTCAGAAACACATATGTGAATCTGCAACAGAGCTTGGTCCAAACGCACTATACACAGAATTTAGGTAAGGAAACGGTTATTATTGCATTGGCTGCCACGCCAAATCATGCACACTTGCTTTCTTTTCTGTTTAATTTAACAGTGTTTTTGTGAACACACATATACATTAATAACAGATAATTGTAACACTTCACAATATGGTTAGATTAGTTAATGTAAATGTATTAAAGTGTATTAACATGTAAGTTAATTATTGTAAAGTGCTACCTAAATAATGTATTTCGAACATTCACTTAAAAATGTTACAATGTTAGGAGCTGCACTTGCATGCCAAAGAGGCGTTCAACAATTCTTCAGCCAAGGTTCACTGATCAGTGCAGGCTGTATGTTTGTAGTGTCTGGCCCCGCACAGAGAGTCACAACACAGGTCTGATCCTACACAGCTCACTGCCTTCACCCCTTTATTTTTTCTTTCTCTTCCTATTTTTATCCTTTTCTTCTCTCTCTTTCTATCTTTCCCCATCCTCTACACTGCCCCCTCTTTCCTCTTAAGTGATAAGGGTTCTCTAACATGAGTGTTGCTCTCATCAGCTTGTGATCTCTGATAAGATCCCTGCTGCCGTCACTGTAATATGATTCATATTCTCTCTCTGTCACTTTTCATTCTTCCTCTCTGTTCATTTTTGAATTTGTGTCTGCACCTCATGCCACATTGCATGTGGACTGCATAGATATGAAAGGCTTAGAAACAAAGTCTTCCATCCTCATATATACACTGAATGCAGAGCTTACTGTCCACATGAAATCTGTACATTGTAGACTCAAGCTAAATTTTTGTAGCCTTGTTATCTTAATCATTGACAAGGTTCTGCGCGACCCGTATATAGCGTGTTTGTTTATTAGATATTTTAGGTAATTTGAATATGCTCTCAGCTACCAGTGGAGTATAGTGCATTCAATACTCTTAACACATTTTATCATTAAATCTATGAGAGTCCACAGATTCCTGGACCTGCTTATTGCACTTATAAAAAAGTATCACAAGATTTGGCCAGTTTTTAAACAATCATCAGTATTTAGATGTTTACTTTACTTCTTTTTTTTCACTTGTTTATTATTTTATTTTTACACTACCTTTCAAAAGTTTGGGGTCACTAATTGTTTGGCATGCATTTAATGGTCAAAAGTGTTTGTAAAGACTTGTATTTAAAAGACATTCTGTTCTTTGAGATTTGATGTGAATAGCATAATGGCTGTCTCAATCCCTTGTTCCCCATTACACACACATATATGTGTGTGTGTATTACACACACACATATGTGTGTGTAATATATATATATATATATATATATATATATATATATATGAATATATATTATACTCATTATACGAAGTATGTCATGAACATGCATTTGCTTGAAAGAAACTGCTGCTAACTTAGGGTGGGACAGAGAAATGTCCAATCACTACATGTTACTGCAGCAAGAGACATCCCCCCCAATTGCCAGCAAAACATCAGATAGATTTGTGGTCCACTTCATCTTAATTAACCAAAGGCATTTTTATGTAGCCTGCCCCATTTTTATGCATTTATGCTTGAGAATTGAGAACGGTCAACAAAAGATCCGTCCCCAAGCTGGAGTGGACTCACAGCTTACCTTCTTAACACTGAGCAGAGGGGCATTCATCATCTTCAGCATCTTATCATGAGCAGACCCAAGACCTGTCATTCTTTGTCTTTATCTTATGCTATGTTGGTTAGCCACTTGTGTTGTCAGTTTTTTAGCAGCGGGAGATTTGAGAGCACTCTGATATATTGCCTTTATTGAGCTTGAGAGGGATGGATGGGGCTATGGGAACCGATCCAAACCACCTAGAGAGGTTTAGTGTTGTGTGTCCAGCCATGCTGTCTCCTCTCTTCTCTCAGTATTGTGAACTTTTTGGAAGAAGTTATATTTTTAAAAAGCACTCTTACTCTCTTAACTGCTTTCTTTCTTTACCAGATGTGAGTGTTGACTTTATTCCAGCATTTTATAAACCCTTCCCTCTCACACATTCTGCTGAACTCTTTCCCTTTTAATACTTTTGCCTAAAATGGGCCTGTGTTTAATGGACTACTCTCCTCCAGATTTCTTGTTGAGAAGAGTTAATGGAGAGCATGGCTCTTTTAACTGGAAGAGAGGAAGAAAGGAAAAAATGAGGCAGAAAGGAAGAGAAGCAAGGAGAAATATAAAAAAGAGAGATAGAGGTCTAAGGTAGTTACAGTAGAACCACTCCACTCAGAGCAAGAATATCCTGCCTGCTGCAAACCAGACACACAACACTCTGTTGTTCTAGAAATTAGAATGCAGATTAAAATATGGAAATGTGTGGATTTGAAGCTGGGGGGAAAATGTGGTGTATAACGAAGCTTGCAAATCTTGAAAAATATTGTTTGTGTGTGCAATGTGTCCGTATGTTTGTGTGTGTGAAAGAGAGAAATACTGAAAACTTAATTTTTGTTCACACTGCAGCCAATTCCAATTTGGTTTACAAATACAATCTTTAAAAAAGGCTGTTCTCACTGTTCAATGAATACCGTGCAAGTATGAATTTAGACACGTGTAGACAGTACTGCACTAATTATGATGTTCCAGTCACATTTTGTCAAAAATTATAGAAAAATAAAAATCATTTTAAGCCTGAGTCATGATTTAAACTAGTTTAAATCCAGATGAAACAGCGCTGACAAACAGGAGAAGGCTTTTCAAAGGATTTACTGTAGTAACAATAACTGCACCATGTCATGGGATATTCATATCTAATTTTATTAATTATTAACATAGACATGAATTAAATATATTAAAGTAGTAATAAATATACTTACAGTATTCTTTATGATTAAGCTATAGCATCTGTGCATTTACTAAATGTTTTTAGACTGCTGTTTTTCATATATTTTCATAAATGCATAGAGAACGCATAATTAAATTTTTACTGTGGTATTGAGGTGCTATATGTATGGTTTTAACTGTAGTTATCATGATCGAAATGTAACTAACTCCTAACTCAAGCTACTACTAATGTCAACAACCTACTGTCAAATGTGCATTTCTAAGTGGCAAGAAAATGTAATATTAATATTGAAGCCTGCACTGCAAACTTTGCTGAAGATACACCGCATCAAAGTCAGGCAACACAAACCTGTTTCATGATTTGAAACAATGTCACTCATTAGAATTAGCAGAAACTAAGAAATTAATTTTTCTATTCAGATATTTATGTTAAGGAAAAATGACTGGAAGAGTTTAAACAATTCAAATATTTAAAGTGTCCTGACCATAAAGAGTAGTCTAAAACCAAAATTAACGGCCTTTTAATGGTTACAATGAATGTTTTTTTACAACTTTTACTTAGGAGCAGATTTATTGTGATAATTATCGATATTGACTGATATGAAAAATTGTATTGTGAATTATTTATTTATTTATTTATTTATTGGCATATCCCCCAGCACTAGATTTAACTGTTTTGTTCCTACAGTGTGTGGAGTGTTGTGATGTGAATAAGACACCACACACTAACTGATTCCATTCACTAATAACCAGTGTCCCGACTCCCAACACGGGAAATCTCACACAGTCAAAGATGACTTTAGCTTAATTAAATAGCAGACGACAGGCAAAAAGAAATGACAAAAATGGTCTTAGGAGGACTGATTTTAACAGAAAATTCAAGGAAATAAAATGTAAAAAAAAAAATGTTTGGATGAAGTCTTGGAGATGGCGTGAACAAGGACTTTACATGTTATAGTGCAAGCTAGAGGTGAGCAATACTTTCGTCTTCCATTAGCTTATTTTCGTCAGCTTAGTTTTGTTCCACGTGACAATCTACGGAGTGTGTGCACGTTTATCCTTGGAGATCCCCCACACAACATCGTAAATATTCAACATGTTGGATATTTAGGATTTGAGGTTGGTGTGGTTCTGACTTTCTTCTGAGCAGATTCTATCACCCTTAACACACCCCACACCACAGGAAGATCTGGTGAGTTAATCTGTAGAACCATCCAGATAGTCTGGACTTTACCTAGGATTGTCGGAAGGGGAGAATTCAGTTCAAAGTTGTCTTTTTAATTGACATTTAGGTTCAAGCAAACCTGGAAGGAATGAGTGTCTATGAGCAATGATGGCAGATTGAGATTTACGTGAATATAAATGGGTAATATAGACTTTCTTGACCAACTTCACTAGAACTTTTTCTGCTGAACAACATGGCTTTTCAGCAAGGCTTTTTTGTTTCTGTGTTCTGTAAATATCTACATATTCCTTGTTCTCACCCAAGCAAATGAGTATGTGTGCCACGGTCCCACTTGTGCTGTGCTCTCTCTCTCTTTTTCTGTCTTTGACTCTTCACCACACAAAATCAGCGAGAGATGTAGTGAAAGTCTAGAGGAGGTGACAGGTGCTCTGGGGAAATACAAAGCAATATCCCGACCAGCCGGTTCATCCGCAGTGCCCCTCACAATTACAATGCATCTGACAAAGATATTGGGCCCAGATCCCCTGCCATTTCAGCTGATAGGCCCACCTATCAGTGGCAGGATTTCACAAAAAAGTGACCCCCCAAAAAAGTGTATATTAGTGCTGCCTTATTGAAAAAGAATGTCAGCAAGAGAACTCATAGGCTAACAGTGGAGTTTGTGGAGGCTGTCAGTCAGCAGGCATAGAGATATAGCGTGTACAGATTTATTGCTGACATAAAATAGAGACAGATTAGAGTTAAAGAGTGCAGCATATATATTTGGTCATGCTATGTTCACCCAAAAATGTAAACAATAAAAATAGCTCGCTAGTTTAACTGATTATTTAAAAAATCCATAGGAATTGCGATCATTTAATACGGTTGTTCAACGTTCTCTGACAAGTGGAAGCAATGAGACCTGTTTTCCAGGGGTTTTTTTGCTTGTTTTTTTCAGGTGACATTCTACAAATAGCCTACCCTATTTATATTCACATTTTTTTGCGTTGTTCATCCCAACCCTTTGTTATTTTCATTTTTCTGAAACAAGTGTTTAATGTCAGACAATTTATGAGCTTTTCTACCAGTCATATGAGACATTTTTATGATGCAATTTTATTACAATTTATTTTATTTGAGGAAAGTGCTCACAACTCAAGTGTGTGTGAGTTTGTTTTGGTATTTTTAGTCCATGGGATTCAAATCTTCATGGATTTAATCCTAAAGTGTCAGCAACTTCCGAACTATACAGAGCAGATTCTTTACTAGTGCTTCCATTTCCATTATCATGTCCAACACACTCTGTTAGTGTAACGAAACTGACCAATGAAGTCAACTTCTTTCCAATGAGCCTCAAATAGTGTACAGTAAAGTGTCCCAACCAGACTCAATGCTGTTTCCAGTGACCTGTCCAGTAAAAATGCCTTGTGACATGGCACATTTGACCGTCAATCTACATGCAGTTTCAGGAAAAACTGTGTGAACTCTTAGTTTACCTTGGTTTCTTATAAGTATGATATGTAATATATAGTTACAGTATGTGGAACTGATTTTTGACATGAGTTTTCACTATTTCAAAAATAATTTTAGAGATTAATTAACTTTGAACTGTCAGAAAAAATTATTGTGCATATAATTTTTAAAGGATTAAAAAAAAATGTTTTAATTGCACATATATTTTAACAATTTGCTTTATACAAAAACAATAATATATATTTTTTTATAAATCATTTAATATCTTTATTTGGCTTTTTTTTTCAGAAAATATAATAGATATTTAGCTATAATATAATAGGTTATAGTTAAATGTTTAGCTGTGTAGCTTTTTTTTATTGTGTTATTTCAATTTTTTTTTTTTCTACCAGTACCCATTTTTTTTTTTATGAAGTGGGAAATGTACTGTATTTGTGAGATATGAACAATATTTCTCACAGTCCGTTGTCTATACAAAATTCAAGTAAATGAAAGCAGCTATTCTGCTTGCATTCAGTCTGGTTGATTCATGGGTAGGTTGAGAGCGCAGGGCAGATCATTCTCTAACAAGGGCTACTTGTCTTTGTACACACCAAATGGAGGTCAAGGTTCACCAATACAGTCCCTGTTCTGAAAGAAGTTTGACGCAGGACTGCTGATCTGCAGTCAGATTCCCTCAGTGTGGTCCCTGAATTAGAAATACAGGCTTCAGGCAAAGTCTCTCTTGCTTCCTCTCTACAATTTTACAATGAAGTTTTACACTGCATCTGCTGCTGGAGGGTCCCTGGAGAAATTGGTGGCGTGGCACAGATGGGTAATGGGTAATTTTAAGGTGGCCAGGCCACTCAATGAGTACATTGCCAGAGATTAAAGATTAAATTTAGTGAATTTCATGAAGGTGAATTGAAGGTTTTCTCACAACACCTGCTCAGAAACAGCCCATGAGAGACTAATGGAGCACAAATAGTTATTAAGTTGTTTATCATTTTGTACTTTTATGTTCCCAAAGTAAAATGTACAGTTGTCTAGCTTTCGGGACACAAAACCAAATATAAATAAATACATTTGTTTAATGTAAGAATCAACACTTTTTTTAATTAATGGTAGTGATTCTTAAAAAAAATAAATAATAAAAAATAAAAAAAACTTTCTAGCCTCTGCAGAAAATAAAAATCAGTTTAAAATGTGCTTGTTTGTTTGTTTTTTGCTGCATGTACTTCATTATCCATTAGATTGAATCTTTTACATTTATTTATTTTTTGCAGAAAATACAAATTTCACAGCTTAATTAAGCGTTGATGACATTTGCTATAATACTCATTCAGACCAAGTTTTTGATTCAAAACCATAAAAATCCCTACCTTGTTGCAATAAAAAAATGTAAATAACTAATATGCACATGCATCTTAAAGGGATAGTTCACCCATTTACTCACCTTTATGTTGTTCCGATGAAAAAAGTCATACAGGTTTGCAATTACATGAGCATGACTGGAGTAAATGATGACAGAATTTTCATCACTGGGTGAACTTTCCCTTTAAAAAGCATTTAAATAAGATTTTTTACTCCTTTCTTTATGTAGATTAATGCTTTAAATGTTGGGGTCGGGGAAGAAGGTGGTTATTATTTTATTTATTTATTTATTTTTGCTGATTTGGTGCTAAAGAAACATTTCATGTTATCATCAATGTTTTACTGCTTAATATTTTGTGGAAGCCATGTTACAATTTTGTGTCATAGTAGATTATTTGATGAAAAAGAACAGCATTTATTTGAAATAGAAATCTTTGGTAAAATTAAGCAGAAATGGCTTTACTGTCACTTTTGATTCATCGATTTAATGGATCCTTGCCGAATAAAAAAATTATAATTTCTTTGAAAAGACAAAATCTTTTGAATGGTTGTGTAAATGCCAAAGATGTTTACATTTTTTTTCTCAGATAATTCTTGTGAATACATGACAAGCCTTATGCATTTAAATGCATTTTACAGGGAACCAAACATTAATTTGACAAAGTAACCCTTGTTTTGTTAAAGGGTCTTAGTATGTATACTAAGTATGTATACAATCCACATACAATAGGCCACAGCGTGTATGTTGGCATATGTGTGTATGCTTGTCCTCACGCCTGTGTGCAGTAACCAAGGTTACAAGGATCAAATGCAGGCACAATCGATCCCTCTTTTTCTCTCCTTCAGATCTGCCTCCCTCAACTGATAAATCCTGTGAGAACAATAAAAAATGTAAGACAGCTGAGATTTTCATGAAGTCTCACATGAAAGTTATAAGAGATAATAAATCACTCCGAATTGCATTGAAGTGACGCATGTGCGTTCCAATTTTAGAGGGCTGGGGTGGAGGAACAGTATTGCTGATTTGATGAGCAGACGAGGAGTGGGATGAGGTGGTGTGTCGTATCAATGTATCTTTTCTATCGTCAAAGGCTCAAGGTTTCAAATCTTGATCTTCTGTAGTGCCATAGATGAGATCCTGCTGTTCCTGATATATATATATATATATATATATTTTTTTTTTTTTATTATTATTTTAATGTGCCCCAAACTCAGCTTGAGAGCTACTACTATCTCCACACCATCAGCAGGGGCATAGAGAAGAGCAGTGTTATAATTATGGCTTCAAAGAAGTTAATGCATCTGGAGCTAAAGATTACATGTAAAGATAAAGGGTAGTAGACATTGAGTGGTGCCTTTGTCAATATGAGGTGTGTCCGTGTGCTTTTATGGGAAAAGAGTGGGGAAAGGGAGGGCTGAGCATGAAGGACTCTTTAGTATTAGCAAGGATATTGCAGCTGCTGTTTGCTTTCTAAGTCTCAGCTTAAATAGTCTAAACAATTAGAGAGATGGAATGAATAGGAGAGAGAGGAGTCTAAAACCAGCAAGTCCTTTGATCCGACCCCTTACTCTTGCTTCATAGAAACACAATAAAAAGAGGAATATGAGTCATGTGACTGAAATGATTCTGACATGACCTTAATTATAAATGTTTGTACCTCAGGGGGTTGAAGAGCTCAGAGAGGCAGAGGAGAAAGAGAGAAAGACAAACTGGCCCTGTGCAGTAATATCAAGCTTTGCAAGAGTAAATTCACACCATTGAAATATACAGTATTTTTGTTTCCAGTGATTGACTGCATTCTTCCACAGATGTGGAATGAACACTAATAAAATATGCAATATAAGAATAATAATCATTGTCATGACATAATCATTGTGCTTCTTATGTTCTGTTTGCTATGTGCACATGAATCAGCAATCAACTTTTGAAAATGTGAGTCATTGCTTTCTTGCAATTCAAAAACCCAATCAATTTTGAATGCACCTTGCACAATGTGCTATAAAGCAAAATTAATCATATCTTGTAAAAACGTGTGGTGGTTTTATTTGTTTTGTTTTTATTTTTTAATATGTGTGCTTCTCATTCAGTTGCTGCCTGCTACGGTTATGTGGTTCTGAGCCTCTTTTTCCATGCAATAAATGGGGGTGCAAAATAACATTCCACTGAAATAAGAAAGGCATTCAGGTTTGGAACAGACAGAATTTTAGTTCTTTTTTCTTTGTTTTCTTTTTTTTGGGGGGGGGGGGGCAGTAAATTAATCCTTTAAGTAATTAGAATTAGTTGAATTGAAATTTGAACCATGTACTTCACTGCCTTTAGACTGAATTGCCATCATATAAATGTCACTCTTGCTCTGTACACTGCTGTATGAAGAAGTTAAATGGACAGTTTGTATAACTGTGTAGTTCTCAGGAGCTCCGTATAAACCTTTCCCAAAACAATAAAACTCAACAGGTCTCTTGGCGTCCTCTCTTTTTGGTTTGCACGCCAACTATTCGAAAGTCCAATCAAAAAGTGCTGTTCATATCTGGGTGTTAATTTTTGAGAGCTCTTCTCGTAATATATGAATAAGGGAGGAAATGCATTGGCACATGACCTTTAAGAGAGAAATCATTCAGCGTGAGATCCAAATGCCATTGACGAGAAGAGGAGAAGGGCGAAAAATGCCTCAGTAGGAGCTTTTGAGAGCATTTATAACATCTCCACAAAGCTTCTGCTGAAAAGACTGAGTGGTAGTCTCTGAGCAAAAGACCCCATCAGCCCATCTATCTGAGAATAGCAGAGCCGATTGTGATAATGCTCCATGTTTTTAACTCCCCTCCAGAAAGTATCATCAGTCCTTCACAGAATAACTGTCTAAACCCTCATATGGCCTCCCTCTGTTCCTCCCCCTTTCCCCTGTCCCTCCTGCATGGAGCAATCAAAAATGTGAGATGGATAACAAAGGGGTGGCAGGGCTTTTTTGAGTGGTGGTTCCTCGTGCTGTAATTTACAGAGGTAGCACAGAGGCTGCCTATCAGTGCCCAGTTTCTCAAGACATGAGGGGCTGCTTTTTACCATGTCCCCGTGGAGGGTCCATCAAAGACCACCACCTGAGATCCATGCCGGCATTCATATAGTCAACCCGGTCGCTTCAAATAACATGGCTTGGGATGACACTCTGTGGAAGCATCTGGGAAGTTTAAAGGGAAAGTTTGCCAAAATAATTGAAATTCTGTCTTGATTTACTCACCCTCATGTCTATCCAAACCCACGTTTTTTTTCTGCATATGACAGAAGCTTTTAATCTTTAAAAAGAATACAAAACTCATAAACTACATACCAAGTCCTCTGAAGGCATATAACAGCAAAATGTCATAAGAGTTTTGTAGTCAAGTCAAATTTGTGAACCGATCATTCTGAATAATTTGATTCAAAATTGCTCTGAATGATTTGCTTCAGAATTGGGCCCTGTTCCAAATTACACCCTAAACCCTCCAGATTTTCTGCTGAGTCCACACTTTCATGACGTAATGCCGCTTTGACCGTCGGCTGTGGAGCTCGGCAGAAGTGCGCATTGTTGGAGCATAATGGCTACAAAGGGGGCACTTGCAAGCACCCTTGCTAAAATGATGAATGAAACACTCTATGGTCTCGTGGACTTAATTGACCTCAAGTGCACATGAAGTGTGCCATATGGGAAAGAGCCTTAGTCTGAGGAATTTAATTCATAATTGCTCTAAACGATTTGCTTCATCAATTGCTTTGTCAATTCAACCCATACTACCCATACTTACCCATACTTTTGCACAATAAGCTATCATAAGGTTTTAGCATACATATGCCATAGGAATATTTATAGTGCTGGAGTCATATCATATAAGACTTTTATGATACTTTCATGGTTCTTTTGTGTCATTTAGAAGCCTAAAAGCTTTAACTCCCCTTCATTGTAATTGCATGGCTGAAGGAGTTGATAAATGTTCTCATAGTTGTGTATTTTATAAAGGAGAAATCTGTAATTGTGAGTTTGTGCAGATGAATATGTTTCTTCCATAAGACTGATTACAGTGCTAAGAAATATGTAGACTGAGGGTAAAAATACTCACAGAATGATCTGTTGATTATGCTGAACTAGAAGCCATATGAGGAAATTATCAAATATCTACTCATGCCTCTTGTGGTTCGTAGCAGTCTCGTGAACTGATGGCTTTGACGCCAGCATTGAGAAATAAAACTCATCATAAACCAGTAGCCTCCCCACGTAGCAACTAAAAACTTTGTTGGGTAGAATGATGAGTTAAAAAAAAACCTCTACATCTGTCAGCATCTTCATTACTCTGCTAAATAAACGATGGTGGCTGATTACAGGGAATTTCTTAATTTCTGAGGGCAATGCATAAATCATCAATGTTTGTGTTTCAAAACTGCTGACATGCAAACCAAAACAATCTTTTTCAGACTACGTAAGTCAGTTGAAAGCAGAAATAGATGACAGTTTAGCTTTGCCTGATGCCTGAAAGTGCTGCCTTGCGTTTTCACCTGTGGGAAGTTCTTAGCACTGATTTTGATGTGTGGCTCCACGCAGGTCTAGCACTACCCTCAAATGAAGCTGTAATTGCGGAGTTGCTCTGAGAGAAGGGTGGCTGAGATGCATAGCAGGAATAGTCTCTTAAACACTTGTCAAGATGCCCTACTCCAGTCCACCCACACCTTCATTAAGATCTTGAGCAGTGGCAGCAATTATCAAACACTGGCAGTCCATGCTGGACAGAGGGAACATCGTCAGTGAAGTCCACACTGAATGTATGAGTGCCAGAAACAGGTGCATCTCAATAAATTAGTGCCGTGGAAAAGTTCATTTCAGTAATTCAACTCAAATTGTTAAACTTTTTTATTAAATAAATATACACAGACTGAAGTAGATTAAGTCTTTGATTCTTTTAATTGTGATGATTTTGGCTCACATTTAACAAAAACCCACCAATTCACTATCTCAACAAGTTAGAATATGGTGACATGCCAATCAGCTAATCAACTCAAAATACCTGCAAAGGTTTCCTGAGCCTTCAAAATGGTCTCTCAGTTTGGTTCACTAGGCTACACAATCATAGGGAAGACTGCTGATCTGACAGTTGTCCAGAAGACAATCATTGACACCCTTCTCAAGGAGGGTAAACCACAAACATTAATTGCCAAAAAAGCTGGCTGTTCACAGAGTGCTGTATCCAAGCATGTTAACAGAGAGTTGAGTGGAAGGGAAAAAGTGTGGAAGAAAAAGAAGACAACCAACTGAGAGAACCACAGCCTTATGAGGATTGTCATGCAAAATCGATTCAAGAATTTGAGTGAACCTCACAAGGAATGGACTGAGGCTGGGGTCAAGGCATACAGACATGACAAGGAATTTGCTGAACCACAGACAATGTCAGAGGTGTCTAACCTTGGCTAAGGAGGAGAAGAACTGGACTGTTGCCAAGTGGTCCAAAGTCCTCTTTTTAGATGAGAGCAAGTTTTGTATTTCATTTGAAAACCAAGGTCCTAGAGCCTGGAGGAAGTGTGGAGAAGGTCATAGTCCAAGTTGCTTGAAGTCGTGGCCTAATGGTTAGAGAGTCGGACTCCCAATCGAAAGGTTGTGAGTTCGAGTCCCGGGTTGGCAGGAATTGTGGGTGGGGGGAGTGCATGTACAGTTCTCTCTCCACCTTCAATACCATGACTTAGGTGCCCTTGAATAAGGCATCGAACCCCCAACTGCTCCCCGGGCGCCGCAGCATAAATGGCTGCCCACTGCTCCGGGTGTGTGCTCACAGTGTGTGTGTGTATGTTCACTGCTCTGTGTGTGTGCATTATCGGATGGGTTAAATGCAGAGCACAAATTCTGAGTATGGGTCACCATACTTGGCTGAATGTCACTTTCACTTTCACTTTCACTTGAAGTCCAGTGTTAAGTTTCCACAGTCTGTGATTATTTGGGGTGCAATGTCGTCATCTGGTGTTGGTCCATTTGTTGTTTTTGAAAACCAAAGTCACTGCACCCGTTTATCAAGAAATTTTTGAGCACTTCATGCTTCCTTCTGCTGACCAGCTTTTTGAAGATGCTGATTTCATTTTCCAGCAGGATTTGGCACCTGCCTACCCTGCCAAAAGCACCAAAAGTTGGTTAAATGAGCATTGTGTTGGTGTGATTGACTGGCCAGTAAACTCACCAGACCTGAACCCCATAGAGAATTTATGGGTTATTGTCAAGAGGAAAATGAGAAACAAGAGACGAAAAAATGTAGATGAGCTGAAGGCCACTGTCAAAGAAACCTGGGATTCCATACCACCTCAGCAGTGCCACAAACTGATCATCTCAATGCCACGCTGAACTGAGGCAGTAATTAAAGCAAAGGGAGCCCCTACCAAGTATTGAGTACATGTACGGTAAATGAACATACTTTACAGAAGGCCAACAATTCACAAAAAATGAATGAACTTATGAAGTATTCTAATTTGTTGAGATAGTGAATTGGTGGGTTTTTGTTAAATGTGAGCCAAAATTATCACAGTTAAAAGAACCAAAGACTTAAACTACTTCAGTCTGTGTGCATTGAATTTATTTAATTCACAATTTGAGTAGAATTACTGAAATAAATGAACTTTACCACGACATTAAAATTTATTGGGATGCACTGTCAATTTGTGAATTTGTTTTTGATTGTAATTGCCATTATTACTGCTTTTAAAGGAATATTCTGGGCTGGGTTCAAATTTTTTTCAGTTGCCACAGACAAAGAAAATTGTGTTTACAGGAATACACTTTCAGTGGAAGTCAAAGAGGCAAGGAGTTATGGAGAGATTTTATTTTATCCCTTCTTTGACAGGGTCTTATATTAACTTTTGTTGTTGTTGCTGTGCTCTTGAATTTGAATAATCACCTTGACGCTTTGACTTTGGAATTAAATCACTGTAAATGTTTTGTTGTTGTTTCAGTTGAATCTATGTTAAAAAGACTAAATGAAAGTGTAAATACATTTCCATGCTTATAGAGGGCATTTCAAAGATTAATTTGAATATTTAAATTTATTGATTGTATTTGATATCTGTTAGATTGTTCTTCACAGTCATAAATGCTTGACTCTGCTAACACCTTTTAGTTATTTTCCAAGTTTTTCCTTTTTTTCCAACCATCATTAAAATTGTGGATGTCTCAGAAGCTTAAATTGAGTGTGAATGTGCCATTCTGCTCAAATTCATCTGACGAGGAAAGACAAACTCATTTTCCTCTCCCTTAATGAAGAATGAAATCCTGCCATTTTTGTGTGCCAACGCATCCTTCCTTCAGACTGAAGCTTTCCAAATACATTTGGAGAGCTTTAGCATAGAGGGCTGATGAATCACCAAATACAGATATTATATTTAGACAGGCACAAGCAGCATTTACACACTGAGCAAAATACTCCGACCTAATTATTGTTATTAATGTGCTGCTCATTAACTATATTTCTGAATCTTTTGTTTATGCTTAGTCCTATCTAATCACATTATTCATAGATAAATAGTGTGTTGGTGTTAGCTTTTGACATTGGTGTTACTTTTGCTTCAATGATAGTGACTTTGAGCATCACATTATGATTTTCCACTCTGCAATATAAGATATTATGCTTTTAACCTCTTAAATTAAGATTAAACTACTATACAGCCCTTCATCTTGAAAAACAAAATCTTTGATTTCACAAAGAAAAGCCTCGATATACCCTAATTGGATTATGCTAAGTTCAAAAATATTCATAAAAACTTTCCATTATGTTATTTTTTTCCCCACAAGATAAGAAAGTTTATTTTATTTTTTTATTGTATTTGTCAGCTTTAATGGACTCAGCAGTCAAGCAGTCAAATGTCAAAGACAAAGTATTCAAAATGTTTAATTTAAGCAAATGAGATGAAAAGTTTATAAAAACAAGTTTATTTTTGAAAAGTTTATAAGCTAAAAGTTTTAACCTGACTCATGATTGGAATCGTGTCTTTATGGCAGGGCTTTTTCTTTCTCCTTGAGATTAAATAATAATACCTTACAAATGGTTGACAAAAGCAAAAATACTACAAAATGCCCATAATGTTTTGTAAGAAAGTGTGATGTTTCTTAAAAAAAATAAGCACTGTTTTTAGAATGGGTACTCCAAAATTAGTAAGAAACAAGTATTGGATTGGCAGTACTATGAATGGCATAGAGTCAACATCATGTAAAATTGTATACCACCAGTTTAAGAACCACTCATATAAACTCCTACTGTTTATGAAGTCCACAAGAGCATAACTCAAAGGGAACATTACCCCAGCAGTAATCATTGGGTCTGGCATGCCTGATTAGATGTGTTATTGGACTGATTTCCAAGCTGGAAATGAGTTGGCTTATTTTCATGGGCTTTTCCCATTTAAAGAGTAATTAGACATTTCTAGAATAGTTTATCTTAGTTTGTGTGTGCGCGTGTGTTGGGAGGAAAATAATAGTATTGGTCCATTTCCATGTAGAAGGAAGTGATTATCATTAGGTCCTAAAGAGAAAATGGATTTGAAAGTTTTTTTTTTTTTTTTTTCACCAAGCTCTCCTGATGTGCTTAATGGAAAATATTTTGCCACTTAGGAGGGGTAGGGAATTGTGCTCTTTTTATTCTCTTTTTTGTCTCTGTCTCTCTCAAGTAAAACTGTCTCACTGTCTTCCTCTTATTCATGGTAATTATGACTCTGCAAATTCAGTGAACATAATTTAATTTAAATATTTGTGTATGTTTTCTATTGATCATAGCATCATTAATTCACCTTAAGGTGGAGCAGAGCATTGTAACCAGTCATATATCCAGATGAGCATACATTTTGATGATTCAGGTACCTGAATTGGAGTGCTGAAGTGACTGAAAGTGATATGACATACAGCCAAGTATGGTGACCCATACTCTGAATTCGTGCTCTGCATTTTATCCATCCAAAGTACACACAGCAGTGAACACAAACACACCGTGAACACACACGTGGAGCAGTGGTCAGCCATTTATGCCCAGGGATCAGTTAGGGGTCCAATGCCTTGCTCAAGGGCACCTCAGTCGTGGTATTGAGGGTAGAGAGAGCACTGTGCATTCACTCCCCCCACCTACAATGCCTGCCGGCCTGAGACTTAAACTCGCAACCTTTGGATTACAAGTCCGAATCTCTAACCATTAGGCCACGACTTCCCAAGTGCTGACCATTATTATATTTTATGCCATGTGCATCTCCATTATCTAATTTGCATATTTTTAGTAATTCTGGTGATAAAAAATATGTAAATTGCTATCAGTGGGCACAATTCATTTTTAAAGGGGTAGTTCACACTAATAGTATGTCATCATTTATTCACTCTCATGTCATTCCAAACTCTGGTTTTGTTCATATAATCAAAGTCAGTCATTTTCCAGTGTTGTTTTGGACCACAGTGACTTTTATTTTATGAACATAAGTATGAGCAAAAATCTTCATTTATGTTCCACAGAAGAAAAATTAAATGCAGGTTTGGAACATGAGGGTGAGTAAATGATGAACTTTTTTAATGAACTAAACTTATTTCACATCGGGCCTTGATTCCCGTGAACAACTTTTGTGGAAATTGCCTTTGTAAAACAGGCTTTAACTAATTTCCTCTCTCAATTTTGCTTTTTTTTTTACAAGGCACATGCCAAAGAAACCCAGGCGTTGTGTTATGTGCAAATAAAATGTATTTGTCAATCACACATTTGACATATGAATGGATTTAAGGGGAAAAGGAGGGGAGTTTTGTATTCCTCAATGATTAATCAGTGTAGTGTGGGTGTCTTATCTGGCAACAAATTCTGGGACAACTTGTTCCTCTGTGTTCGTAAATTAGTCATTGTGGATTGTGCAAATGTTTCCTTTGCGTTTTCCGTTCCTTTGCCTTTACTCGGATGAGAATTACCAGGAGTCACTATGTTGAATAACACCACCGTCACTTACATTAAACATTTGTCATATTGCTGCTGCAATAAACTGGAAGCTTTTTTCCCTCCGTTACTGATGGATGAGACTGAAGTTATTATATTCAAAGAGGGAAAAATGCTGTTGCCATGATGGCATGTCTTCCCCAGAGTCATTGTGCTGTCTTATTAATATTTATCATTGAGTTGTTTGTCACATGCCCTTATATGACCGAGGTGGGAGCTGAAGGCTGCTAATGTGTTTCAGAGTCTATATACAATCTGGCATACACCATATGCCATCCAGTTAGTAGTTTTCACTTGAGAGTTTTAAATTGTTACTTATTTTTGGTTCTTCAACATTGGAGAAACATTTTTAAATAATTACTTTTTCAGAAAAAAAACAAGTTGTCTCAGGCATGTTGTCTAGATGCTAAGCTGTTTGTTGACTTGGGTCACTATTTGGAAATGCAAGAATTTAATTTTTTTTGTATTTATGTTCACCTCTGTAACTTTCACGGGGGTCTTCCTGTTATAATGTGACCAAAGGATCTGTGTAATTAGGCCCAGACTTGCCCTGGCAGAATTTCCGGCCCCTTGAAAACAAACCAGAAGGAAACGAGAGGAAAAAATGTAATTGTACGTAATGAAGCAATTCCAACACCCACATGCAAGCAACATTGTTCTCTCTTCTCCCAGACAGGTTTATTTTTAGTTTACTTACTGCAGAATGTTTTACATGAGGCATTAGGGCCTGTAATAATCTTAATAAGCCAAAAACGCACTTGGTCATGTAAACACGGTAACCTATTTTTATTTATCGGAGTAAGGTCTTAAACGGTGTAAGCTTAAACTGGTCCCAACAGGTAGATTTTTTTGCCTCTTACTCCTATTTTGCACAGCATGTAAATGCAATAACCCCACTTTCTTTCGGCTTATTGAAGTGCGCATGTGTGATATGTGACAGGAACGCATCGTTAGTGCAGATTTAAGCGCATTTAGACCGAGCAAATGTCTTGCAGTAAAGAAAGAAAGAAATATATCATAAAAGCAGACTTTTTCATGACTCAGAAATTGCTAAAATGTGTTCTCATCTCGTGCAGCAGAAGTAGAAGTGGTTCAGTCACAATGCTGTGTTTATAACCGCATGAGAGGATAATATACGTGCTGTAATTTTCCCGGCATGTTGCAAGCTTAATTTGACATCACAAATAACAAATGTATGGAATACTCTGAGTAAATGATGCCAGTTCAAAGTTTCACAGACTTCACTGAACTTAAATGAGTCAGATGGATTCAGTTAGCGATCTGATCGATTCAGTGTGTTTTCTTGCATTAATTAGGATCACACAGTCTTTTATATTCAATTCAAACAGGAAACTCACAACAAAGGTAAAATATAGAGAATTTATTTTGTTGTGACGATGTAGTTTCGGTTATGAATGTTGTATTGTGATAGAGCTGTTCTGTTTTTAAGGGCTTTAAGAATATCAGTTTTTATTTTTTTTTTTTATTTATTTGTTTAAGGCCTGTGGTGAACATTTACCTGGAAAGACTTTTCCTGTCAACATAAGTGACACACAGCCATACAGTACCTGAAATATGTGAGTTTCTAAAAAGAGCTTCAGCTATATAGGATTTATCAAGGTTGTAAACTCACATACTTGCAGAAATTGTTGTCTTTATGTAGCAAATCCCAATTGATATCATGAGTGTGCATGAGCAAGGTCGAGGTAGATTGATATTGTAGTTAATATAGTAAGCTTTTGGTCATAGATTTGTTTGAAATTCCAATACATTAACAGATTTGAGGAAGTGACAACCTTCAGATTGAATTTTAGCTTGATGATTTAATATCTTCAATAACAGTTTTACTAGATAACATCTCATCAAATTATTGGAAGTGTCAGAGAAAGAGGAGAAATGTAATATCCTTTTCCCATATGAAAGGTGTCTACTTACTGAGAGGGGGGTCATTACTCGCCAATGAACCTCAAGGTTATAAAGATAAATCGCTGATTCAAAACATTAGGACTCCTTCCTGGACTAATTTCCTGGTCTCTGTGGTTCATGACTGTTTAAAGTGTCGAGTCATCAACTTTAAGGGCTCTTTTGAGGGTTTCATCCCTATCAATGAAAGGGTAATGAGATCCAGCACCTTGCTGATTATCACACACCGACCAGAATTTGGCATCACCAGGCTCACCAGTAGAGATGGTGAACTTCCTAGCCACTTACAGTACATGCTTACCACGTGACATGATATAGGCCTTATCAGATTGACAGGTCAAGCAGCCAATTACAGTGTGAATTTTTTGCTATTGCTCACATTCTGTGGGAATGCAATAAGGTCAAGGGAGGCAAAAGAGACTTTATCTGCTGGTTTGGATCTTTTATAAAATGTTTTCTTTTTAAAAAAAATGTTGCTTTCACACCATTTCATCTCATATTTTGTTAAGTTTGTTTCTAGACTAAAAATGCTGGGTTAAAAACAAGAGCAACAAGAGCAGCTAATGGGAATCTGTGGGAAGAGAACTGCTATCTGTAGACTGTTCCAGTGCATCAAAAGACTTACTGTAAATCATGACTTTTTATATAAATGTTTGAAAAGTTAAATCAAAAACAGCTTTTCCTCCTGCCATCTTGTCTGTCAGACATTTAAGTTTCAACCTGTCAAAAGCATATCGTGACCAAAGCTGCAACAATTGCACATTAGATCAATAGAGCTCCAGTCAGTGGAGCTCACAAAAATGTTGTTACATATAACGGCGAAGTCGTGTCATGTTTCAGTCGTGGACTTGCAATTGTTTGGCAGAAGGTGAAAGTGCCATGGTCGTTCACATGCGTTTGTACAAGGCTAGCGTTCCTAGCAGAGGTTAGCAGCGATGTACATTTAATCAAAAAAGGAAAAATGTGAGATTATAGACATTTTACTATTTATACAGTGATAATTTAATTGGAATATAATGTCATACATACTTTAATTTCATTCAGGAAATTTCACCAAGCAGTTTTCTCTCGGATACAGAATGACCTCTTGCAAATGTATCCAGCTTTAACCAGTTTGGCACAGTTTACCTGACATTGGGTTACAATGGCCCAGTGCTGGATAGGTGTTTGAGGGGGTTCATCATTTATATAGACAGTAAAATTGACCCCGCAGCTGAGCTACAGAAAAACTAAACAGCACCTTGGTAAAATCTTTTTTTTTAAATAACCCAATAAAATGACCTGATAGACTGAATCCAGCATTTTTTAGAGTGTACTCTTTATATTCTGATCCTTTTTTAAGGATGCCTTTTGGGGGAAATGCTCCTGAGGTTTAGGTTCTTCATTTTTTCTTTAATGACAATCAACAACGTGGTTGAAATTTAGATTTTGGTTGTAATGTTTTGAAAGTCTGAGGCTCTGTGTTTGTATGTGAGGTTTGTGGAAGGAAATAAGTCTCAGGCAGAGGAAGTTCTTCTTCAGGAACAATGCAGACAGGCACACTCAGGCTAAATAAATTATCACGGGGCTATTTTTAAGCTGAAGTGTAAATGCAGTAATCCTCCAAGCAGGAGCTGAGAAGAGCTTAAATCCATTGGCACATGAGGGAAAACAGCCCTCCCTCATCTCTGCTCAATCTAACCCCCTCCTCCCGTTCTTTCTGTGTCATCAATCTCATCTTAAATTAGAGATGTTGTTTTATTCCCTCTCATGTGAACGCCAAATGTAAATCCATTATAAATATCAGCACCACACAAATCGCAAAAGAACAATTGAAGTTAATTGATTAAATATTAAAAATTACAATGGCGCCACTGTAGTCAGAGACAGATTAGGGAATTCGCTAAAAATGCATCCCCTGATAGCATTGTTGGTTTGCACATGCATTGTTTTAGGACCCAATTCACTAAAGGAATCTAAATATGTCTGCCGTTACAATGCTTTTTTTCAATCACTTTTGAATGCCGTGATCAATATAAATGTATCACCTGCTTTTAATAAACTGTAATAGCAAAGTGTGAATAAGGTGAAATCTATAGGCTTTAATATGTTTGCACTAAAAAGAATGACACCCTCTTTATTTAAACAAAACACAGTACTATTTTAACGCATATTTAAATTGGATTGCAGCTGGTTTGCGAATGAAAAAGTGGTGGACGTTTAACATTTACCCCTGACTTTTCCTTTGTGGCCGTTGCACCTCCTATATAGAGTTTGTTGTATTTTTGTGTAATATTCAGTCTCTACTAATGGAATCTAATAGCGCATAATGACTTGCTGTTAATCATCGGCTGAAGGTTATTTTTACAAGGTTAACGATGGCAGGGAGAGTGTATTCTCATGCGGGCTCAAGTCCTTAAGGTATCTATCAATGCCAGTTAAGGGCGAGCGGCATGCTCCATTGACACTGCAGCCATAACTGCGTCAGCATCCCTAAGTGGAAAAGTTACAAAGGTCTTTGGAACCGTTCATGGACTTTTTGTAAACCTTGTAAGAGACTGTGCTGTGATTCTGCATTTTATTGTTAACATTTTTCTGTTTTTATTTTAGTAATTAAGCATTATCTTGCAGTAACAGTTTAGATAGCGCAGGCTGATAGGTCCTTTATATGCAATTTTCTAGCAGTCACATAATTTCCTACATGACACAAGCTGATTGGTCTCTGTTGATTCTACTGATGAAATTGTTGCTCAACATTTAAATAGTCAGGTCCAGTGTTTGCTGTAAGCTGTTCCTGCTTTGCGCAGAGTTCCTCCTAAACCCTCCACCTCCCCCAGTTCCACCTGTCTAGATCTGTGACAAGATTTATGTATGCCTATTCATGCAGCAGCAACATATCTTACATGCTCACAGTAGCATTCCTGTGTGTTTACTGGCAGTAGCAAGTCCATAGTTGCTTTGCTTTTGCTCTGCCAAGACTACAGATCCATTAACATACTAAAACAAAATATATGATTTAATAATTATATTATTATATTTATTAAAATATTAATAAAATATATTCTACATTATAATATATTATTATTCATATACATAAATTATTCATATTACCATAAATTGCATAGAAGAGGAAAAGTAGGCTGTAAAAGTCTCAATTTGTTCATCCCTTTTCATCACATCATCCTTCTCAAGCCTTCACTGCCTTGTGGGCTGCAAAGCATAGGATGTTGTGCAGGAGAGAGGACTGAAGGCATGGGACATGCTCAGGCATTTTATGGTAGGCACAACAGAGCAAATAACTACATAAGTAGATCCATTTATTTCACCGAGTACAAGATACTGCAATCTTCTGTTTGTTGTTGGAAATTAGGGCAGAGAAAAGATGAAAACTTGTAAGTTGCACCAGAACAGGACGACCTATTTACGCTTCGCAGTGTACAAGGAAGAATTCATTGAATGTATTGTACTTACTGTAAATGTGGTAGTCTGTAAATGTTTTTCCCTTGCAGGCAGAAATTCCAGAACTGTACAGGGTACAGTGTGACAGATGGGACCTGTGGATGAAAATATATGTGTGTGAACAGAGCAGATGCTGCATTAGGGTGTAACTAGTCATGCAAACATAAATCCATCAAATTCAAACCTCTTGAAAATGAACATCAGATAACATTTTGAGAATGAAGTCATCACATTATTAAATGAAAAATGAATGATAAATCCGGACAGCATCCCAACCATGCTAAAATACATTATATTGCTTGAAGCTTAAATTGCTCTGTAGGACGACCTTTAATATGGAATTTATGTATCGGCTTGAAGGGACTTGATGGGGCTTCTTTAATGCCTTGTTTTTTATGTAGTTAAGAATTTATATTAACTGTGATACCATTTAAAAGTCTGGGGTAAGTAAGATTTTAAAATAAGAAATTAATACTTTTATTCAGCAAGATTTCTATTTTCTAAACAAATACAGTTCTTTTGAAATTCTGTTCATCAAAGATTCCTGTAAAGAAAATGTCATGATTTCCACAAGAATAATAAGCAACAAAGCATAGTGTGACGAGAGGGGCGGGGCCAAGAGCCGTGGAAACTTAATGAGAATGAGCGACACCTGCAACACTCACCGGCCTCGAGTCCCACGGAGGAGCTCCAGAAGGATAAAAGGAGAAGGAACGAACCATGTTTTAGTTTTGTTTGTGTTTGTGCGCGGCAGTCGTCCGCGAGGGGCTTTCGCGTTGTTTTGTTTATTTTATTATTAACGTTTTTGTTTGAATGTCCGCCGGTGCCCGCCTCCTTCTTCCTGACTTACAAACTGTTACACATTGATAATAATGAGAACCATTATTAATCATTTAGAACCAATTCTAGAGTATCAAATCAACATATTATTTTTCTATTTAAAGCAGTAATGGCTGCTGAAAATTCAGCTTTGCCGTCACAGGAATAAATGACATTAGAAAAAAAATAATTATTTTAAATTGTAATATTTCACAATATTACTGTTTTCACTGTATTTTTATAAAATAAATGCAGCTTTGTAATTGATGTTGATTTGTTGATCACAAAAAAAATATATAAATGCAGAGAATTCTTTCAAAAACATTTAAAAACCTTATGGACTCCAAATTTCGAATGTAGGTTACGCCAATATGTTTAATAAATGAATAGCACTGATTCATGTTCCATTCACATTCATGAAGTGCGTTAACCTCTGCTGCAGTTTCAGGTCCAATCAAATGGGAAATAATATAACTATAATAATCTAACTTCATAGTTTGTGAGCATTTGCCGAAACAGAAGTTGTGCATGTCAGAGCCATCATTGAACCCTTACAGTCATCCAATCAGAGCACATCTTGACTACACTACAAAGGGAAGAGCTGTCAGTTTTTAGTGGTGCTGCAAAAGCTCAGGGTTATGTTAGGCAAGGAGGAGAATCTGGTGTTGAGGCAGGCGAGGATTGTGCTCTGATTCAATAACACTGGTAAGAACTCATTATGAATGCATTGGTAGCCTCCAGCTTCTGTTTCTCCTGAGATTTCCAGGATTCCTGGCACTCCATTTCTCTCTCTCTTCCTTTCCACTCTCTCCCACACCATTCTCATGGCTTCTCAACTGTGATGTATTTGAATCCGATCGATCATTTCAACTAATGCTTAAAAGAAGTGATGTGGAAGAGAGAAGGGGAAAGATCTAATGTCAAATTTTTCCCCCTTTTTGTGGTATACATCATATCAAGGAAAGGTTGCACTGATAAACATCAGGTTCTTTTGATAGGAGTTCAAGTATTTTATAAAAGCAGTCTAGGTGCACTGAATCCAGACTACAGGGATGCAGGTTTTGCAGCTAGAGCCATACAGCATGAACAGATCTCATTGTTTCAGTACTGCCTTGCGCAAAGAGGCAGAGAATGGAGCTGGTCCTCGGTACTATTCTCCCACTGTCACATTTCAGCCTGTGATAATTAATCAGAGAGCAGAGAATGAATCAAAAGAACAGAAAAGGGGAATGACTCATTTGCAGTGTTTTTTGTAATTCTTTGCTCTTGTTGAGTCTGTATGGGATTGCTTTGTTAAAAGGGTATCCATTGAAATTGTGGTACAGTGTTATTGTTCTAGTCTCCGACGTTCAGGTTCAAGGTTGACAGAATCATTCTCAGCAGAAGAAATACAATAGACCATTTTTGGTACAGTTGATCTGAAATCATATTTAAAATCCCTTGCAAAAGTATTACTATTATGTGGTGATGGTGCCATCAAATTTTAACATATACCAAGGTACTAAATGGTTACCATATTTATATACAGTACCAAGCTGGCTTCCGAAGAATACCATAGTACTACCAATGTTTATAAGTACCTTTGAGTACCATGTAAATAGCAAATTTCAGTACCATGCTACAGGTATATCTTAAAGAACCATAGTATTACCTTCCCTTGTGAAAATTAACAATGATTTTGTTGTAGTGAAAGTATAGTAACCATGGTTTTTTTTAGCATATTGTTTATCATAACCACATTTTTACTACAAATTTTATGGTAAAACAATAGAGAAATGGATTTCCTCAGAAAAAAAAGAATGAAGCACTTTATTCAGCAGAGATCATAAACATGAGTAAGTCTCTTTTTATTTATTTATATACTTGTACTAGTTTCAAATAACGTGTAAACATTTTACTAGTTAGACTTTTTCCAAAGACTTTTTCCAAACTATAATTCCTGACTAAATATATAATCAAGTGAAACATTATGAAGTTTCAATAACAATATACAATACTATACCATACAAAAGCTTGATGTAAATAATATAAATGTAACAAATAGATAACTGTAGGCTAACAAATGTAAAAACAATGCTGTTCTTTCAATTTATTCCCCCTAAAAAACCTAAAAAAATTTATCAGCTCTTTTCAACATTAATAATAATAATGATAATAATAACAACAACAATAAATGTTTTTTTGTAGAAAATAAGATTGTTAAAAGGATTTCTGAAGGATTGTGTGACTGGAGTATTGATGCCAAAAAATTTGATTGAAAGTCAGCTTTGATTGTTCCTGATAAACTGTTTAACTGCTCCCCAAAGGGGATATTAAAGTATGTTGTGGGATAATTAAATATATTCTAAATAAACTACAAACATAAAATTATATAAATTTATTTTGTTCTCACATTCTTTCTCGTGGCACAGATGATTGAATGGCTCATTATGCAGCTCATTATGCAGGCCTTTGTCTTCTCAGGTGTAAATCACAATGATATTCACGATAGTTGACGCCTACTCGCATATGACTTTTACCAACAAAAAGTGTCTTAGAAAATGTAAATCAATATATTGTTTTCTGTGAGTGAGTAAACAAGATGATTTTCACATAATTTAGAAAGAAAAATTCTAGGCTACAAGCTACAGTTCTCAAAAATCCCGGGAACCAATGTTCTCTATGTGTTTTTTTGCCTTTTTCAAGTGTTTTAAAATTTTTAGTTTTTCACTAACCACGCATAATATTTTTTTTCTCAAAAACACAATCATGTACATACATGCATTTTACATATTATTATAGCCCAGTTTGTGCTGTTTACAGTGAGATTAGACTTTAGATTAGACTACCCATTCAGATATTGATAAGAAACTGAAAAAAGCACAAATGTCAGGGCATGACAAAACTTCTCCAGGCCCCAAAAATACCCTTAGACTCCAGAGGGTTAAGCCCCTTTCACACTGCACGTCGGACCCGGCATATTGCCGGAACATTGCCGGGCCGCCTTCTGTGTGAAAGCAACCACGTCCCGGGATTGATTCCGGCATTGAACCCGGGTCGGGGACCTAGTAACATTGCCGGGTTCGACCCGGGACGAGCGCTGTGTGAACAAAAGCCAGATCTAATGCCGTGTCGAAGTGATGACGCGCGTTATCACGCGACTCTTTTACCGGCTGTTTTGAAGGAAGGTCAACATTCGCGACGAAAAGATATGTGCAAACTGTAATGAAGCAGAGATCAGTTAGTTCCTCACTTTCTGCGCTGACGCTGAGATCGTTTGCGCTTGCTTCAGTGAAAGTATAACGTGCCTAACGTTTTCGACTCGTACATTACACGTCACGCCCTGATGTCACGTGTCGTTACGGGATCTTTACGGGTTGTGTGTGAAAGCACGCACATATCCCGAGTAATCACTGGCAGTGTGAAAGTGCAAAATCTAGCGACCCGGGAACAATTGCCGGAACACTTTACTTGTGTATTTGCCAGAATGGCAGTGTGAAAGGGGCTTTAGTGTAGCAAACCCATAGTTAATTTGTGTTACCATGATTTAACTATAGTAATTTTCTTTCTTTTTTTTTTTTTTTTTTTTTGGTGTTTTTTGTAGTAATGAATAACCATGATTAATTTTTGTGAGGGTTGGTATAGTCACAGTTCTTTTTTGTAAAGAAAAAACCTTGGCAGCAATATCCAAAAGGCCATTGTGGTATATGGTATCAGATACTGAATGATTTCTGTTCTCGTATTTACATGGTACCCCAAGTTAGTTTTCAACAAATGCTATACATTCACTCTGGTAAATGTTTAAAAACAGTCTAACTGCCATGGTAAAAAAAAAAATAAATTCCCACAGGATTTTTTCTTAAGAGGTGCACAAAATCCATGGTATTAGCATGGTACTTTTTGTTACTTTTTTTGTTAGTGAAGATGTCTGTCCTGTACATCAATTTCATTCGGTTTTTTCTATGATGTTAATGGTTTAGAGCAGCACTCTTTGGCTAGATATAGAGATGATTGTGTTTGTGTGTGTGTTCCGTTGTGAATCTAAATATGTACCTGTCTCTGGGCAGCATGTCAGTAGTCCTTGGCAAATTGAAGGAAAATTCCTGACCTTGATTTGCAACAAACAAAAACAAAAACCGGGTGACTTTATCATTCAGCTGCACCTCTAGAGCACTTCCCTCATCCCCTTTCCTCGACAATAGTGTTGTACATAGCTGTTTGGGATGGAGAGCCTGAGCACGCTGCTTTGACAGCTTGTCAGGCCATCCCATGATAATGAATTTCAAATGCTAAACATGCTCTCTGTAGCCAGCAGCCAGTGTGTTCTTGCACTGTTTGTGCTCTAACAGGGTGATCTACGGATGGTGCGTGTGTGTGTGTGTGTGTGTGTGTGTGTGTGTGTGTGTGTGTGTGTGTGTGTGTGAGAGTGTGTGGATGCCTAATACAAGCTATATCACAACATGATTCATACATGAGATTTATTATAGTGAATTCATATTCATTCTACCACTGAATGTCACAGATGTCATATGTCAGTTAAATCGTGATGCATATCGTACTTTGCTTTCGGCTCTTCGTTTTTCTCTTTGTCTTTTCTTTCTTCTCCCTGTCTTTCTCTTCTAAAGGTCAGATGAGCTTCTCTGAGATATTCTGAGAGCTTCTTTGCTGCTGAATGCTGGGATAGTGCCTCTGCTATCGATTCACCACTGTTACCACTGTTTTCTTTTCCTCGTTTTCCATCTTCTCACACTCTGTATCTTTAGCTTTCTTTTCCATCTGGACACTCTTTTGTATCAGTTCATCTGTTTGCTTCTTCACATGTGCTTTATGTTCTTTCTTGTTAAGTGTAAATTTTTTGAAAATTGACACCATAAGCTGAATAAATAAGGTTTCCATTGATGTATTGTTTGTTAGGATTGGACAATATTTGGCTGAGATACAACTATTTGACAATCTGGAATCTGAGGGTGCAAAAAAATCAACACACTGAGAAAATCACCTTTAAAATTGTCCAAATGAAGTTCATAGCAATGCATATTACAAATCAAAAATTATGTTTTTATATATTTACGGAAGGAAATTTACAAAAAGTCTTTGTGGAAAATGATCTTTACTTAATATCCTAATTATTTTTGGCATAAAAGAAAAATCTATAATTTTGACTCATACAATGTTTTTTATTTATTTTTTATTTTTTGGGCTATTGCTAAAAATATACCCCAGCAACTTAAGAATGGTTTTGTGGACCAGGGTCCATGAGACTTTAATGGGGTTTTCAGATATATTTCAATTGATTTCAGATATAATTTCAAATATAATTCAATTAATTTTTATCTCAGATGTTTCTCATGAAATTCTCCTTTAGGAGAATAACAATAGAAGCAAATTGTTGACAGTGAGGATACAGAGCTGTAAAACTAACGTGGACAGCATAATGTAGTTAATTTAATATGAAATACAATACAATTGTAATATTGAATATAAATACTACTAAATAATACTATTATTTTCTAGCAATAGTTTGATGAGAAATAATTGAGTCCATCTTTAAATATCTGTTGACGTAAGGTTTTAGCATCTTGGCAAAACTGAGTACATCTTGTTTATACATAAATCTGATTATTAAGTGGGACCCTGTTGCATTACTTTCTGAACCTCTTGAGTAGATATGTGTGAGACTAGGGTTTTTTTCTGTAGGAAATTCTTTTCTCAATAGGAAAGTCTTATGCCCTACATTTATTTTGATTGGGCTTTTAATGCTAATAGGCAGCTGTTTTATTGCTCAGTGGATATAAAATAAAGACACCAAGGTTTAAGAACATGGCTTGGTTTTTCTCTCATTCGGGAGGACTGAGGTTGGGCAAAGGGGTCTGGATCATAATTCGTATTTAAGGTGTTCAGTTCTGAGCTTTATGCAGGCCAGTCAAGTTCTTCCACTCCAGACTCGGTAACCATTTCTTTATGGCTCTCGCTGTATCATGGGACTGAAAGGGCCCCTGTTTTGTCTTCACTGGAATTAAAGAGTCTAGCCAAAACCCATTAATTAGAGGGCCAAGCATTGTATTAAAGATATCTTATTTATGTCAGTGCTCCTCTCCCTCATTCTCAGTAATTTCTGTTATCTCCTCTGTAATTTCTCTATATTAATTTTCTGTCCGTTGTTTGTGTTTGTGTTCCTCTCTCATGTCTTTTCTCCCTTCTTTTTTTTTCTCTGCAGCTTCTCTGGAGAGTTCACCATAACTTGAGCATTCCTGGAGATCCTCCGTTCCTTGTCCATCTTCTCAGACATCCACAGCACACACCAGACTCTGCAGTCTTCCTTCAGTCCAGTTCTCTTAAAACTCTCCTAAAGCAGATCTAGACCCTCCCTCTGACAGTCATAAAAATGGATCCAACTGCTCTTCAGTAGCTCTTTACAGCATATCAGATCCAAACTCTAAGAATCGCCTGGACTGCCAATGTTCTCTGTTGGACAATGTGAAAGACCTGCTTGCTGAATTATCTTGTTTGTTGTATGTAATCCTTTCTTCTATCTAGATAGATGGCTATATAGCTAATATAGCTAATTTGTCTGTCTGTCTATCGATCTATTTTAGCTAGCTAGCTAGCTAATTAGCTATCTTTATATCTAACTTGATTATATAGCTATCTGTAATTGAAATATACATTTATAGCTAGCTATGTAGCTTATTAGCTATCTGGATAGGTAATCAATATGTCTAGCTGGCTTTCTAGCTATCTCTTCACCTGTTAACATTCTAACGGAAAAGCAACATGTGGACTCCACCCTTTGCACGTCTGAATATTGCTCGTCTTATCCTCTCTCTTGTGTCTGCTGTCTCTTAGTATTATGTAAACTGTCTGGTCGGCTTGCCTGGTTAGTTGTCTCTTTGTCTTTTTATGTCCTCAAGCTTGAATTCCCTCGCCATCCATCAAAAGCAAGATCCTGCTATTACGTATCCCGTAGACTGAACTGCACTGTGACTGTGACCAGGTCTCTTAAAAAGACAAGCCCACCCTTCCACAGGGAGCTGCGTTCCACCCCAAATCCTTCTTTCATCGCTGGACCAAATGCATTATACTCTCATCTCTTGATCCGGAGCCAATCTTAGGGTTTGACTCATGGTGGAATTCAATTAGAAGGCAGGATGAAGCAACTGGGCTCAGAGCTGTGAAACTGCAAAGAATCAGAAATGGGAAAACAATTCTTTTTTTTTGGTTATGAAAGCAGTAGAAAGAAAAATAGATATTATATCCTGCCATTGGGAAAGACAAGGAAAGGAAGGGAATGTACTTTTAGGTGTGTAATGGCATTATTAAAAAAAATTTATAAATCAGACAGAGCATTATTTTACAGAAAAGATGTGAGATGCCTGTCACTAGGAGCCTTGAACTTCCCATTCATTGCATCTTTTTGAAAAGAGATCCTCACAAAGGCATCACTGTTAATATGACATGGCCATTCACTGTTACTTTTTTAACTTGGAAGCACATGGAAGTACTGAATCAAAAGAACTGTGTCTTTGTACCCTTTGATCATTGTCACCTTTGTATCAATCTTCCATTACTTACAATAGCCTCAGGCATCAACAAGGCTTCTCACCACAAAGAGACTTACCACAATTGTAGCATGACTCTTCAATATTGCACACCTTCCACAAAGGCGCCAACGCAATCGCCAATAAAGGTCCATGACAACGCAGACCCGCCATTGATTAACCAGAGTGGCTCCAGTTGTTTTGAGGGCTACAGTAATCGGTTACATGCTGCTGATCATGGCATACAGCCATGCCTGTGATGGAAGGTTTGCCTTACAAGATGCTTTAGTTTGCAATGAGATCCAAAAATTGAGTGGTATCGATTAGACCACATAGACTCATATTGGCTCTTGTCATGCTCACAGGATGGAGTCAATACTGGGAATCTGGGGAAAAGCATGTTCCAATTAAAAACTAGCTACCATTTCATGCCTTTGTTGGGCCTTGGTGTTTTATATAGCTCAGAGAGGGCTCAATGCCAGGGGCTTTTGAAAACTGAGGAAACTTTTGAAGGGCTGAGAGGGTGAAAACCGAAATTGTCATTGGTTTTATAGCTGCTAAACTAGAATAGATCTCACTATATCGAGAATTTGTGGTCCTTTAGAGATAAGTTTTTAAAAGGAAAACTCATTTTTGCTCAAAATGGTTTTGTTTTGGACAGATAGGATGAGACATAGTAGGAAGTGACAAACAATACACAAGCAACTCTAAATCAGCTATAAAAGACACTGAAGTAGACTTCTTTTCATTTGGATTAGATTATTTGATGGCAAAATGTTCACCCACAAGCGGTTTGTTTTTTATTTGAACTTTATGAGACCATCTCATGGCACATTAACCGCAGAGATCAAGTCAATTCAAATTTTTTCAGCAAAAACTCAACAACAGCATACTGTCGATTCAGACTCTTAGTTTGCCTTAGGGTGTTTTTGTTATTTTCTAACAAAAGTGCATGGGAATTATATTAAATTTTTTTAAAGATAACATTTTATAGCATATTCTAGGGCTGTACAAAATAATATAATTGTGTTTAATGATCACATTAAAAGTTATACATAGTACTTATATAAGAAACATATATATAATATATATAATGTTCTTTGATGCACGTCAAGATCAAATAACAATGACTCAGTCATCCTCTTGAGAGTCTTCAAATAAAAAAATACTGACAATGGAAAACAAAAAGGCAAACACTAATGATCCTTTTTGATCTTCAAAGATGGTAGACCTTGAAAAAACGTACAAGGATAATTAATAAATTAACATTCCCTTGTCAGCTCCTTTATTTGTGAGATTTGCCATTAGATCCACAAAGATTCCCAACACTTTTTTCAGGAATAGAATATAGATTTCGCACCTCTCTGGCAGTGTAGTTCCATCGGACAATATAAAAACGTGTTAGATTGGCATTCTAACTCTAGAAAGCTGTACCTTTGACTGTGGAGCTCCGTTTAGTGGATTATTAATGTCCACACATGTACTGATGTTGTTCATGTTGGTTCTCTTATCAGCTCTGAACTAGACTGAAGAGCTGGACGCCACACCTGCACACAAATCAAGTGAATGTTTGCCTCAACGACTGCACAATGTACTCATGGATATACTGAGGTTATTTTCTGGCATACACTATATTGTTGCTAATTTGATGTGTTCATGCACACATTTACACCACCACAGCGATATAAATGCATAATGCTGTACACATTAATCTAAGTAATGTCTGATAACATTATTTACACCCATAATACACAATGAACAACAATTTTTGACACTATGCGAGCATGTTTTTATTATTGTGGTTATTCATTTCTGCTGTTCTGGATTCGGAAGACATGCATACAAAACTCTCAGACCCCATTTATTTTCTTCTATCTTCATATAGTGTGCCTAATCATTAATATTCATGGATATGTTAATATTCTAATAAACATATTAATATAACAAGCCCATTCTTTGTGTTTTATTGAACCCAAGAACAATCTGAATCAGATGCTTATTATGGCTATTCATTAGGTGATCATGCGCAAAGGGTCTTTATTTAACTGGTTCTATTTCTTTTTAATTATAAGAGATGAGGAGAGTGGATGATAAACAGGATGTAGTTCTTTTAAAGGATTTAAAAGAGAAGTGCAACCAATAAAAGGGATGTCTTTTGTGTTCTGTGGCTGGTTTCACCGGCACATTAATCTAGATTGATATTGACTGCTCTATGTCTTACACATATACAAGGCAGCGTTGAGAATGCCATCACACACAAACACACACACACACTTTGTTCTCTTGCTGACAGTAAAGATTCAGGGTACCTGGTGGGTGAGAGTGAGAGATGAACAGATGGAGAGATATGACAGCACATCACTCTACCTCAATCCCTCTTTACTCTCAAGTGACTCTACCTGAGACATTCTCAGCATTTTATAGCTGTTTCTTTCAGCCCATCTCTCTTTCTATCTCTTCCGTGCTCTTTTTCCTTGTATTCTTGACTGCAATTGCACTTGCTCGGTCCTCTCGTATCTATTTCTGAGCTGTTTCCATATCTATTTAAAATCCTTCTCTCTGCTCCCTCATACTTGCATGCACCTTCCCTCAACTGTGCTGTCTCTGTCACGACAGTATTGCAGTCTCCGTGTATCTACATTGCCTTGCGAAAGTATTCAAAGTATTTTTGTTTCACATTTAATATGTTGCTGCCTTATGATAAACTTCTTTAAATTACTTTTTTCCCACATCAATCTACACTCCATACACCATACTGACAAAGCAAAAACAGAATTCATATATATTATGAAGTCACAATTTCGTAAATTTATTAAAAATAAAAAACTGAAATACAGTACATTGCATAAGTATTCATACCCTTTACTAAATATTTAGCTGAAGCACCTTTAAAGTCTCAAGTCTTTTTTGTTTGACGCAACAAGCTTTGCTCATCAGCATTTGCCAATTATCTGCCATTCTTCTCCTCTCTTCACCTCTCAAGCTCTGTCAGGTTGGATGGGAGCAGATGCATATTTTCAGGTTTCTCCAGAAATATTTGACTGGGTTCAAGCCCAGGCTCTGGCTGGGCCACTCAAAAACCTTCACAGGGTGGTCTATAAGCCACTCTTACTGTGTGTTTAGGGTCATTGTCCTGTTGGAAGATGAACCTTCTGCCCAGTCTGACATTCAAAATGCTCTGGACTGGGTTTTCATCAAGACTATCTCTACATTTTGTCACACTGAGTGTTCCTTCTCTGACGAGTCCCTCAGTCCCTGCCGCTGAAAAACAGCCCCACAGCATGAGGCTGCTATCAGCACACTTTACTTTTGGGATGGTACACTACAGGTGATGAGCAGAGCTGGTTTACTTCAAACATGATGCTTAGAACTGATTTTAATCTGACCAGAGAATCTTGTTTCTCAGAGTCTGAGGGTCCTTTAGATGCTTTTTTGTAAATTCCAAGCGTGTTTTCATTAACTGAAGAGAGGATCGAGTTTGGCCACACCACGATAATGACTGGATTGGCAGAGTGTTTGAGTGATGTTTGTCCTTGGTCGCCATGATTTTGCTAAATAAGACATGTTCCTGGATCAAAATCTTTTGTTGATCCTGGATCAACATTACTGTCCAAAAATACAGACTTAACCCAATCCCTACCCCTAAACCTAACCCTAACCATAATTTATTCCTAAAATCAGAGAGAAATGATAGGTGTATAACAAGGGTGAAGAAGCTTCTAACCCTGACAGTAAGCCTAAAACTAACATTTCTTGAAAACTTATCCCTCAATTCTGATTGATTGATTGGAATTTTGTTCCAGGATCAACAAGGATTTTGGTACAGGAACATGTTGTACTTGGTGAAATCACGTTCACCTTTGTCCTTCTGTAGATTTCACAACTAGAGTGACCATCAGGTTCTTGGTCACCACACTAACCAAAGCCCTTCTGCATCAGTTGCTCAGTCGCTCTGTTCATCATCACAGTTGTAAACACTACTGCTTTCTTCTTTCATGAGGGGGTTTGGTGCCACAGTATCTTTGTTTCCAGGCAGAACATTAAAGAACGCAACACACACATCTCCCAGAAATCCTGTAGAATTCAACTAATCCGATGACGACTTGGACACTCATGAAGTGTTTCCACCTTTGTGTCCCATATGCATCAGACGTTTAGCCAATGGTCCGTGGGCGTAACGTCTGAGGCTGAGATTACTTTAATGAAGCAGATTTTTTTTTCTGAACTCTTCCACAGATGTGTGGCTTGACACAAAACTGTTTCTGAGCTCTACAGGCAGTTCTTTTGACCTCAGTGCATGGTTTTTGCTCTGATATGCATTATCAGCTGTTAGACCTTTTATTAAGGCATATATTTGTCTTTCCAAATCATGCCCATTCAGTAGAATTTGCCACAGGTTAACTTCACTTTATATATAGTAACATTTATAAGTAATATGAATGCTCCTGAGCTATATTTCAACTGTCCCTGATAAGAGTATGAATATTTATGCAATGGAATAATTTTTTTTTAATACATTTGCAAAGATGTTAAAAAAAAGTTTTTTTGCTTTACAATTATGGTGTATAGAGTGTAGATTATTGGGGGGGGGGTAATTTAAAGCAGTTTAACATAAGACAGCAACAAAACTAAACGTGAAACAAATGAAGGGGTATGAATACATTTGCAAGGCATTGCATAAATACATACTTAAATATGTGTCACCCTCACTCTCTCTCCAGCACAATTCTGCAGCACATACAAGCGATATATGTAAGTATGGGCCTTCTGGGTAGCTACATACCAACATTGCCCCAGGCAACAGCACACATAATCATAAACTGCTGCCGTTAATGATGGCCCATTACTAGAATGGACAAAAAGGCTTTTTTCACACTGCACATAACTCCTTATTTATTTATTTATTTTTTTCAAATCTTACCTTTTAGATGGACTGTACGTGCTGCTCTTTTGCTAGTGACGAAATTAGACTTTTTGTACAGCGGTATATACAAATTTCCAGAAATAATATAAAAATGTTTTTGAAAAAAGAAACATTTCTTATCATTATCCATGTTGAAAACAGTTGTGCTGCTTAATTTTTTTTTTAATGCCTGTCTTTGTAGATATATACTTATATATAATATATTAAACCTAAAATATATATATATATATATATATATATATATATATATATATATATATATATATATATATATATATATATATATAACATAAATAGCTTATAAAGAATATCATGCATATAATATATTTTAAAGAAGTTTGCTATGTCCTGACAGCAGGAAAGGGTTCATTTTATAGATCCAATACAATGCATATCTAACATACACACAAATGAAGGGCTGATCCTGTACAACATTCTCATCATGGCAAAAACTCACACTCATACACACACACACACACACACACACACACAAACAATGCATTCAATGAGCCTATGACAGAGCTGGGCTAATGTCTGACCATGTTTTCCAATCATCCACCTGGCTCATCACCCTCTCTCTCTCTCTCACACACTCACACACACACTCACACACTCACACACAGACACACACTCACACACACTCATACACACTCACACACACTCATACACACTCACACAGACACACACACACACACACACTCACACACACTCACACACACACACACACAATGCATTCAATGAGCCTATGACAGAGCTGGGCAAAACAGTCACTATGCGATCAATGTGTAAATTCACTTTTGGTAGTCTGTATGTGTCTTCTCAGACATAAAGCAGGCTATGTGAGTGTGTTTTTGTACCGAGAGAGTCCCGAGCCGAGGGGATGTCTGATGGTATCTCAGCCCTTGTCAGAACGACACGGTGGGCAGCCAAACACTTTCTCCAGGCTTCAGGCAGCGGTGCAGATGGAAGACTACAGTGATCCTGTTCATTAAAGCTTTGCACTGGTCATTAAATGATGTCCTGTTCGCCTTCCTGACCCATTCACTCTCTTTGCATTCTCATTCTTTTCGGTGTCTCTCGCTCTTTCACATTTCATCCCTTTTACACTCCCTTGACTAACATGTAACAGCAACTGCAATGCTTTCATGCTGACATTGTGTCTCTATCATTCACACACACACACACACACACACACAAACACACACACACACACGCACCAAAACAAACACCAAGACTTATTGAACAGTTGCACAAAAGGGCACAATACAGACTCTCAGCACATGGCATGACCGCAGCCAGACAATGACTTCAGTTTGACGGATATATATTTATTTTTTGGAAAAACCATACTTGACTGAGGAAGTTGTCCTTCAGTGGTTTTGCTAGCAGCTGCTGCATGAAATGTATGTTCAATTCTATTTTTAAATGTTGATATTAAATGTAATTTTGTCTTTTTCAAAGACGTGAACAGGAGAAGACATAGTAGTGCTTAATTTGTGTTGGGTTTTAGAAGAGTTTTTGTAATGGATTACCATTGTGTTGAAGAGTGGAGCTTTTCTTTCTAATAATTGATTGCTAGTAAGAGTGTTTGTTGAGCTCAGTGAGAATGAACAAGAAAATGCTTGTGCATTTACTTCTCTCTTTTTTTTTGTACTTTTAGTGCTGTATATGTAAGCAAAAAAAATTAAAAGTAGCAGTTAGTCTGCTAATTCATAGTTTTCATTCACCCGGAGGGTCTCTGCAGCACAGGCCTGTCAATTTTCGTGAATATTTTGATCACATCTCAAAAGGAGAATAACAAAGATATGTAAACAAACTGCAAGTTTGCATCTACTGTACTGTATATACAGCACATGTTACAGTATTTTAGTCAATTGAAGCAGTGGGACATTCTACAATGTTTTTTTCCTGAAAAAGGCCAAAAAAATGCATTTCTGACATAATGGATAGGTCATGAACATATTCTTGTTGCTAACTAAGCTTGTTGTCTCAACACCCACAGTTGTGCTTCATGGTGCAGCGTTCCTAATCAACACCCCGTCATCATCATGTTTTACAACTTTGTCAGTTAACGATTTTCTTTTGCAATCATGAGTGATTTTCTGCTGGAGATTCCTCTATGAGGACACATGTGAGTCATCGGGTTCTGCTCGGAAATGCTGGGAATTGTGTGTGTGTGTGTGTGTGTGTGTGGGAATGTTAGGAACAGGTGTTCTGGAGCAAAGATCTGGTGTGTCGTCACTGGCACACCCTGCCTCTTTCTCTCCTATATCTTGAGACAAGTTTGTGCAGTTGTGACCTTTCTGGCTGATTACCAATCATAAACACAAGAAATAGCTTGTTTTTCCCACACTTGAATCCAATAGTGTGCGGAAATCAAAGTGCCTTCACTGCTTGGGAGTTCAACCACTAAAACAAAAGCACTTAACATAGTTTCCTTACTCTTTTCCCATATCAGGTTAATTGGAAACAAACATCAAACATCTAAGGTATAATACTTAAAACCGAACCATAAATGCTAAATGTGCTAAAAAATAAAAGTCATGATATTTATACATGAACCATTTGTTGGGTGATGGTGAGACCCAAACTGCAGTGTGGATACTGTATGTAACTGATAAATCATGAATGCAATTACCATCAGTTTTAATCAATGTACAGGTAATGTGACTTCTGTGAAAACAAGTATTAATTATTTAAATTTTAAAAAAGAATCTTACTGACCCCAAACTTTTCAATGGATCAGACTGGATCTAACATAATCCAAAGTGACCTAAGAGGAAAAGGAAAGGACATTTGAGAGATTGAGCAAGGTATTAAGTTTTGATTAAAATTACAATGCCAAACCATTTTTTTCCTTTTGAATAACATGCATTAATCATTGGCGATAAGATCAGGAACATGTGTTAAGAAATGAAATAGGAGCATAGGGATTCATGTCAGTGCTCATTGTGTAGCTATTTGTGTCTCATATTGTAAGCGGATGATGACTGAATGAACTGCACACACTCTTAGCACCATTTTGTTTGCATGTACTGTTTGCATTGTTCTTGTTTTACAAGCCTGGTTTAAATTGAAAGGAGGTATGTTACTTATTTTTAGCACATAATTGTGCATTCTTGCTCATGAAGGTAAGGTGTGTGTTTCTGTGATGCCTTATTGAATACAAAAAGTGTTAAAACAGTTGTTAGATTTACAATGTAGGCTAAGTGACTAACTTTTAACACAGTTACTTATTGTTTGTTTTATTTTCGTTTATTTGCACGACATGACATTTTTTGCATTCTCTTTAAACCTGCATTTATGTATTTTCTGCCCATCTGCTGTTTTGTGAATGACATTTCTTTCATTCTTAATAAAAACCAACATGCATCTCACATCAATTTGAAACGTGTTTGTACTTGAGGATGCGTTTTTGTCCAGGAACACCCTTTTGGAAAGGAAGCCATTCTGGCTGGTCTGGAGTGGGACTCTTGAGATTGATGATGGTGTGTTTGGATGTGTCAGATTGTTAATGCTTATGACAGCTAGTACATGTGTGGGCCGGATGCCATGCCCATTTTAGTTACGTGTCTGTGTTTAGAGAGAGAGAGCAGGATGATGATCTTGTCCTGGGGGCCAGCTGGAAGCAGTCTCAGCCCCAGGCTCAGCTTTGCCCCGTGGGTATCGGGCCTGGCACAGTGTTGTTCTGCGCCAGCTGGGACTAGGAATGACAGAATGGGCAGTTGTCTGCTGCTGCAACATTATGTTAGCAAATAGCAAGTTGTAAAACAACATTGATTGGGTTGTTTGATAGCTTAGAGGTTTAGTTCACCCAAACATGAAAATTCTGTCATTAATTACTCACCCTCATATTGTTCCAAACCCATAAGTCCTTCATTCATCATCTACATGCTATGTCAGAAAGCTGGCTCCTGCGTCAAGTTCCCGTTCTCTGGGAACAGAGGTTAAGACAGCAACCAGAGACGTTTTGTTACTGGAGTATCTGAAGCACCAGTTGTAAAGGCTCTGTCCTCTTCTGGATGGGGAACAGCAGCTAATTTGCAATTAATGAGATACATATACATTTATTCATTTAGCTGACGCTTTATCCAAAGCAACTTACAATTGCTATATATGTCAGAGGTCGCACGCCACTGGAGCAACTAGGGGTTAAGTGTCTTGCTCAGGGACACATTGGTGTCTCACAGTGGATTTGAACCCGGGTCTCTCACACCAAAGGCAAGTGTCTTATCCACTGCGCCAACACCACCCTCACCTGAGACACACGAAAACAACTTGTTTTTGGTCCCACCCAAAAAGGGTAATTTTTCCATGCTATAATAAATGATCTGTGGGGTATTTTGAGCTGAATCTTCACAGATACATTCTGTGGAGCTTGTAAAAAGGGGCATAATAGGTCCCCTTTAAGTTGCTTAAATGTTGATCTCACACAAAGCTATTGAGCACATACCTATATGAATGTTGTCATTCATACAGTTTTATTTTTCAATGATTGTGTCACTCCAATTTATAGTTTTCACTTTCACGTCACATCCTTTTAGGAAAGCCAGCCTTGAAGGCAAAACAAAGCTTTCCTCTGCTACCTGCCAGCTGTTTTTGTTGGTACTGAGTACTAGTGGTTTAAGACAGTGATATTAAAACACTACATTCAGTGTACATCTTATTGATGATTCATTCTGTACAGAACCTGTATGCAAGCTGTGCCAAGAATATGGATGAAACACACTAAATTGTATGTTCCTGTGGAAAACCACTATAAGAAAAATGCTTATACTGTGGCTTACTGCATTAAGACAGGACAAAATTCAATATGCATGGGAATGAATCATATGAACACACCACAAAAAAGGTTTCACGTTTTCCTATAGAAAACAATATGCTTAACACATAGTGTTCATATTTTGGGCTCATCTGCTTTTCTGTATATAGAGTGCATCATCAATAAGCTTTACATTGAATTTGATCTTAATTCTGATGTGTGCATCCATTGGACATGCTATTATCCCATGAGGCCATGGGATATGTTTTGTGAACGGCAGTGCAAGCGCCACAACAGATGCTGGTATAAAAAAATGACATATGTTGTATATACAGATTGCATTCATAGAACATACGTTTTTAAGTAATGACTGTCTTTATGAGTAATTGAATTGTTCATTTAACTGGTTCAGTCAGAACCACTGATACATTCAGGAACAAAACAAGTGAATGGGCCATTTAATAATTTACTCAAATAAATTCCTTCAAAATGCTCATTCATTAAGGAACGAAACTACACTACTGTGTCTTGCTGCAGAAACGCATAGTGATGAGAGGATCTGATTATCATTATATTGGATTAATTATATCCGATTCCTGAATAATCCATCACTCACGCAGTTAACGGTTCTGGATTTGTTTGGAACTATTTTCACAGACCAAGTATTTGGAAATGTTGTGTCTGCTGAAATGTAAGTTACCCAATATGAATTGTTTATTCAACTTCTGTTCGAAAGCAAACATCGCACTTGCAATCATGTTGTTTTTCTGAATATCACCACGCAATATCAGCATTTAAAAAAATCTAGCAAAAAGTAAGACATTGCAACCTCAGTTGGATGTGTTCTGACAGCTCATTCTGTCTGGATTTTAATCTGCATTGAATGCAGAAACAGAAAGGGTGTGATGTGTTGTGGGATTTCCAAACTTCTCCACCCACATCTTCCTGCATTCTTTATAGGTCAGCCATATTGCATTCTCTGCTTCTCCCTTTGTCTTCCCTTTTCTGTTTCTTTTTTCTTTCCCGTTCCATTTCTAATCTATATAAGACCCTCTTATCTCCTTGCAGGCTACTGATGTGTTCAGAAGGGTCTGTACCTCCCTTCCTAATGGGAGTGAAGGCACGCATTGTCGGCTATTATATCGCCCTGCCTTGTCATAATTACTGCTGCCTCTGCCTCTAAGTGCCTGAGATCGTAGCAGTTTGTCGGGCTCACAATGATTAATTACACACAAAACTGATTGCTCTGGTTCCCTTCTGGGCTGGTAGGTCAGACACCATGTGATGGGTGCATCTTATTTAATGAACGGAAGGAAGCATGTCTTTTTCCTTTCGATATGTGGATGTTTTCGTGGTTAGAATTGTCCAGAGTTATTTAGGTATGAAAAGGTGATTGATTTCCAATGCATTCCTTTTGTCAAATGTTTGGTAAAATTTACGGTTTGGTTTAAAAGTCTAAGAGCAAAATTAATTATTAAACCTGGAAATGTGCATGAAGTTTTATATATTTTCAACAAAGAAACATTATGATGGAAAATGTACAAGAAATGCAGAGCATTAAGAACTATTTTCCAGTTCACTTATTAAGCAAATTTGGGAAATTTCATGTGAATTCTTTGTACAGACAAGTGTTCTTGCTTGCACTAAATATCGAAATACTCCTAAGATCATTCTGAAATCATGCTAATAAATTAAAATAAAATGATAATAAAATAATCCTCAGGTTTAACCCAAACTTCTGGAGCTCATGCATTTGCTGTCATTAAAGCAAACTGACAATAAACCAAATACTAAGGCATTCAGAATGATTATTTTTTTTCCCCATTAAAAAAAATGTTCTCAAATGTGTTTCATTAAATTATAAAAAAATACAAAATTAAAGCATCAAGATTTTCGACCCCCCTGTACCTTCTTGCAGCCGATATACAAGGACTCGTCAGATTCTCTCCATTCTTCTTCTATGACACTCGTGTGAGATTTTGAGGAACTTGTAAAGTCCGTCTGACTCAGTCACACTGGGGAACAGCTCTAATTTCTATTTGATGGTCCTCAAACACTTTTATATTCTTCCTTCCTCTGAGGCTGGAACAAACGACGTTTCACATTTTATTCCCATCAGCCCTCTGGGTTTGGGTTCATAACAGAAGGGAGCTGAATGTCAGATTCGACAGTCCTCAAACTGTGAAAAAACAATCCGGACCTGGAGCTATGCTTTTCTTTCCTGCTCATTCAAAAAGGTTGAGCTCAATATATCATGGACGCGACCGTTTGCTGACCTGCGTCTTCACAGTCAGGAGCTGTCATACTTATGAAGAATTTCCTCAGTGCTCCTGAGCAAACCTGTCACTAACAGCATATATATTTCCCAGATTAGAAAAAAACAAAAAAAAAACTGTTGCTTTTCTCACTCATGTTGCAACAGTGGCAGTCTGCGTATACATGCTGTCTATTCCTACAGTGCCTACTGGGCCTGATGCTGAGAAATCATGCCTAGTGTGTGTTTTTATCACATCTATAAGTCAGTGTTTAAGCAAACTGTACCATGCCCTCTGAGACACACAGTGTTTACAAAGCACAGCTAAAAGGTCAGAAATGAGAAATGAGAAATACCTGAGGTTGCAAAGGCAAAGCAGCTGGAACATGTATGTTCTTTGTGTGTGCAGTATGCATTGTTAGACACTGTCCAGAAACCCAGCCCTAGACTGTTTTATTAATAAAAGTTACACGTCCAACAAAGAGCAAAGGAAACAACAGATTCCAAAACACTCCCATACTCCATTGTTTTTAGCTAAGTGCTTTTAGCAAGCACAGCGGCCTTATGTAAGTTTAATGGTTTTAGCAGATGTCTGTGTTTATGGCAGTGTATTAATGTAAAGAGCAGATAGTCTTGTCAGCATGCCCACAGTCCGATCTCTTTTCAATTGAATTTTACAGCGACAAACAAGAGCTATTAACCCTTCACATGACTCATCAAAGTGTTATTAACACACATACATGTGTACTCACAATGCAACCTTAACTGGTTTTCCACTGTGAAAAAGAAGTTTCAGCAACCTCCAAATACTGAAATCTCTAGTAATAAATGTTAATCACACACATTCCTTTGAGCTTCTCTGTTTACTATATTCAATGCACTGTATGTATGTTGTTTTGATCATTGTTTATATGAATAAAAGCCTAAATTAAATCTGTTCATCATATAAAGCGATCAAGTTAACTTGGGGGAAACTGTTCAGTTCATATTGATTTAAGACGCCTTTATGACCTTTTTGGATCGGCAAAATTTAGGTTGTATGGATTTTCAGTGGAGTTTGTGTCGCAAAGATGAACAAAAGTCTTATTAATTAAGAGTAAGTGATGACAGAATTTTCATCTTTGGATGAACTATCCCTTTATGTCTTTTTAAGGCAAACTGAAAGGAAAACAAACTGATGATGTTTACGAAGGTTTTCATTATTTCACTGCTTTAAACAGGTGTGCTCACGTTAAGCATTTGAACTGTTAAAAGCTGAGATTAATGCAGAGGTAAGGCTGAAGTTATGTTTGGTCTGTGGTGATGTACAACACGGAGGACACGTTGAAGAGTGCTGTGTCTGGATCTGTTGGACACAGTCCCTGCTGTTTGTGTTCACAGGCGACATGACGAAGCATGCATAATTAACCCCTGTTGTCAGGTCTGATGAGTTGTCTTACATGTCCACACTTGTCAGTTTTGGCTTTTTTATGTGTGTCATATTGTTTCTCAATCACAGGGAACTTCTCTGTTTGTCTTTTGTTAACTGTCAAATTATATGACTCCATACAGCCCTGAGATGACATCTATATAGAATTTTTTTTAAAGTTCCATGAGAAATTCAAGTTTGATGTGAAATACTGTTCATAACTTTGTGGACTGCAGGATACCTTTATTTTATCATATTTCAAATATATTTCAAAATATATTGTAAAAAGTAATTTTATTCACCCTAAACAAAATAAATGTCTTTACTGTCGATTTTGATCAATTTAGTGTCCTTGCTCAATTAATTAATTTCTTATTTTTAAAAACGTCATGTTAATCTTGAGTACCATACTATTGCACTTTACGAAACTGACGAACCTTGAAGGAGTGTATTTGGCACAGAAATACCCTGTAACACATCCAACTAATTTTTTTTTTTTACTTTGGCCATGTTTAACATGGGTATCCAACTCTTTAGCACTGTAAATAATACATGAAATAGCTTCAGAACTCCCCTTTAATGAATACTGAATTAACACATGAACGCCCACATTTAAATTAATTTCTGCATAACCCTTCTTTACCATATTATACACTATCAGCTAATATTCAACTATAACCTTACAACAAATGTATTCAACACAACTATATTTGAAGTACATTTGGATTTAAATCAGTATGACAGAAAGTCTAGATAAAACTGCTCTACAACATCAGCCTTAAAAAATGGACACATACAAATAATTCTGTGGGTGTCTCTTTAAGAGGAAGAATCACTCTGAGATGGAAGATTTTATGACATTCCAATCATCTCAATTTTAAACTGGGTGTACTAAACCATAAGGAATCTAAAAATTCCCAAATATAAACTCACATATTTTTCCTGACAGAACTAGGTAGTGTGCAGGAAGGGGTGAGCCAAAAGTGTGTGCGTGTATCAGTGTGTGTGAATGCATAAACAGGAAGATCTAAGGGTTCCCTCACTGACAGGGCATCCATCCAGATAACTTTTCCTGTTCTGTGGCTGGGAACCCTGATGACTGGGAGAGAAAACTAAAGAAAGTTCAAAGGGGGTGAAGAAAGCCTGCTCAGATCTCAGCCTGAGGAGGTAATGCATTAACATTCTCACTGCAGGTCATCAAAGACAGTGTAAATGTGTGTGTGTGTGTGTGTGTGTGTGTGTGTGTGTGTGTGTGTGTGTGTGTGTGTGTGTGTGTGTGTGTGTGTGTGTGTGTGTGTGTGGGCACAGTGTGCTAAAATCATTCAAATGTTTCATTCTTTGGCCCAGAGAAATCACAGGTTTAACATGACATGAATTTTATTTGCAGCATTTTAAGTTCAACTTGATGGGAATGCATGAGGAAAAAAAAATTTCTTCTTCTGTGACTGCTCACCAAGTCTTTCACAATTGTAATCATCTTTTAGAGTTTTTGAAGTTCACTTAAAGGTGAAGTGTGTACTTTTTGTTGATTTAAAAATATTTCCACCAGACCCTGCATAATATGCAGAGACAACTGTAAATAAACCATTAGTGGGTTGGTTTCCCTGAAAAGAAATAGTGTAGCTCTGGTGCTATGAAAATATTGTCCTGTTTGAGCATCTCAAAGGAATAGCTCACCCAAAATGTTTAATTCCGTCATTATTTGCCCGCCCTTCTGTCCGGTCCAGAGTTATTTATTTACCTAAGAGAAGAAATTACTTTTGGGGGGTTTTATATGCGTCATGTTTTGTGTAGCATTTGGATTTCTCAAAATGCTACACTAGTACAATCTTGTGCAGTTGTGCACAGAAAACCAACCGCCAACGTCAGGATTCGTTCTAAACAATAAATATATTTTAGGTTTGTATTATTCCCTCAGCAAACATGGAAGATGTTTGGGATAATTCAGTGATACTTGAAGCTGGTCAATGTTCTCTGACCTTATATGGACTGAACAGGCCATTTTTTCTCTTTCTGTTGTCCGAGAACAACACCAGAGTGAGTAAATAATGACTGAATTTTCATTTTTCATAGCAAAATTGATTCAGACAATAACTTGAGTTTGTTGCAAGACTATCTGTTTGACAAGCAGAATAAGCAGAAGCTTGAGAAAACCAATGTGAAAACAATCTTTCATTTCATCGTTTTAGTTAGGATCACTAGTGGTACACAAATTACACACTTCACTTAATAATAATTTCAAATGTTATGAGGCCATAAATCAGCATGCATTATAATTAAACACAATAAATAAATAAATAAAAAAGCAGTTTTGTGTATGATGTTGTTTAATTACTGGTAATTTTTCATGAATCATTTTGAAGACTGAAGGACCGCAGTTCTCTACTTTTGCTTCCTCTCGCTTTCCCTCTCTTTTAATCATCTGAGTTGAAAACAGAGCCAAATGTGAAGGATCCTTTGCTGGAGTTTAGCAAAGAAACTTATTTCACCAACGTAATCTAAACCAGTTCTCCACTCCAAATCTGTACAGAATAAATTGCCACAGAATACAAATGACGGAGTTCAGAAGTCAAGCACTTGTCTTTTTTTTAATGAGGACAAAAACCTATCAACACATCTAAGCTCTTCTGCTTCATTTACTGCCTAGCTCTCGCTGGAGTCACTCAAGTTCTTTTTTTCTTGTGATTTGACTCTCTCTACTTTTCCTCTTGGGCTTGGTTTCTGCTGCTCTCCCCTCCTACATCTTCCAACATTTAAACCTTAACATTGCCAAGAGCGAACTCCGTTCCAGTTCGGAAAGGTCATTTTAAATAAATAAAGCAACGAGGAGGTATCTAGCCATCCCACACTCACACTCATGCTTTAAGACGCTGTGTGCCAGTTTTGTTAGTCTCCTAGAGATTAATTTGCCTGGAAGGCACCAAAGAGAGTTAAACAAGAGGAGTAGGACTTCAGATTCCACACCTACTCAGTGGCTATGTCTGTGTTAGTCATGGAGCGCTGCTTGATTCTTTAAATGTTGTCGGCTCCTCAGCACTGGGGAGAGAACAGGATTTTAACACATTAACATCCCCTGGAAGCATGGCCATGGCATTGCAGTTTAACAGCTGTGCTTATTTGGTTTTGGCGAGATAAAAAATTACAATAGGTGTACAATCGTGAACAATGTGAAAGACATCAACAATACACAGCTATGAGACATCGAACTGAATATATATAGACTCATGCTGCTTTTTACAAGACAATATGATATTCTATTATATTAAAATACTTAATTATATGAATAAACATTCCAGGCATTTTAATTGTGCAATTAAAATATGTGTATTTAGGATTTTATTATTTTTTTAATGGTTTTATGTTTTCATTTCACTATGTTCCCAATGTTCTGTGGCCAAAGAAACATTTCCCAGAACAATCTGAGTTATTGATTTTTTATTTTTATTTACCTGTACATGATTTATATCTGTCCTCATAGAATAGCATTAATCTTTCAGTACAGTTGTTATGTATTTGCATTCTATATCCCTTTTATTAGGTGTTCCTTTTGTGGTCTTAAAACATTTCACCTGTTCCACAAGTGTGTCTTCATATCACTGAGCCCAGACCTACCCAGAATACTCAGGGAATGCAGTGTGTTAAATCATCTCAAGCAGTTTTATCAGATCTTGGAACAGTGGAGGGTAGAGGACTCTCAAAGGGTGTTTTGTCTTTCCCAGGGCTTAGAACTCTCTGAACTCACAGCCTACCCCATCCAGACACGGGTATTTGTTTACAGCGGCCAAATTTGGGGCTTTTTATCACAAGCTGGGAGAGGCTTTGGGACGAGGAAGTGCTATAGAGCTGGGCTTATCTTTAGCTAGATACAAAAGCAAATCCCTTGGGTAATCCAGCTCTCTCGTTTCACTTATTGGTTAAATAAACAAACAGTAAATGATTTCCCCTGCAATGCAGATAGTTAAGGAAAGGGGCTAGCTGTCAGTGATTGATCATCAATAGTTATTTTTAATTATTAATTATCATAACTAAGTCTTTATAGTAAGGCTTTTGACAACAACAAAAGATATTCCAAGATATCAAAATAAAAAACACATTTCATTCACACCATTATATCAACAGGCACAGAGTTATGATAATTTATTACCTGGTTGATCCATTGCTCCCCAAGGAAATACTTTGTTTATACATAATATAGAATTTATGCAAATTTATTTCCACTGTATTCTGTCTCTATTCGGTTTTATTTATTAATGGTCCGATTCATTTAATTTACTCTAAACACTTTGCGATGCCAGTAAATCTTCTTTTCTTTTTTCTTTTCTTTTCTGACCCTAATAACATCATTAACACCATCATAATAATAGTAATCAATGACTGATTAAGACAAATATAATAAATAATAATAATAAATGAAAAAGTATTATTATTATTAGCCTATAGCAAGAGGCAAGCAAAATAGAAATATAAGTAAAAATTGTCCCACCCCTCCCACCGCCCTTCAATATGATTTACATAATTGTTTCAATAGAATTTAAATGTGTAGAATCTTGCTCTTGCGTTTAAAGAACATTAAAACGTTTGTAAATTTTGAGTGTATAGTGGTTAGGGTGGTTAGAAGCGTTGGGAATGAATGGGTGCTGTTGATGCCCCGCCCCATCCGGTTCCTCAATGCCCAATGAAAACACACGATGCACCATGATGGGACGTCACGCACACTGGCGTCGTGTCGGGATTGGAATGTAACAAGAGTAACAATCGGAGCAACTGAGCAATAGGCGATTGGGCTCGCGGATCAAGGAACTCCGTTGATTTTATTAAAGGAAACATCCTGTGAAACTCGCTCACTGTCCTCGTGTTTTCGCCGAAAGGGAAACGCCGCTTTCCAGAGCCGGTGTCCCGATGAAGAGGAAATGTTCTTCTTGCGTGTGTGAAGATCCACAGAGAGCGCAGGAATAAGAGACATGCAGGGATTCGTAAGGTTAACGTCGTTGCCGTGAACTGACCCGTCCGTAGACTATTATTGTTTCGGAGGTGAATGGAGTTACTCTGCGAGCGGAGGGCTGTGTTTTAGTCTGGACTCCACAGCATCGGAGATAAACCTCGGTCGTTGTTTTATTAACGACTTTCCATCTTATCCAGTGGGACCCGCGGCTCTCCAAAGACAAACTCCACGAGTCAGTGCCACCGCAACTCTCCGGTGCGAGTCGGACCGTGCGACGCATTTATCTAGTGCGTGTCCTGTCAACAAACGTTGCATTTTTATTATTCCGCCGGGGGAAAACTAAATCAGTGAGTAAGCATATCTGCTTGTGTTTATAATGATCTTAACAGGAACGGTCACTGTTACGGCTGCACTGTGAGATGTTGCTACTAGACCGACGAGGGAGAGCGAGGAACCCGGAGTAAAATCGCCCACATGCGCTGGATCAGTCGCTTGCTGTTCGGTGATCGGAATCTGAAGAGGGAAGACGTGAGTTGTAAATCCTCGCAGGCTGGAAGATGGCGGAGCGGTACTATAGCTGGAGGAGGTGGTGTTGAGAGACAAACTTCCAACCGATTGAGATTTATTTGCAAATACCGCGATCTGGCCTTCAGGACACATGCAGGCCAAAAAACGATATCTGATCTCACTCTTGACTGGCGCCTTTCTAGTTCTGCTCTTTTACTTTGGAGGGGTGGTCCCGGGTCCGGCGGCCACCGGGTCCAGGAGCCGGCATGGATATAATCGTCCCGAACAGCCGTGGCCACACTTCTCGGATCCCTTACAACACTTAAGCCCGTGGGACCACTCGGACACGGAGGACTATAATGTGCACATATCGCCCAGGCAGAAGAGAGACGTTAACTCGAGCGTTTACAAGGCCAAAAGGTGCCGCATGCAATCATGCTTCGATTTCTCCTTGTGTCAAAGGAATGGATTCAAAATGTACGTGTACCCGCAGCAGAAGGGCGAGAAGATCTCGGAAAGTTACCAGAACATTTTATCCACCATCGAGGGCTCTAGGTTTTACACTTCTGACCCTGGTCAAGCGTGTCTGTTCGTCCTGAGCTTGGACACTCTTGACCGAGACCAGTTATCGCCACAGTACGTGCACAATCTCAGAACCAAGGTACAGAGCTTGCCTCTGTGGAACAATGGTAGAAACCATCTCATATTTAATTTGTATTCGGGCACATGGCCTGACTACACGGAAGACTTGGGCTTTGACATCGGTCAGGCCATGCTGGCCAAAGCGAGCATCAGCACGGAGAACTTCAGACCCAACTTTGACGTATCCATCCCCTTGTTCTCCAAGGAGCACCCAAGGACCGGTGGGGACAGGGGCTACTTGAAATACAACACCATTCCACCTTTTAGAAAGTATATGTTGGTATTTAAGGGGAAACGCTATTTGACCGGCATCGGCTCGGACACGAGGAATGCCTTACATCACGTTCATAACGCGGAGGATGTAGTTCTCCTCACCACCTGCAAACACGGCAAAGACTGGCAGAAACACAAGGACGCGCGATGCGACAAGGACAATTCCGAGTATGACAAGTAAGTTCTCAAACTTCTCTTATTCTCACGTGAACGCATTGTAGTATTTTCTGAAGTTAATATGGCAACTAAAACTTCCGCAAATACCACACCAGTTCACTACAGTGGTCAAAATTTAAAAAAAAATGTGCTATCCCATGTGTGAATCGAGTCAGGCACGTGCACAGGTAGGGCTCAACCTGTGCATAGCACATGCCCTTTTTGCCCTTACACTCCGAAGTGCCCTTTTTTTGGTGGTGTTTTTTTTCTACGTCTGTCTGTCCGTTTTACAAACATTAAGCAAATGAAAGTTCTTAAAACGAGCTTGTGTAAATCTTATTCGATCCTCAAGCTGTCAGTAAGCTGATAACTCCGCCCCCTCTATACTCATTGAATCAACTGAAGTTCCACAGCAGCCGCACGTAGACAACAGCTGAGCTGAACAAAGTTTTGCGAAGGGTGAATAAATATCTTGTTGTTTGAATAAGTACTACTAAACACTATGTCTATAAAGGCTCATATTTTATTATTTGATGTCTGACTGACTCACTGACTGAGAAATGTGGGACGTCGCCTGAGAGAGCGGGCTAGCGTTTGCCATTTAGTCATAGCCAATACATAGCCAACACTTAAATAGCCTGTGCATATAGTAGCATTTCATCTTTTATAAAATGCGATTTTGGCCAAATGCATTTTACCACAGGAAAAACTGAGCGCTCCGTCTATATAGCTACAAAAACTAGTTTGTAACCTGTAGATGAAAATGTAATGTGATGCCGGCAGCGGCAGGCGCCGTCGCCGTTTTAATGACGGACAAAAAAAAATTCACATTTGCACACATTCGCTGGTCAAAAACTATATATTGATAAGTAATACAACAACATATAATTTGTTTTTACCATCGGAAAATCATAACAGGTGCGCCCCGCGCTGTTTCGTACTGGAACTTACACAAAGCGACGAGTGATCCTCGTCACCTAGATAACATATATTTCTAAGAAATTTCTTCTTTGATTTATGATTGCTGATACACTTAATTTATTAACATTAAGGCTCGTCCTCACATGTATAAAATGTAGTAAAACATGGATTTACTACAGTAATGTAGTAGTAAATAATAAATAAATTACAGAAGATCACTGTGAAATCTTTATATTTTATCATGCAGAATGTAACTCATGATTCATTCCAAGGCTTCATTTATTTGATCCAAAATACAGCAAAAACAGTAATATTGTGTAATATTTTTACAATTTTAAATAACTGTTTTCTATTTGAATATATTTTAAAATGTAATTTATTTTTGTGATTAAAGCTGAATTTTTTGGCATCATTACTCCAGTTCATTACTCTTCAGTGTCACGTGATCCTTCAGAAATGCTTTTCACTGCAACTGTACTTGTCATGCTATTTTTATTTAGTTTTTCATTGCTGGCTTATTTTAGAGAAAGTGTAGTGAATAAGAGACCTTCAAGAGACCAACATCCCTGGTCCACCACAGTATAAAATTTTTGCCTGGTAGGCGGATATGTTATAGTAACGGTATGGCTATAGTTTCTTATAATCTGGAATTGAGTTGGACATAATTACTTAAATTATATTTCAAAAAAGTTTGTCAAAAATACTTGACTCATTGCTCACCTTCCCCTCTTCTCAATTTCATCCATAATCATGTTAACCAAATAATACAAATTAGCTTATAAAACCAATCAGAATAGCTTAAAAAGAGAATATGCCCCTCAGAATATGCCCCTCAAAAGGTCTGTGCACGGCCCTGAATCGAGTGCTGTATTCATCCAATCAATGTTATTGCTCTCAGTTTCCATGTAAAAGCAACTTCATCTTTCGGTGTCACTAGGTCATTTTTAACTGTGAACCTTCGGCGCGAAAGTATCTGCATCTTTTCAAAGGGCATGAATATTTAATTAGGTAAACACTGAGGTACTTGATTGTCTGTCTGTTCCTTAGGACTCAAAGTGACATTCTAGTTGTTCCCCATCGCCTCACACTCTTTTGGCACCATAATTTGGCAGAACAGGGTCTCGTAACTAGGGATGTGCACGGATAGTCGAACATTCGAATATTCGTTCTGCTCTAATTATTCGATAAATAAAAATGATATTCGAATTTCGCAAAAAAAAAAAAGTTCACAATAAAACCTAATTTGGTCACTTTCTGTGATTCTCCACGGCATATTTGAAGGTGTATGCAAGCAAAAAGTAATTAATGAATGATAAGGGGCCATTCACATATCGCGCCTAATAAGGTGTGGGAAAGGCTATGCGCGCCGCTTTCTCCTTCTTTCCAAAGCGCTCGGGCAGAAGCGCTCCTGAGGTGACGCGTTCTCTCCATGAAGACGCGGAAATTTCAGCAAAGGATAAATGGATTTGCAGCACAAAAAAAATCGCTTTCAGTAGCTCTGCTACTAAATTTATTTCAAAATGGCAATCCATATACAGCTATGATCAGCTGTTCCTTCATCTTGGCTGAGCTTTCAACGTTGTTACAGGAAAGGATGAAGCTGAATGTTTAGTTCTTGTCACATGACCCGCGGTTTGCTTGCGGCATTCTGAAAAGTTGAGATGTTTTTAACTCGATGCTGTGCGGACGCGCCTGGAAATAACGGGACCGCGTCGCACCGCGTGCGCATCGCGACCGCGTCGCTTCCATTATGAGCGCGCATACCGCGCGCCTACATTGGAAATAACGAACTTGAGCATGCAAAAGACGCGATATGTGAACGCCCCCCTAAGAGCTGCGGTCTTCTACAGTACTTCAAATATGCCGTGGAGGATCACAGAAAGTGACCGAATTCAAGAACATTGTTGCGGCATCTCTCAAGCAACGAATAAACACCGCTAACTTGGAGAATGCAGTGAAAACTCCTCTTCTCGCGTCTGCCCTAGACCCTCGGCACAAACATCTCAGGTTTCTCGATGAAAACATGAGAGAAGTAAGAAAAAAAACAACTTTTTTGAACATTATCGGATCATTTCCCTTGATGCGAGTGGAGCGGATGCAGCCGCCATCACCAACGATGAAGAAGATGCAATGCCCACTCGTCGGAAAAGGCAGAGCCAGTTCTCCAGCGATGATTACAGAGAGTCCAGCCGAGACGAGTGGGAACAGTTCTTGCTGGAGCCATGTATTCCACCAGATGAGGATCGTATTCCGTGGTGAAACGAAAACACGAAGCACTTCACAAAACGTACTCTCTTAACACACCGTTATTTGTGAGTCCCGCCAACGTCTGTGCCGTCAGAGCGCGCTTTCTCCGCGGTCGGCCTTATTGTTAACCGACTAAGGAGCCGACTTTCCCCCGATCATGTTTACATGCCCGTATTTCTTAAAAAGAACATTTGAAACAATAGAAAAAAAGATTTGCTGACAGTTTAAAAGTTAAGTGTAAGCTACATTCTGTACAATAGCCTAATTGCTGCAGGCTGCTTTACGTTTTTTCTTTTGTTCACTTTTTTTTTTTTTTTTGCTTTTAATCTGTACTTTTGTTTTTTTGCACGCATTGTTAAAGGTTTTCAGCTACAAAACACGATGTGTAATGTTCAAGCTTATTGTAAGCTTGTTCCAAATGTTGCTGAAAAATAACGTCTGACTCATTAAACTTAATTTAAATAAACGAATATTCGAATATTCGTTTTTTGTGAGCTCAAATATTCGAATGTGATATTTGTGGAAAACGCCCATCCCTACTCGTAACCCAGGGTTATATGTAATGTAAATTATAAATGTGAAACCTCGCTTAACCCAGAGTTAAACGTGGCCTTAACCTGAGGTTTTAGAAGGACGTTCACACAAGGTAAAGTGTAATGTCGAGAGCCTCCGATGTTTTGGGCAACTGTAGGTTACCATAGTCAAGTTTAGTCTGGGAAAGCAGTATTTAGGTGACTTTACATTGCAAATGTGTCACAGTTTACTTTATTGTTTATGTTTACGGTCTAATTACATAAATACTATAAGTACTTCATGTACTTGATGTTTAATCATGTGGAGTTTCATAATTACACTTGCTTGCTGTAGTGATTATAATAATACTAATAACAGAATATGAGTTGGACACTGTAATGTAAACCACTTTCAAAGATGTTTTGTAATTTGTCAAGCAGTCCAATTTACCAGGGAATGTGCCATTTTTATGCAAACTGTTTCAGTGAGTTGTGTCTTCTTGAATATTTTTGAAGTGGTGTTTCATGTACCATGGAGACCAGCAGTGCTCTCTGGGTATGTTTTTACACCAGATTGTGAAACACTTTTATTGCTTTAGAAAGCCATTGACATGACAGACACATTTCCAGGTACAGTATTGAGCTGTAATCCTTTCTGTTTTTATATCCTAACTCTGTCACGCTGATTTTTAAAACACCTCCTCTATCAAAATTTTTACCCTAATCTCAGATAATATAGTAACCCAATCTGGATATGTTTGGACATGTCTCATATGCTATATGATGATGTTATAAACCCTGCTTGATTTGATTAAACCGATAGAAGTTAATCAATAATCCACTTTTAACTTCCCTGATCTGTTGGTCGTTTTATAAAAATTAATGAATTATAGTCGAGCACCCTGAATCACAATCCACTGATAATTTCACTGTCTATTGTGAGGGTAATTACCTGGCACATATTACTTCAAAACAGCCTGAGTGCTCATTAATGGGATTGTAGACTCCGCATCTAGGGGTAGTCAGCACTCTTCCTCCCGCTCTAGCCCACTCCTGGTTAGTCATGGCACTAATGTTGGTCGGTGTGCAGATATTTTTGGCATGTTCCTCCCTCCCATGATGCTGCTGAGATGCTTCTCAGCAGGATGTAGTCCCGTTAATTGGGGAGTAAGTGTGTGTGTGTAAGGCAGAACAGCTGTTTGGAACATGAGCGAGCTGAGCAGTGCAAAAATGACCGGGTTGACAAGGGTCTGCAAAATGTATTTATTTTTTATTCCTGTTTGGTTGGTTGTGTATGCTGTTTGAGAAAGTTTTTTGCAATCTCAGGTTACTTAGATTATGCTTCTGCTTCCACAATAATTCCCTAAAAGGATTTGAGGTTTTTTGCAGATTTACCTTTTAGACTGCATGATTTTCCAGCTTTTAAATGGACTTGCATCTGAATGGCTTCAGGGATCGGTGGGCTCACAAGTGATCCTGCAAGACTTGTAGCTGAGACTTGGGAGCCCTGAGATTGAAATTCCTCCATGCCACGGTTTGGAATTTACCAAGCTGGAATAACTCAGCATTGCCAAGCGTTATTAAACAATAGATTCATTCAGTACTGTGTCACAAAGCACAGTGCTGGTCACTGCCCCAGCTGGGAGAGTGGAGAAAATCCAATCTGCCTCAGTGTGTTTTCTGGAAGTTGTCACATTGATCTGATACAGATGAAGGAAATGATTTCAAATCCCCTTGCTGCAAACAGTATTCAGTCTGGTATAATACTCTGTCATAGTCTAAAACTTTTTTTGTTTTTGTTTTTTGCTCCTATTAAATTGTATGAATCTTGTTTCCTGGAAAATGAGTCAGTGCATATATATAGAAGGTTAATATTTGCAATGTCAACATTTTTCCCCTCACAGTATGTGTAATAACTGTGTTTTTTCTCCTTTAATACCTAACCAGATTTTTCAGACTTTATTAACTGTTCTGTGAGCCTTTACTCACAAGGCCACTGCAAGGACCAAATTGAACATTTCATCTCTTATTCCTGCTCATAGCCTATTTAATAATTCAAAGAAAAATTTGGGGGGACAAAACAAACTAGTTTCCCCACCTTTAGTTGATGGATGGCTTTGTGCCAGTGCGTCTGAATGTCAGAGTTAAGGGTGCTCTGATCAGGATTTTTGGAGCTCCTCTCTGATCATCAATCACAGGAAGCAGTTTCTGCCAATACGATCACTGATACCAATCTTTTTGAAGCCTTCTTTATATCATGTAGAATTATTTATAGGGATGCTTCAATGAGGATTTTTAACCTCATTGAAATAACACTTAATTTCAACATTTACTCTCCTTATCCAGTCCTATGCAAAGCAGGCTGGGAACTAAAAATCCACTACCCAATTTCCAAAGTTAACATGACAATTTTATTGATTTGAAGTGATTTGAAACCATCTTCACATTTAAAGATAAAGAGAGAGGGTGCACGTTGATCCACTCATGCTGTTTGTGAAATTACGTCTCGCAGAAAGTTTTCATATTACTTTGTAAGTTATTTAGTAAAGAAATATGAATTAATTGTAACTCACCTTCAGGGTTATAATTATTTTACCCAGCCGGACATGATTGAGACTGTGCTGCTGCATGTCATGCTAAACCTTTCACGACAGGCGCGTCCTCTGCTTGAGATTGGTTTCTGAGATCGGCCTTTAGAGACTGCCGATCAAACTTCCCAAAGTGATTTTCGGCCGATAGTAATCAGTAGCCGATCAATCGGAGCAGCCCTAAGCAGTGTTATTTAATTTGTTACTTGTATGAATGAAATTGCATTAACGTCTTGAAAGGTCTGTAGCGAACCCTGTAGTTTAATCTGTAGTTTAATTTCTTTAATATGAGGCATGCAATCCTATGTCCTCTATCTCTCTTCTCTTATTTGTTTCTGTTGTCACATAAATAAATCATGCATTTTTCATGATCTGAACTCAGTCAGATAAAGTAGTGACCCGAGCTTGTGTGACAAATGCTAATGTGAAGTGATTAGCCCAAAATAGAGTTCTGCTTAATTACTGTTGGTTGATTATATATTTCTGTGCATAATGTGCTTGGGCTAAGGCTGACTACATCTGATCACAGCATCTGATAAATTGCATGTTAAAGCGAGGAGGTAATTTGTGTGTGTGTGTTTCCTTCATAGAAGAGCTTTGAAGTTTTTTGCTGTAATTTAATCATTTTTTGGGTCAATAAAAGATAATTGAAATGTTGACCAGGTTGAGGCCTAGATATTGTCCTAAGTTTTTGTGCGTATTTGTGTGGGTGGTTACCGTCCCCAGTTTGTCCACCCCTTTCTGAGAGCTATGTCCCCTGACTCATTACCACAGGAACACTCCCCCCGGCCACAAAAAAAGACCCCCAGGACGATTCAAAAAATGGCCATTGCAGTCTGAACTGGTGTAAGTCAATTATTAAGAAGGATAACTACAACCGACTCTGGGGGGGGAAGAAAAAACTAGCCTGCTTTGAAGTTAAATTCTGGATGTTAAAAGCTAGTACAAGCCTTAGCGATAGAACTGGCAGTAATTGAGAAAACAAGACGAATAAGATTCTTTTTATCCAAAGCCTGTCAATGAGTTCTAGAAGAGTATGAATTAATAAGTGGGATTTAGAATTGGAAAAGCATGTTTCATTTCCTCTCCATGCTCTGCCAAGAATACACTTCTTCTAAAAGGAATTGCAGAGTAGACCTTTGATTGGTTCACTGTTGAGTGGGATCTCTGGGAAGGTATGTCTTTTTGAGGTGCACATTTATGTCATGGTAAGAGTTTTAAATGATTTCTTCCAATATCAAACATTATATGCATTACCGTTCAAAAGGGTCAGTAAGATTTTTTTAAAGAAGTCTGTAATGCTCACCAAAGCTGCATTTATTTGATTAAAAAAAACATTATAAACAGTAAAATTGTGAAATATAATTACAATTTAAAATAACATCTATTTTCAAATATAATTTATTCTTTTGATGGCAAAGCTAAATTTTCTGCAGCCATTACACCAGCCATCCGCCCGAGAGCTTGTTCAACTGAATGTGAGAACTTCACACAAAAAGTCACACTCACCACTCTGTGAAAAGCTGAAATTTTTTATTTGTGCACCCAGACAATAATCAAAACACCTGTGTTTTGAATTCGAAGTTGCAGATTAATAGTTACAAATGTGTAAATGTAAATGCTGGAAACTATTTTCATTGAATATCTGTAACTCTTACAGGATTTTAAGCTACTACATTCATCTTGGCATTCAATTATTATCTGGTAGACAAATTATTCGACATATTTCATATGTATATCCTATATTGCATATTACACAGAGTATCATGGCTTTATCCATCTGCTTATAAATGAAGCATGGGAATATGTTGAACCACCTTATATATGACAATTAAGACCCATGTAAAGCTATGACGATACAAGTGAAAATCAAACAAGATAAAAATCGATGAATGTATGTAAGGGAGAAACTTACCAATTTGGTGCATAATATGAATGTAATATAACAAGTACACAGTACATGCCAACACATAAAATTCAAATTGTACTTGGTTGAAAAAAAAACGGTTGAAATGTCATTATGTTTTACAACTTTCTCCAGTAAGCACATTTGTAAAAATAAGGAAGTGGGTTGGTTATTGTATTCTGCAGTATGTATATGCTAAATAGTTGTATTTATACTTTGCCCGTGAAGTTATTTTTAAACTAAACTTTTACTTACTGAGGCTAGCACATTCAATCATATAAATAAATCTGGTTTGAAAGACCTTTACATAATAATTTGATGTCAGATCACATGGTCAAAGAACAGATAACATTGAGTTTTTTTGTTTAGATTTTTTCATGTTCTTGCATGATATTTTACTTCAAGTCTATCTTTTTAATCAATTTACACAAGAAACTGAGGAGAACACATACTTATCACCATGGCATAGGTTACAAAAATGTTATCAGGCCTGCAGAGTGTGTAGTCTGCTGCAGGAGCCGGGAGGATGAGAATCGTCTGTGTTGGTGAGCGAGTATCCTGATCCACCACGGCTTCCCAGCAGCCAGCATTGTCCATTAGGTGAGCTGATAGCTTCCGCAGTCTTCTCCCATCCCGAGTTGTTTTCCAAAAGCCAGCTTTCCTGAGAAAAAAACACTGGCTGCCACTGTTGCATGACGTCACCACGCAAAGGAACCATCCAGTTTTATTGTCAATAAAATGGCTTCATTCCCACCCCAATCTACTCCCAGATCTGAGAGCTGAAGTAAAGTGCAAAAGTAAATATGTTATATATGTAATTTTTGGTTAGGTGAATGTCATTTTACACATTTGTGACTATTACTCTGCAACTATCGAATTCAAAACACATTTTGATTATTGTCTGTGTGTGCAAATCAAAAAATTCCGCTTTTCACATCAGAGCTGAGAGTGTAAATTTTGACTTGCAAATACGAATCGTAATATAACAAGTTCTCGTGTTTAAATCAACAAGCTCTGTTTTACCTTTATATTTGTGAGGTCACAAAATTGGGCTGCACAGGGATGGTGTGCACGGACACTCTAGTCCAGGGGTTTTCAAACTGTGGGTCGCGACCCACTCGTGGGTCACGGAATGGAACAAGGTGGGTCGCACAAAGTCACTTGGCTGCAGCTAATTTTGCGTTTCAATGACACACAGACACTAACACAGTTCAGTCTAGGGCTGCACGAATGTGACGAGTGGGGCGGGGCCTAGTGCCATGGGAACAGAGCTAGGCCGGTGGAGTGATTGGGAAATGAGCAACACTCACCGGTCTCAAGAACCACGGAGGAGATCGGAAAGATACAAAAGAGGAGCGATGACAGTGAAGGACGAGAGAGGACCAGGCCTGGGTTTTATTTTGTGTTTGTTTTTTATTTGTGCACGGCAGTCATCCGAGAGGGGCTGTCGCGCTGTTTTGTGTTTATTTGGTTATTAAAACTTTGTTTGATTGTCCGCCGGTTCCCACCTCTTTCCACGAAGGAGTCATCGAGGCGGTGGGCTGGAGTGAGTTCGCCCCCCCCCCCCCCCCCCCGGCAACTCACTCCAGCCCACCACATCGAGCACCCTCGGCGGCAGACTCCTTCGCCCTGCTCGATGGCACTGCGGATTCACCCCAGCGGCGAAGGATCTTCGGCAGCGCGCCCCTCCTTCCTCCCTGGCTTCGGCACCAGTGTAAAACATTAAAATCTTCACAATCACAGGAAGAAGGAGGCGGGAACTGGGAACCCACTCATCACAACGATATAGCCCACCAACATTAATAATGAACTGCAATATCCTTAGTGTGATTTTCAAATTGCAATTAAGTCCGTGTGCGTTGCGTGTTTTGAAGGTCTCAGAGCAATGTCATTAAAAGGTTCAATCGGTCTTTTTTTACCTATTTCACAATTATTTTAATCTCCAAACTGTTTTAGATAGTTCTGCTTTGCTTCTTATGCTTTTCTAAAAAAGTGTTGGATTGTGCTCCGTTCTCGCCGACACACACGGAAGGATCATGAATGCAACAAAACACAGCAGCGCAGATCACACTTCACTGGAGTGAGCCTGCTTCACGTTTTTATGGACACTACATATTTTAACGCCAGTAAACAAAAATTAAAACTTGTAAATTTGTAGTGAAATTTTCAGTTGTACTCTAAAATAAAATGGTTATTTTTCTTAAATACTTAATTTCTGTCATAAAAATTTTAAGTAAGATTAGGTTTAAAGTAATTTCACTCGTTGTTTTTTTTTTTTTTTTAATATTTTGGTGGGTCGTGAAATATATTACACTTGTCTAGGTGGGTCGTGGAATGGAAAAGTTTGGGAACCACTGCTCTAGTCAATGCTGGTCTTTATACCAGCCGTGCCGTAGCACGTTTCAGAAGCGGCTGTCCGTGCTGCTTTGCTAAAGATATAGTAGATTTTTGATGGACGTCGCATCTAAACCGCACGGTTGTACAGACTAAAAACGGCTCGAATCTTTTATCATTGTAGTTCATAACTGGAAGTTTAAGTTAGGGCTGTGCGATTAATCGAAATCGAAATAAAATCGCGATTTGAGTCTGCGCGATTTCTAAATCGCTTTAGAGCACGATTTTCCGCGGCCCTGACCTCCCGCAGTATGTTATCTGAACCAATCAGGATGCAGCGCGCCTAAGTGGAGCGCGAGAACAGAGCAGACTGGGCATATTCACACACTCTGTCTGTGATGCGTAGCCTTTTTTTTTTTTTTTGAGCCTATGTTAATGGAACAGAACGTTCACACTGCACGCAGTAAAAAGATGAGAACAGAAAAGGTTATAAATAGAAAGGTGCGAAAAGATTTAATATCTTGTGCGTGAGCACAGAGAAAGTTGTGAGTGCACAGGACACAGGTTGAGCAAGAGGAGACACGTAAGGCAGCATATATCTGAGCCTTGTACAGTCTATGATCTGAGCACGCGCATCTGGTTTTGTTAACAGAGCAAAGGAAATCTGCGTGCGAATCAGTGATGCGTGGGTTACGAGTCATCCAAAAATATTTTTAATGATATTCGAGTCGTGGTCGGTTGGGTCCTTTGAAATAAAAATGGCAATTAAACCTTTGTCATTTATATAGTACTAGACACATTTTTGAAATACATAGGCCTACACTTTATTGGCTGAATAACTGGTGAAGATGACGCACGAGTTCAGTCTGCACGTAGAGATGGAGGTGGCAAAGAAGACTGCATGGGGAGCAACTTCGCTGTTTTTGGTAAAACATGATTTCGACGACTTCATTAAGTTTTGTTTTATAGAAAACTCTTTTTAAAAGATTTTCGTTTTGTATAAATTGTATCTTAATTTTGATCAATGTTTTATCAATCAGTTGTCTGTATTTAATAAATAAGAAGCAACAATGTAATAAGGCGCCGGCACGATCACTTGCATTGCATGTGATCTGGAGGGCGCCGAAACTCAGCTTGTGCCTCACAGATTTGAGAAATATAGGCTATGTATTACAGAAAGCTTGAAATGTCTTCTTTTAAAACGAAATATTCAAACCAAAATAAATGGGCTACTCTCTGATGTAATCCATATGAAATGTGCATTTCTCTCTGGCGTTCATGGCGAGTCTGCATTGTCAACTTCATCTTTGCAGCAACACAGAAAACACCCAGTTTATTACTAAACAATTAAATGACAACTTGCATATTTTCGAACCAGCAGGCCATTCTGGGTTGAGCAAGACCCCACGGAATGAGCGAGCGGATCGGAATATTTAGAAATGCGCTCTCCGCTCACGAGCTCTGATCAGAACAAACCTGAGCCTCAATGTCTGCTGACCTTGCAGAAACATACAAATAGACATAGCCAGTCTAGACTATTTTAGTACAAATTATGAGCTTACTGACGATTTTTTTTATAATTTTTGACAAAATTATCGTATTTTCCGGACTATAAGTCGCACTTTTTTTGATAGTTTGGCTGGTCCTGCGACTTATAGTCAGGTGCGACTTATTTATCAAAATTAATTCGACATGAACTGAGAGAAATGAACCAAGAGAAATGAACCAATAGAAAACATTACCGTCTCCAGCCGCAAGAGAGCGCTCTATGCTGCTCAGTGCTCCTGTAGTCTACACTGAAAACATAGAACGCCCTCTGGCGGCTGTAGACGGTAATGTTTTCTCTTGGTTCTAAATAAATGTTTTTTTCCTCATCATGACGTATTTTTGGACTGATGCGACTTATACTCAGGTGCGACTTATAGTCCGAAAAATACGGTATAATATATTAAGGTGTGTGTTTTTTTTTGTTAGTTTTTTGCCTAGTTAGTTTTGCCTACGTTCCTATGGCCCAATGACGCCACGATGAGCATTTACTGCTTTTTAAAAATGCGGGTCAGGAAGCAGGTCGGGTACAATATTATTTTTTTTATTTTTTTGCGGTCCGAGTTGCGGGCGGGTTAGTTGAAAACATCGGTCGGGTGCGGGTTATTAATACATTGAGCTGCGCATCACTGGTGCGAGTGGATAGATTCGCGCTCGCGCATTATTTTAATGTGCTTTTGCATTACAATAATGCACTCTCGTTGCTGCTTCTGAACCGCATACACATAACTTACTGTATACGCACTGCAGATGTACGTGTGACCCTTGGGCAATAAATAAATTGGGCAAAACATATAACATGATAGGTAAAAATTGATAGCCTGAATGCATTGTAAGTCGCTTTGGATAAAAGCGTCTGCTAAAAGCATACATTTTATTTTATTTTATTTATAACACCTGAGGCACCGCTACAGTGAGCTCTATGACCAATGCATGGCAAAAAAAGAAAAGATCCCTGAACACGGTTTTATTTTTTATTTTTTTCCATATGTCTAGACATTTTGTTTGACATTTTTACTTTGTGATTATTTTGACTTATGTCTGTTCTAGAGACATTTGATAAAGCTCTCATTGGTTTTCTTTTGGAAATATGTTTAAAATGTATACTGAATGCATTTATGACTGTAAAGCATGTCTGTTCTAGAGACATTTGATAAAGCTCTCATTGGTTTTCTTTTGGAAATATGTTTAAAATGTATACTGAATGCATTTATGACTGTTAAGCATGTCTGTGTGTGTCAAAATCGTGATTTAAAATTGAAATCGCAAAATTGATCAAAAAAATCGTGTTTTTTTTTGGTCCATATCGCACAGCCCTAGTTTAGGCTACGTGTTTTTACTTTGTCTGTAGGCTACAGCACAACAAAGCAGGACTTAGCATTAAACACAATTAAACTGGTCAAATCAACCATGTAGCCAACTAACTCATGGTAGAACCATAAAAAATTGAATTGAGGGGGGACATTAAGCAAGACAACCTCGGCAAATATCACGGTCTCGCGAATCCAGTTGCTTTGCTTCTGCAATGCTCCTGGTGTGGGTTGGCACAGTGTGAAAGGATGAAACAAAACCTCATCGGAGCTGTAATGCGCCGCAGACGTGTGCAGGGTGAACAAGGGGTGAAGGAAGCTGGAGATTCAGTCCTATTATTCTACTGCTGGGTTATTTGTCATGCATTTGTGTGTGTAAGACATTTCTAAAGGAGTGTTTTTGCATAGCTGTGAGGAACATTTGATCCCTTGGAGTTCATACGTTTGCACCTAAAGACTTTGTCTTTTAGAATGTATGTTTACATGCGCAATTATAATAGAGGTACAGAAGTTTTTGTGTAGTCCTGCTACAGTCTTCATCTAGGCACATGAAATAATGCATAATTGAATTTCGACTTCCAATGTGAAAATGTTGACGTTCTCCCATTCAATTGAACAAGGTCTCGGGCAGATGGCTGGAGTAATGGCTGCAGAAAATACAGGTATTGTATCATTGACTCCATCACACTAAATGTTGGCCCTCTTGAAACAGAGCTCTCAATGTTCAGCCATTTAATTACTGCGAGAAATGAAAACAAACATTTTTCATTGATGGTCAGCTCAGTTCCGAGGAATTTGAAGGGGGATTGCTTAAATTCTTTGTGTACATTTTTCTTTTTGTGTCATACATGCACGTCTACTGGTAGACTGTATAGGACCGTGGGGGGCTGCAATAGAAAGAGCGTTTTGTTTAAGTGCTAGCTGTTTTAATGGCTTGCGCCCAAACCTTTTTATGGTTTGATTCGACGACCTCTCCAGTGAAACTCTTCTCTAGCCCCCGGTCACTGAGGGGCTCCTTTGTGTGAAAGTTTGCTCAGATTCTTTCACAGCCTGTGCCTTGTTGACACCACGGCCCCTTCATACCCCCTACAGGAACCCCCTTCCTCTGCCAAAAAGCTCTGAAACATCTCCCCCCTCCCCCCTTCAGACTTACCATGTTTTTCCTCCTCAGAACTCAGATTCACCAAAGTGAAACTAGTCTGATTTCTGCCATAGCTTTTGAATTCTGGAAGGCATCAAACAAAAGGGCGCACAGAGACACTGGTGACTTTTGTTTGCAGGCTTCTATGATACTTCATGGTTCAGTGCCTGAGCCATCGCTATTGTAAAAAAACAAAAAAGGAGGGGGGTGCAGACGGTATCTGGCCAAGCTGAGAATGTAGTCTAATCTAAGAAATGTACTTTGATTTGCTAGATTAGTAGAATGTGATAGTGGCGAGTAATATCTTTCACGGTTGCTCGCACACTAGGGAATTAAAGGATGTTTATGTAAACTACCTTTAAAAAGTTTGAGGTTGGTAACTTTTGAAAAAGTCTCATGTTCACCAAGGCTGCATTTGTTTGATCATACAGATTATACAGAAAAAAGAAAGAAAAATATCTCTCTTCTATTGTAATACATTTTGAAATGTAATTTTTTCCTGTGATGCTTATCTGAATTACTCTAGTCTTCAGGGTCACATGATCCTTGAGAAATCATTCTAAGAAGATGATTTGGTGTTTAAGAAAGATTTTCTTAATATTATTTTTAAGGTTGAAAGTCCTTGATAAACTATTACTGATCCCAAACTTTTGAACAGTAGTTTGAGACTGGACAAGGAATGCTTGTTTTGTAGCCCACTGACTTTCACTGTATTACAGGACAGATGAGCCTGTTATTTTTCTAAGTAATCCAACTTTCACCTAGTAATAGGTGATAAAACTGTGAAAATCTCTTGGACATATTTTGACAGAGGACCTCATTCTTTTTAACCTGGGCCAGTAGTCAACACCCTAGCAACCACAATACAAAACACAAAAATATCACTATAACACCCTAGCGTAGTGGTGACCAGCTTTATTGATGCAGGATGTTTTTCTTGCATTGGAAGTAATAGTTTAAATATTACTTACTCCAAGGTTGTGTAAGATAAGCACACATGAATGTTTATAGAGAATGTAGGTTAAAGTTCAGATTTGACTTACCCACTCTGATGCTACTTCTAGACTTTAAAATAAAAAAAAGATGAAAAGCCTCGAAGTGCTTTGTGATAATCAATTTTCACTTAGATGTCATTGATTTTTTGGTGTCAGTGGTTGTAACCTTTAGTTATAAACATTTCACATTCACTAGGATGTCAAGGATGGCAAAGTACGCTAGTCTAGAAATATTTTCCAATGAATCAGAGCTTTCATTTGAGGAACTTTTAGACCTACGCAGGGTTTGACATTAGGCTTTTTCCAGGAGCATGTCTTTCAGATGTGCAAATGTTTTTTTTTTTTTTAGTGGTGGGCCGTTATCGGTGTTAACGTGCTGCGTTAATGTGAGACTCTTATCAGGCGATTAAAAATATATATATATATATCGCCGTTAATCTATTCTCAAAGTTGGGTTGGGAGCTGGGTCTATACTACTCGAGCTATGATGACTTTCACCTTGATATTTTAGCGCGGATGTGTACCTAGCCAAATCTGTAGGGGGCGAGAATGAGTCTTTAAACCTGTGTGTATGCCTACTGTGAAATTACCACATCAAACATGACGTGCTAACATAGATGCAGCTAAGATGCCACCGGGTTTGCTTCAGGGAATTTTTAATTTTTTTTTAAAGAAGCTTCCCAATGGACACCTCGACAAGACGCACGCCTGTTTCACACATACTCCGTCTGCAGTGCGTCCGCTATACTTGAACGATCGCTGCACTGCTGCAGATGCACCGCTCCTGGAATGCACTGACGGACCGCAACCGCGTGAACGCTGGAATCCGTTAACATGGGTGCGAAAAAAAAAAAAGCGAAACGCATACGCACTGCAGACGGATAAAGTGTGTGAAACAAGCGTAAGGTTGTTTCCACCTTGTGCAATGTGGAATTCATTTACAGCTTTCTCAAGCAGTTTGTGATGCATTTTGGAAACAGGAGATGAGCCCCTTGTCTAATGCACCACCTAGCTTGAGAAACCAGTTCTCAAGAGACTTAGGTCTCTGCAGTGCAAAAGTGGGCGTTTGTCACCTTGTGGGTGTTTTCAAACTGCTGGGTGTTTCTAAATCATGCAATCTAGATGATCCCCCTTACCCAACCCCACCCCTAAACCTAACGTCACTATGACGTCAACCAATCAGGTATCATGGTGTAAAAACACCCTGATCTGGTAACTCCCATTACTTTCCTGCAGAGACCTATACTTGGTTCTCAAAGACTTAACGTTACTTTTAGTCATTATTTTATTTGGGTAGCACACACATTCTGAATGCCTTGGCAGAATTCAAATGAGCCATTTTAATCTAAATTAATTTAGATTAATTCCAAAATTACAGTGAGATTAATCTAGATTAAAAAAAATGTATCTATGCCCACCACTAGTTTTTTTTTTTTACTTGTTCTAGAGCTGTCATGATCATTTTGGCTGCTGATTAAATGTCATACAAATAATTGTGATTATCAGTGCAGTTACCCATTTTGTTCATGTCTCTTTCAGTGTAAGTTTAACACATGCACCATAAGAGGTCATTTACCCTTATTGTACTTAGAAATCATAAAAAAAAGATTTTTGTAAACCTTTAAAATTATTGCACACAGGGATAGAGGATTATTGTCTGCTTCAGTCTTAATTGACTTGTCATTCTCTGTTGTTCTTTTTTTAATATACCCAGCCTTAATTATATGTTAGGCTTATATAATAAATAATAATACTGAAAACAACAATTACTCTCTTCAGTTGACAGTAGCGGGTTATGGGTTTTAGTTAATTTCTAGCACTTAAATAGAGGTTTCCTATAATGGAAACTGAGACTAAATAGTATTTATATGTTCACCTTAAATTTTTAAATATACAAAAAATCACAGTCATCTCAAGGCCTCACTTGTCTAAAATCAGATGTCATTTGTCCCAAAATATCTTTTGTAATACACTTTCAGTACATTTAAATTTATTGATAAAAAAGACAATGTATCAGGTATCGTATAAAGATAATGATCTTTTTTCAGCCTTATAGCGATCCAGTAATTAAGTATGATTTAATCAGCCTGATTTTGACTGTCTTGTGTGAAAAGCGGAGTAATTTCCAGTCTAGATAAATGTCCCTCTGCAGTTATTTTTCACTACAGGTAAGAGGACATGGTCATTAATGAGAATAATATAGGTTGGTTTTGCATCTCGGACTAAAATCGAATGCTGCGAGAACAGCCTTAAACTTTGCTATTACCATCATAACTATCTGCGCATATTTCGAAAGCAAGTTTTGAGTGTGTGACACAGCATCTCTGTGCAGCTGAGAATGCACTTGTTTGTATTTGTTCAGAAGTTGTCCAAGACCAACTGCAATGTCGAACCAAGCAGTCTCACATGTTCACAGGTATGTGGCGAAGTAGCTGCTTGCTTCCCAACTCTTAATGTGTAATCTTAATGTGGGGTGGTGTTAGCGCAGTGGATAAGACGCATGCCTGTGGTGTGGGAGACCCGGGTTCGAATCCACTGTGAACCGCCAGTGTGTCCCTGAGCAAGACACTTAACCCCTAGTTGCTCCAGAGGCGTGCGACCTCTGACATATATAGCAATTGTAAGTCGCTTTGGATAAAAGCGTCAGCTAAATGAATAAATGTAAATGTAAATGTAATGTGTAACCTTATTTATTCCGGCGCTCCTTTCAGCATTGGGCAGAATTTGATATTTGACTTTCTTTGTTGTTGGCTGCCATAAAGAAAAAGGGCGGTTTAACAAAAGCTCTGGGTGAGCTCCGTGATCAGGTTCTTCGGCATTGTTTCATCTGTAAGTTGAAACAAAGACTCTACAAGAACAGGAGAGAGATTTATTTAAATGTAATTCATAGAATATCTGTCTGTCTATCATTTTGTCATTAAGTCATTCTATCTGTTTATTGTTCTGTCGTGGTATTGATCTGTCTGTCTATTGGTATTACTTTAAATTTCAGTACATTTTCTGCTTGCAATCCTGCCTCATGTTTGTTACCTCATTTCAAATTTAAAAATGTAATCTGTATTTACAAGGCATTCTCAGTGCCTCAGTTCTGAATGGTTTGTAACCATTCCAAAATCTTGGCTCGGCGTCAGAAATTGACCTCTTGTGTTTTTTTTGTTTTTTTTTTATAGGAAACTTTTATCACATGTACATCTCCTCCACCACTAAGACTGAACTGGCATAACCCTTGAATGCTGTAATTGTTTACATAGCTTTTATGAATTCTTGTATTCCTTCCCGTCCTCATCTGAAACAAATGCTGTGGTATTTGTGGTCAGTGCTTCCAGCCTTCACTAGCTTGTGTGTGGGCTGACTTGGAGAGTGTTTGCCACTTTAAGTGGTTTATATGGTTAACCAACACTTTTTTTTGTTTTGTTTTTTGGTGCACAGTCTCTCTGTTCCCCATGTTCCCCTCCGGTTTTCTGATGTACTCCAGCCATTTGGTTCCCTGATGCTTTTGGACTGGTGCATAAGTTGCTGTGGGCATTCATGTGGAACCTAGGCAGCAATACAGAATGAATTATTTAGCTCCAGTGTATTATTCTTTTTTTTTTTTTCTTGCAATTTTGTTGAGCATGTCCACTCTGTCTTTCATCCACACATGTGGCCTCTCTCTTGCTTTCATTTTCACAAAACCATGGACACTGTTTGAATTCATTCTGGTATCTGGATGATGATTTGAAAGGTATGCTTTTTATATAAAGAAGCAGCAGCCAAACATTTATTATTCAGTTGCTTCTAATGTAGAGTCTCAAACTATATACCCTAAGAGCTCAAAAAGCAGATGTCTTTTATTGTGTAGCTATCCTCCTTAAGCATTAACTATCCACTGTAGAAGAGCTATCCACCTTCTCTCTATTATTTAAGTAAATGTCATTAGGCAAGGCCGGTCTAGCTACTGAAACCTTTTCAGTGTAAGTCTCTCTTACAGTTGACCCTATTAGAAGCTTGTTGATGGAGCTGAAAACAGGCCATTAAGTGATTTCGTGCACACTAATGGATGGCCAAGCCCAATAAAGATAATTATTGGGGCGGCAGTGGCTCAGTGGTTCATGTAGGTTGTCTACAAACCGGAAGGTTGGTGGTTCAATCCCCGGCTCCACCTGACCAAGTGTCGAGGTGTCCTTGAGAAAGACATCTAACCCCAGCTGCTCCCGATGGCGCCTTGAATGGCTGACACCGCAGTTGGTATATGAATGAGTGTGTTAATGGGTGAATGTGAGGCAACTTGTAAAGCGCTTTGGATGGCCATGTGGTCTGTTGAAAGCGCTATATAAATGCAGTCCATTTACCATAATTGTCTCTCGGAGATACAAAAAAAAACAATCTGAACTGATTCAGTCTTTAGATATGGTACTAATTATTTGAAGAAAAACACATGATAAGGTCATGTAGCAGTCGCCTGTCTCGGTCAGAAATAAAAAGTAATTTCTTTCATCACCACTTTGACCTTTCTTTCTCATTCTGTTAGATGAAAAGATCAGGAAGAGTCTGATACTCACCATTTGTCTTGGATCACTTTTCATAAATATTTCAAGTCTTAATGAAAAAACATGCTTAGCATTTTCTTATACAAAAATGCATTTCTTCATAAAAATATTTCCCTTGTGTTTGTGTCATGGAGTATCTGACATTCTTTAGTGTAGAAATGTTCGAAAACTTTCTTTAAAAGTTTGTGTGTGTGAGAGCTTTCTGTGAGATCTCCGTTGTTTCACACATCTAGGCCTGTTTGCTGAATTGTGTGAAGTTTTGCTTAGAGCATCATTACATTTTCAACACTGTTTTCAATTCACCACTATGGAGTAAATCTTAACAATGTGCTTTATTGATTTTTCATGTTACGTTATTCTCAAGAGTAAAACGACAGGTTCAGTGAATTAGAAGTATCTTCTCACTTCTCTAAAGGTAAGTCTCACGTAATTTAGATAACACTATAGTCACCTACCAGCTGAGGAAAAATTCGAAAAAAAATTTCGACTGAAAGGATTTTGTAATATGCTCCTGTCAGCCATTTTAACAGCTGCTGCTCTTGCAATTGTTTTGCTGTGCTCTAAAAATGTTTAGGTCTTAAAATTGTTATTCTGTTTTGTCTTAATCTGATCATCTGACTCTTGTGACTGCTGTGGTCTCCTGTCTGGCAATGACTGACAGGGCCTTCTTGTCCTTATCATAACTGTGGTAGTGATTTGTGCTGTGCCAGTCATCCAGCTTGTTGAAGGTGTCAGTAGCTTGATGCTCCTATCGAATCAGTTCAAACTGTGTACCATAAAAACACCTGGTGCTATAAAATGTGCTCTGTAAATTACGTAGGTCACAGCAGACCATTGTTCAATAAATTATGGTGTAGTTAAAATGTAGGCGGAGACCCATATGTAGAGAGCACTGGAAAGATAACGCCAGACTCCCCTACTTAATCAAGGGGACTTTATACTATGCTAATTTCTGCCTTTACTTGGCCGATAAGTCACTTTCTGATTGCAGATGGCAGACTTTACAGCTTTTTCACTACCTCTAGTGCCCTAGGCACAACCGTAAATCATACACGACTGCAAAAGGGGATCAGATCACACTCAGGTCAACTTACTCTGCAGACTGCAGAGCCTCTGAGGTGGCTCTTACCTTCATGGGGAAGAATGGAGGGCTGCATTTCTTCCATCGTCTGAGAGTCCTCTGTGAACTGAAGGAACATGGCTTGGTTTTGCCTCAAGGCCATTATTCAGCAAAAGCATTGACGCCCACACATTTACATTCCACTAAGTCAGTGCACCTGGGAAAGGACCCAAACCTTTGCTATGTCTGGGATCAGAGGAAAGAACCTTAATTATGGCACACTGTACTCCTGGGGTTAGCAAGTGGCAAGCTGGCAACCTGGAGAACTTAATTCTGGGATACACAAGATGAGAGCTGAAGTTCAACACTTGTTCTTCTAATGATGTTGTCAGAACTGCTACAGGTTATGCTTTCACCTTTTTTTCCTTCTCTACCTTGTAAAACGTCCGTTTTCCAGCAGGCTGGCTCACCGAATACAAATGTTCCAGGAAAAGCCAGAGAATGCTAGTGAAAAGCTGAATGTAGGGAGGAAATTGTTAGGCTCAAAGGTGAAAAGAGACCATTTGTGACTGTAATTTAGCACATGAGTGAGTTGCTCTATGGTTGTTGTAGGTGCTCCATCGACTGTATCTGGGGCGGCATTGCTTGTGACCCTGAGAGATGCAAGACGAAGATGAGCGGTCCTGGACACATGCTAATTGGATGTCTGTTGAGCAGCTGCTGTGAGCAACACCTCGTCTTTGGGCCCCATTTATCCTGTGAATCTTGTCAGCGGGAAAAAGAAGCCAAGTCAGCAGTATTTGTTTAAAAAGGATCTTCACTTAAAATAAACAGCTAGCGAGGCAATTGCCAGAAAGTAGAGCAGCGTAGCCTCAGTTTACAAGGTTCACAGTTTGGAAAATGGAGAAAAGCAAAGCATCCAACTAGCTAGGCAGATCTTCTTATGGCCCAGAACCTCTACAAAAGGCATCTGCGTGTCATTATGTACAAATTGGTTTCACAAGTCCCCAGTCGCAGACAGTTTGGCCAGCGTCCATCATTACAGTTGCCAAATACAAGTGATTCAGAATATATCAGGAAGGACTTGGTCCTTCCACTCCAGAGTTCCTGCATTCACCATTACAGAGAGAGGCAGAACAAAACCAATCCAGCTCTCCAAAAAAAAATCAATCAAGCACAAAGCAAAAAGAGAATGAGGGAAACTGGCATTAGCCTGATGATTTTCTATAGAGCTATAGAGATGTGCTTCTGTAATTAGATACTGCCTTTTATTAACGTTTCAACCGGGGGTTTTAATGAAAGGAAATGAAGGGCCCAACGTCACCGGGAGGAGAGGCAATTGTGCCGAATCCACAGAGATTGAGCTGCTGTGCAGGAACGTTCCAGCACAGCAACATCCATCATTGCCCAGGATCAGATTTGCAATGCCAAGGCACTGCCATTGTGCCCTCCTCCTGGATCAAAGCACAAAAGCTGTGTGCTTGCAGGAAAAAATAGTAGGGGGGAAAGCCCTCAGCAGGTCTTTCTTAGCCTCTGGACTTTTTTGCATAGTGTTTGTGAAGAGCTCTTGGCAGGCTGTAGATTCTTGGAGGTGGGGCAAGGAAGAAAGAGTAGGGGAGATGCTTTTTCCCCCTTATTGCTACATGCCCATTTATCTCTCCTCCTCCAAATCACTGCCAATACCAGTATCTTTGATTTCCAAAAATGTTCTGTCTATCACAGTGCTGAAAAAAATCCATCTGTTCTGTCTGGAAATGGAAGCCATGTCTCTGCCTTAATCTAAGCAACACAGTAGAGAGGAAAATAACGTAGGTGGGAAGCAGTGAAGTTCACACATTCTGAACTGTGTCCTTTAAGGACCTTGTGATAGTTGAGGTGGAAAAGCATTAACACTCTGGCCACCAGTGCACTACAGCTATGCAATACAGATATCAGGTCTTCACCTCAAACTTTTGGGTAGTGGTCGACCGATATATATCACCAAGGCTGATATTTGGCATTTTTCAAATATCTGCATTAGCCAATAAGTTTTTCTGCTTGGCCAATGTGTTTGGCGCGCCTGACTTTTAATTTTATGTCGGTGAGAAAGCTCACATTCGACCTGTTGTTCACTGTCATCATTAACAGTTCTGGGTAATACGGATAGAAGTCTGCCTAATAAGCAGATAGAACTGTTAAACAAAGGAATTAATGTATACAAAAAGTATTATAATGATTGCTTTTATATTATTAGTAATAGAAAGACAAACATTATAACACTTTCTTGTTTGCCACCAGCATTAAGTAAATACTCATTTATATAATTTAAACAAATCTTTGAATGGCTAATGAACATTTAATTTCACAAACCTTGCAAACTTAATTGAATCCAGCTGTAAGATCTTGTGAAGTGTGCATTTTTATCCTGCATGATCGTGTGTTCTCTGTATGACGGTCGGTCCATTTGAATTGAATGCTTTAAACTTTAAACTCGTGATTTCAAATTATGCCGTGCTTTATGGATTTGCCCACTGTCATATTCATGTCTCTGTGTGCTCTATTTAAAATGTGTTCCCCTGGCTTTATTTGAAAAATATGATTCCCAATCCACACAAACTTCCCAGAGTACTGAGTGCCCTGTTAACCAGATTTTTATTAAATCTACATGCACAACACTGCATGAACGTGTGTGTGTGTGTGTTTGTGTGTGTGGAACTGAACTGAACAGCTAGATGATACCAGTAATTGGTCCCACATGCCCCGCAGTCTAGTGTCAAGCCATGCAACATTGCACAGTTACAAATGTTAGTTTGGTTAAAAACATTAAACATGTAGGGACACTGAAGTGTTGCCATGGTTATCACTGTCAACCATTAAGAGGTTTATGAAATTAACAGAGTTAATTAGTAGTCAGATAAACAGTCATTAAGTAGCCAAGTCAAAGCTGTGTCTCTGTGTGCAAATGTTATTTTGTCCAAAAATAGCCAAAGGGTTTAAACTGTTCACAAATTAGTTTCTTGATTATACTGGCGGAGGACTAAAATGTTTCTATGGTTATTGCTTCTTCTTTTTTTAAGTTGATACAACAATCTTAAAATAAGCTAATTAGTAGTGTGTCACTGGATCCAAATGTTAATTTGGCCAAAAGTAGCTAGCACCAAAGGGGTTTAAAGTATTTTCAGCCATGTTTCTTGATAACACCTGTGGGACGCTGACATGTTGCTACTATTGTCACTTTCAATCATCATGAGTTTTTGGAAAGTTTAACAGTACTGTAATTGAGCTAATTAGTGGTTGGATAAACCATCATTAAAGTAGTGCATTAAAATTACTAGGGATGCACCGATCATGATTTTTCATGGCCGATACCGATTTTTTACAAGCAAACTGGCCGATTCCGATACTGATTTCCGAATTTTTAATTTTTTTTATTTTTTATCTTTAAGCAACAAACAAGAAATAAGGAAAGTGTGCATGAACAAGATGTTTATTTGGTATTTAATAGGCCAAACTGGCTTTTGGCTATTGAAAACAATAACTGCAACCATCTGAAATTAACAGCAGTAACTGCACAGTAAGTAGCCTACATTCAGTACAAACATAGATGGTACTGACATCATCATTTTGCTTTTGTTTTTGAATTGGGTTGAAACTACAGAGAACTGGCCTTAAATTTAAAGATTAACTGTAACCATGTGAAATTAAAGGCAATAACTGCATAGTTCTACAGTCCAAACACCACAATCAACACACATTCAGCATCAGCATTCAGTATTTTAGTTTTTAAATTTGGTTTAAAAAAAAAAAAAAAAAAAAAAGGTCTTTACCAGTTTACAGACTTTTATTTACAGACTAAATAAAAGTATGCTATATAAATAGATTATTCCAAAATGTTAAAATCAAATAATGTTGGTGCGAATAAAACAAAGATGCAAAGTGTTTTCATTCATCCAAATAAAAATAAAAAAATGAGGATAATGATTCACATCTATATTTTTTTAACTTGAGCCAATGAAAAATAAATAACTATTGTCTCAAGTTAAAAAATATAGATGTGAATCATTACCCTAATTTTTTTTAATTGAATGAATGACACATTTTTTCTCAGTATGCTACAGCAGGTGATTTTTAAATCAAATTAAGTCGATTTAATTTTAAGGTAAAATAAAAATAATCATCCTATACAGAACTGAGGTTTATTTCTGGCTTTTCAAACGTGTATGCAAGTTCTAATTTACAAAATAATAAATAAATAAATTTTGTCACAGTTTAGTCAGTTTCATTTCTCATCCAACATGTGAGAAGTTGATCTGAACATCTCTTCACGGTCTACTCGTGTTCAGGGCGCAGACAGGTACAGTAAATGCTCGTGCAGCTTTAGTGTGCACAGAAAAGGGACTCTTATTTGTGTGCCAGTACACCAACGGCTGATCGCTTCCTGCTATCTGTGCCTCAGACATGAAGCTCTGCATTTCCAGTGCTGATCGGCTGCCCGTGTCCTACGCACAGATTTCGAAATACTTCCACACAAATGACATGGAAAAAATCTGGAAAATCGGCCGAAAAAAGACCAAAACCGGCCGATTGCTGATCGCATATTTTAAGCAAAAACCATCCGGTTCCGATTTATGGTCGGTCAACCGGTGCATCCCTAAAAATTACTTTTTCAGATGGCTGCTTTGTCATTCCCTGTCCCAAAAAAAGTTGTTGCCCTTTAAAAAAAGGCAATCCAATGAACTAAGACTCGTCTGTGACTCTGCGAATATGTTTAAACCACAGCAAGTTTTAGGAAGTGAAAGCTGTGTACTATGTATAATGACTCATGATGACTGAGCTAGTTCTGTTTTCCTCAAGGGAACATTGCAACACCAAGGAGAGGAAGTGAAACTTCAGATTTTTTAATTAAACTTCAACCCTCTGGGGGAAAACAACCTTATCAATGCTCTGTGGTCAATAAAACATCACCGCAGTCATTTTTAAGACCTCTCTAGTGAACTTCCCCAGACCAGAAGGTGTCATATTTGGTAGCTGGTTGACACAAATGCTAAATTTAATAATAAATAATGTCTGTGTGATCTAGCGAACATTTCCATGGATTTCTGTCATTTGGCACACAGTTTAGAGGGAAAATGTTGGTAAAACCATCTACAGAACTGTGCTTAATTTGTGTCTGGGAAACCTACCCAAAATGTTTTACCTTGGTCCTTGTTTCTGTCAAGTTAATTTTATAAATACCATCTTTGAATATTTTTCACAATAATTAAAGCATTTGACTCAGGTGGTAAAGCTATTTTATTTCACACAGTACCTGATGTCCCAGGTTTCTGTCCACGATCACTCTATAGCCCATCTGGGGAACAGGCAGGTAGGTGTCTTAGCAGAATCTTGGGACTGGGGTCTGTGCAACGAGAATTCCAGTCCCACAGTGCCTCATTATGAGCCATTGCAGAGAGAAGTTGGGGGAAGAAGTGGGGGGGGGGGGTCATATTGTGTGAAGTGTGTGTTTGTCGCTCTGCATGGATTCTGGCAAGTCCCAGGAGATCAAGTAAAGATCAGCATCCTTATGAGTGTGTGTTACTGTGTGGTTTTTGTATACGTACAAGCAGAATGCACTCAGTTTTCAAGTCTTGAGTTGAGTCGAGGATATTGAAAATCAGTCCAGCTCCACCTCTTCCTTTCATAAGCCTGCTAGCACAATGAATTTCCCTCTCTTTTCACCCTTCCCTCACTTAGTTCCTGCCTACAAAGATGGAGGAAATCCAAACAGATTGTTTTATTTTTCTCGGATGCTGTGATCAGATTGCTTGCTTGCTCCGTTGGAAATTCCCAGCTGATCCGGTGCAGACTAGATCAAGATGGAGAGCACAGGAATCGGGAAACATTCTCATGTTTTTATTTTTTAGATTTTCCATTTTTATTTTAGTTAGTTTCAGTAATTTGGTTTTGTGTTTTTGTCATTTTTAGCAGTTGATTTAGTAGGTGATACTCTTGAACCATCAGTAAGAATGTTAAACTACAAACCAATAAGTAATGTTTTGCATTGTATGTCTGTCATTTTCCAGAAAAAGTGTTCTCATGAACTTATAGCTGCCAGATTGTATATTTTCTTACAAAGAAAAAAACTTTTGCGGTTTGGCTCATGAAAAAGATGTCAGGCAAAGTAACTACTGGTCTAACTTGGAAGCAGAAAAAAATCCTTATTGTTAAGCCCTGGAGTTTACTCTTAGTTTTTTTTTATATTATTATTGTTTACAAGTCTTTGAAAATTACCAATCCAGATGTAGTCCTACATTTTGTTTTGGTGGAGCCATGGGACCATAATTGCAAAAGAATACTATGAAAACCACACATAACATTACAAAAATAAATAGACTTTTGGTGCTTTTGGAACATGAAGTTGTTTGGCTGTGTACCAAACACAGGAAGTACAAATCTGTTCAGGTGTCTCAACTGAAGTGTTTTTGTTTTGTGGTCTCGGTGTTGGCAGTTGTGTATACTTGCCCTTTGGCTGCTCACCAGGCATGAGGCTGTCTGCATGTCATTAAGGGTCTAGCCCCCTGTGGATGTGTGTGTCTGGTCCTCACAGAGCTTCACACAAAAAGACGGTGGCAATGATCCCTGTACCTCTGAAAATGTCCCTGCTGCTGTTGGACACCTCAAACACAGCAAAGGCCAGACCTTGTCTTTTAGATTAGTTTGTGTGTGTTTTTGTGTAGTCTAAAGTTTCCAAAAGTAGAAATATAAACTATAGTCATTTTATTCTGAAGTCAGTTTTTGATATCTTTTTGTTCTGTAGGTTTACTATTTACATTTTTATTGCTCCCTCATACTTCTAAAGAAAGCCTTGCCTTTCTGTCCTCTAACCTCACGAACTCGTCTTTCGTCCTTCAGACTGCACCTTTCATATTTCCGTAGCCCTCACTCTGAATAAAACAAGTTTGACATATTTCTACTTAGACCTTGTGTAGTTTGCTTTATCTCATTTTGTTGTAGCAGAGCCATTAGAGGAAACCCACCATGTTTTTTTTGATGACACTGGATGGATCTGGGAAATGCAAGGCTCACATGGCCTTGATAGGCATCTTTATGTAAAGAGCTGTAGATATGTAAATGACCGAGTCTACTCACACTGAATGACATTTGAATGGCCTTGCGTTTTTCAGTGGCTGCGTTGAATAGCTGGTGGATGTACTGTGATTTGTTACCGAGCTGAATGGACTGTGGGTGAGCGTGTTCTGTTTGTGTGTGGATGCAATGTGATGTGCTTTGGGAAGGATTTCGAGATGTAGACTAAATAACAATTGGATGGGCATTAATGAAGACCTTTGTGGTACGCTCATTGGTTTAAAAGGGATATATCTTGGAAATAGGACTTTATTTGCTCTTTAGAAATGAAAGGATTTGATTTTACTTTTTACATTTTACATTACCTTTAGCCATTTAAATCACGATACAACCCTCTACGCACACCTTGGCAATTTAATCACCATTGGCTAGCACAATTGTTATTTTACTCGCCAGACTGATATACCTATACTATTTTACACACACACACACACACACACACACACACACACACACACACACACACACACACACACACATATATAAGTACATACATACATGTATATGTATTTAATTTCACCAAATCAACTTATCTATGTAAAATGCCACAGCTTCTTAAATCTTAGCTTCTTAATCAGTTAATCAAGCATTATATTATCATAATTAAGCACTATTTAATGATTTAATTTTAGTGATTAGAACTAAAAATTGGTAACTATGTATTTACATTTACATTTAATCATTTAGCAGACGCTTTTATCCAAAGCGACTTACAAATGAGAACAATAGAAGCAGTCAGGTCAACAAGAGAACAACAACAGTATACAAGTGCCATGACAAGTCTCAGTTAGTCTAGTATAGAACGCATAGATAGGTTTTTATTTAAAAAAAAATAAAAACCTATTTTAAACCTTTATTTTATTTTATTTATTTTTTATAAAATTAAAAGACAAGAAAAGGAAAAGTGCTAGTGTTAGTTGGTTAAGTGCAGGTGAAAAAGATGAGTCTTTAGCCGTTTCTTGAAAATGAGTAAAGACTCAGCTGTACGAATTGAGAGTGGGAGGTCATTCCACCAGCTGGGCACAGTCCAGGAAAAGGACCGTGAAAGTGATTTTGAACTTCTTTGGGATGGTACCACAAGGCGTCGATCACTTGCAGAGCGCAAACTTCTGGAGGGCACATAAGATTTAACCAGTGAGTTTAGGTAAGTTGGTGCCGTGCCAGTGGTCGTCTTGTAGGCAAGCATCAGTACCTATTTAACATTTAGGACTTAGGACTGGTGGTGGTGCTTAAGATATTGTTGGTCATTCAGGGTTTCTGTAAAAAAATAGCCTAGATAATAGTAATTATTATTAAAAGATAATACTACTACTAATTCTACTACTGTACTAACAATATACAACACACTAAGGGTTAATGAGCTGCTGGGTTCAAGAATATTAATCGCGTTGTCTGCGTTAACTCAAACTTATTCGCTGAAGTCAAAACAGGGACAGTAATAGATGAACGCCAGCCAATGAGATTGAAAAATATAGTGCAAAATGGTTATGCAAAACCAGTAGTGGTGAAAGAAACATTATACGTTTTCATTATACAGATTTCAGTGGAAAATAAATGTTGTAAAATGTTGTCCCAAGGATTTTGTCCCACTTAACATTACAAAACTGCTGACATCTGTTTGCTCCATTGTTGGAGTGATTCAAGAGAATGTGTGAGGTTTGTGTACTGTCTGTAATGTGGTTCATGTGGTGTATTGAGTTTCACAGGGCCCTAAGGATTGTTTTATTGTCTTGGGTAATCTTCTCTAGTGTTATTTCGGTTGGCCTCAGTTTGTACTTTCATTTTTTTTTTTAAACTAAGAATTTTATGCCTTTTAAAGTGGCATCAATCTTTTTCAAATTGCATTTTCTAGCAATCAGCAGCTTTTCTAGCAATCAGCAGCTTTAATCTTTATACTAGTTTCCTTTTTTTGCATCTTTCTTTCTGTGTGATTACATGCTGCATTCATCTTTGAGGACACTCATTAAGTCACTGCATTTTTAAAGCTTTAAAGCAGATTTATTTCTAAATGCTGCTGTATTCTCCTGTATGGAGAGCCCAGCACGTGATGTTGCACTGTAAATGAGGCAAAATTCAGATCACATGGATGCCGCATATAGATCCAGTAGCAGATGAGTACTTTACATGGATGGCAGTTGCAATAGCTTCTCTTTTAGCTAAAGACTAAGTGTGTATATGAGAATATAAGGGTGGCTGCATGTGCCCATGTTTATATACAGGAATGACCATCTGCCCCTTCTGCGTCGTTGTGCTCACAAGAACCTACCTGAGCATTTTTGCTCATTTCTGGGGTTCTCAAGAGCTTGATCTGTGTTTATTCTAGTCCAGCAGTGTGTTGGAGATCACAGGGGTGCAGGTGGTGTTTGCACACTCTAGCCTTTCAGGGTCACGCACAACATGGGTCAAAAGTCATTCTGGGAAAGAAGCGGCCCGTCAAAGAGTTGGAGACATACCAGTGTTCTTCGGTAGTCAGATTAAGATCAACGAGAGGCCAGAATTTGGCTGACTTTTTTATATGTGAGAATTACTTTTTATAAATATTATTTATTTTTTGGTTTTAGTGGATTAAGCTGTAATATTTCAAGTTAATATTATTTGTCTATGTCTGTGTGGTCTTGATAGCAGAAAGAAATGAAGAGGCAATTTCAAAAAGATTGATTTAATTTTTCTACAATATATTTTTTACATATTCATTCTGAACCAATATTTTATATTTATCTATCAGATATTCAATTGTTTAAGCTCATCTTGCTGATTTATTATAATAAATCTTAGAATGGATATCCATTTTTCATATGTGAAGCCTAAATTTACATTAAGCATTTTAATTCAATTTTACTTTTTTAATTTATACACGATAGTATAGAGTAGACTCCTTAATGTTTGTTTTCTTGTTTATACACCATAACAAATAGTCAATTTTGATTTGTCTTTAAAAGTCTGGAATTTAATGTACAATTTAGTTTTTATTATTTACTAAGCTAGCTTCATCTGATGCTGTCCTGACTTGTATATACACTATTGATAATCCTCAAGAAACATAAATGAGCAGGGAGTTCAGATGAGTGTCATACCACTAACCTCAGAGACTTGACATTGGGCAAATTCTCAGCGGGGTGGTCACTTTGTCAAGATTTGTGAATCTACTGCTGGCAGTCTCGCTGGAGTCATCACTCCAATCCAGACAAGAACTTAAGAAAAACAGTCACTCCGATCTGACCATACATGCCAGGTGTACAGATCTGTCTGATCCCTCAGAGTTAAGGGTCAGGGCAGCTCTGCTCTCCGCAGACAGCCGATCCCAGGGTAGGATTGGGATGGGGTGTGTAGTTAAGAGGATAGCATGTGCCTGAGGAGAGATTTGGACCGGAGGGTCATTTGGTATGTATGTCTAGTACTTCTGTTCTGTGTACACAGATTTCAGCACTACAGTCACTGTGCGTGGGAGTGTGTTTGATTTCCCTGAAGTTAAACAGCTAGCGTTTCTTGGATTCTATGCTGCCATGTGTGTGTTGCGATAGGGAACCCAGAGTCAATTATACACAGTTTTTGAATTTGAGGGAGAATTCATTAATGTCTATAGAGTTAGTCCTGTGTTTGGGGTTATCAGTTGGTTGGGCTTAAAATATAAGTTCCCCAAAATCTGAAAATACTGTTATTTACTCACTCTCATGTTGGTCCAACATTTTTGAAGAATTGTGCTGGTTGCTCTCTTCCATGTTTCAACTGTCCAATACGATCTGTGCACTATATAGTCTTCTGGAACTGTTTTTGTGTGTGATTTCAGTCTGAATTATTTGTTCACAAATCGGACTGATTCAGTTCTCAAATTCAGCTCTCTGTCTCAATGATCCAGTCACAGTGGTAAACAGTTCACTATCAGCTTGCCAAATTATCACTGTGTTGTGATTATTGAATGAAACACGCAGCCTTATGTATGACCGTGTATCATTGAATGAATGCGTATTTGAATTTGTGCGGAAAATGTGTATATAATGTGTGAGCATGTGTACATATAGGTGATACAAAACATTATGGAGATGTGTTCAAACCCAGACTTGTGTGTGTGTACATCCCTCGTTAAGTTAACGTGGGATTATTTAGCTGGTGGTAATGAAGCTTGTCGGTGCAGTGCAGTAGAAATGTACCACTCCCCTCTTCTAAACATCTACCGTGATTAATTACTGACTGTGTGTTTCCCCTGCAGGGCTGCTGGTGGAAAGAAACAGCCCAGAATCCTCAGTTTGCACGAGACGAGGGCGAATAGTCAGGAAAAGGTGGTTTTATAGTTGTGTATAGTCAATGGACACGAACAAAAACTCAGTGTAGGTAATTTCCTGGTGAAGTTTCCTGAAATGGAAAAATTAAAGAGGGAAGCGCTGTAGAGGCCGACGATACCTGACACATACCCACAATAATTTTTCTGACTTTGAAAAATATTTGTGTCAGTGCGTCTGTGTGTGTAAGGTGTTCGTAATTGTATTTGAGCAAACACAATTTCCAGAGCAACTATTGGCTTTTTTTTGGCAAGACTAGCTTCATTTATCTTCATTTTTACCCTGAGCAAATTGGAGGAATGGGGAGCGAATGAACAAGAGAAACAGAGAAAATGATACCAAGGGAAAAAATTTACAAAAAAGAAAATGTGCGAAAAAATAGATACAGAGAGAAGGCAGAAAACTGCCCTGGTGTAGTTTTACTTTTAGTTTGTTCCTTATACAGTTTATTTAGACAAAATTTTGACAAGATTATGAAGATTTTTTTGACTACAATTTTCCTCAGTTTGAAAAGATGGATCTCAAAATCATACGGTCACTGCTGGAAAGGGTTGAGATATGCAGAAGATGGTTGAAAACAACTCTATCGCATGATTTAAGTAGAAGCCTTTACTGCTGACTGCAGTCTCTTGCCGATATCTAATGCCGGAATAATTTAACTAAAATCATCATCACAAATACACCAATACTCATGTAGCGTATGGACCAGATCATGATAACACATTCATTCTAATATTCAGAAAGATTTTAAATCTACTGACTGACTACTCAAACTGTGCCATTGACACCTTTAAGGGCCTGTTTGAGCATCACCAGGAACACCTCTACATTCCTAGTTTGGACTCATAAGCTTCAAAGAGATCTTAATCAGCTTCAATGGCCCAAGCATGCAGAGGAAAAGACCTCCCCATGCCGCACACACACACACACACACACACAAACCTTCTTGCATTTAACTCAGAATATAATCCATTCCAAATGTATACAATATATTCCTGTGTGTTTGTATGTTTCCCAGCTCATATTAGCATAGTTATGAGTCTCTAGTTGTGTTAGTTGACCTCTAAGTGCCTATATTCAAGCATAAGAATGTATCTTTATGTTTCTATCTTTCTTGCATATCTTTCTTGGAACCCAATTAAAGCTCTCGGTTTGCCTTAGCTAAATATCTCTACTATGTGAGCCTAAAATGCATCATACTATTTGTACCACAGTTTGGGTTACCAGATAACCAGTTCAGCACGCCATTCATAAAATATGCATATCAGGTGTCATTGAGACAAAGAAACACTTTCCCGCTGAAACCATAGAGCTTGTTATTAGTCAATCCAACCAAAAGGGGTGTTACCAGGAAACCAGATGAAACCTCTTCCACACCCAAAAAGGGAGCTTCTCCTGACTTGCGGTTCCCTGGAGACACCCATGACCTGGGACACCTCGAGACTCCCCTTCCGGGGGAGTCCGATCTTCTGTCAGTTTTAGCAACTTTGTTGATTCACTTTGAAGCAGTCAACTCATGGATGAAACAACGGGGGTTTCACTCCTAACAGGATTCAACAGGAATCTACGCATTATACATGCACCGGGACACTTTACTCAGCAAATACAGAACCAATGCAAGTAACCGCTTGTTAATTAATTAGATGTGCTTTTAGGCTGTGACCCCTTTTAATTAAGGAGACGAGATTCTTTGATGGTTCTTAACAGGTTGTGATTTAGTTTGAGTAAATACTGCCATGACTCTCCACTGTCTTGCGCATGAGCTCTCGCTCTCTGCAGTGCGTTCTCTCTCTCTCTCTCTCTCTCTCTCTCTCTCTCTCTCTCTCTCTCTCTCTCTCTCTATCCATGCTTTCCTTGCGTTGGCATCTATGTTTAATGTATGTTTATGTTTAGTCTGATGTTGCATGTTCCCCTGTAGTGTAGTTTAATAAAAATCCATATGTATTCACACTTGGTTGTCTATGTTTGGGAGCAGTGTATTAGCAGTAAAATAATTTTTCATGGCCAGAGAAATAATTTTACTTACGATTAACACGGTCTGATTAATTATGTACATCTCACCTTGAGCTAATTTGTTACACTCAATACTAAATACTATTATTAAATACTTCTATCATTTATTTAAAATATTATTCATTAATATTAAATAAACTGCAACAACAGCATAAACATAAAATTTGCTATGCAGTTCAGTCAGAAGTTGTATACAACAGCATTAAAGGGTTAGTTCAGCCAAATATTAAAATTGTCATTAATAACTTACCCTTATGTTGTTCCAAACCCGTAAGATCTCCGTTTATCTTTGGAACACAGTTTAAGATATTTTAGATTTTAGTCCGAGAGCTCTCAGTCCCTCCATTGAAACTGTGTGTACGGTATACTGTCCATGTCCAGAAAGGTAAGAAAAACATCATCAAAGTAGTCCATGTGACATCAGAGGGTCAGTTAGAATTTTTGAAGCATCGAAAATACATTTTGGTCCAAAAATAGCAAAAACTATGACTTTATTCAGCATTGTCTTCTCTTCCGTGTCTGTTGTGAGAGAGTTCAAAACAAAGCAGTTTGTGATATCCGGTTCGCGAACGAATCATTCGATGTAACCGGATCTTTTTGAACCAGTTCACCAAATCGAACTGAATCATTTTAAACGCTTCGCGTCTCCAATACGCATTAATCCACAAATGACTTAAGCTGTTAACTTTTTTTAATGTGGCTGATACTCCCTCTGAGTTAAAACAAACCAATATCCCGGAGTAATTAATGTACTCAAACTGTACACTGACTGAACTGCTGTGAAGAGAGAACTGAAGATGAACACCAAGCCGAGCCAGATAACGAACAAAAGATTGACTCGTTCTCGAGTCAAGAACCGTTTCTGTCAGACGCGTCCAATTCAAGACCCGAGGAGCTGATTATGCTGCGCATGTGTGATTCAGCGTGAAGCAGACTGACACACAGAGCATCTGAACCGAACTGATTCTTTTGGTGATTGATTCTGAACTGATTCTGTGCTAATGTTATGAGCACGGGTAAACCAAAGACTTAAATCGAGGGCAATCATCGCTAATGACGCCATTACGTTGAGCGCACAAGAACCAGTAAACCGTTTTCTTCAACTGGTTTATTGAATCGAACTGTCCGAAAGAACTACTGGTGATCTGAAAACCGACGCAACCGGTTCTTGACTCATGAACGAGTCAGTCTATTGTTCAATATCTGGCTCGAGCCAGAGAAATGGAGGGACTGAGAGATCTCTGACTAAATCTAAAATATCTTAAACTGTGTTCCAAAGATAAATGGAGGTCTCACGGGTTTGGAACAACATAAGGGTAAGTTATTAATGACATAACTATAATATTTGGCTGAACTAACCCTTTAAATACTCTGATACAGCATTAGCTAAAGTTATATAAAATTATAACATTTATGAGACTTTGCCCTCAACCAAGACTGTTTGTTCTGCAACAAATAATAGATTAATAGGACCAAATACTGCACGTTGGAATTATCCAAACCTATTTATATCATGTTTAACCAGAGTTCCTGTGGCTCAGTGGTAGAGCATTTTGTTAGCAGCGCAAGAGGTCATGGGTTCAATTCATAGGGAACTCACATACTGGAAAAAATTTATAGCCTGAATTCACTGTAAGTTGGTTTGGATAAAAGTGTTTGTTAAATACATACATGTAAATGTAAACCACTGTAGAACAACACACAGTGAAACGGTTGGAGTTCTGTTATCACTAGAATATGGCACCTCTGGAAAAGGCTCTCAGACATTCAGATTTGAGAACCAGATGTTACCAAATGTTTTAGTGGCCTGTTAAAGGGTTATGGATTTGCACTTTAAATGTGGTTTATGTGGTTTTGGAAAAAGGTTATGGTGATGGGGTAAAAACATCTTATGTGTGGCTTTTTACTCTTCAGGGATTTCCACAACATCATACAGCGGTCCCCTTCCCACTGTCGCCTGAGAGACTCGTCCATCATGGCTAATCCCACACACACACACACACACACACACACACACACTTTCACTCAGTCCGTCTCTCTTAACACAATCACACACAGTTTCTGCGCTCCACCACACCCCCACCCGAGCTGCAGAGGAGCTTTTAGCAGCTCCCAACAAATCATGACATTGGCCAGCTGTCAGGTTCTATCAATTACCAGCAATCTGTGGTTGGGTGAAAAATTTGTGTGCGAAGGAGGAAGGACGCATGCAAAGCATGAGTTCCTCTCTCTGCTGCGGCTACAGTGTTTTCTCCTGCGGATACTGTGGCTTCTGAGTTTACACAGATGAGCATTCGCTACTACAGCAAAATATTCTGTTGCCAAGGTGTCTGTCTGCTTCAGACTTGCTTGCTTGACTTGTTTGCTTGCTGTTGCTGAGTGCTGAAATTAGATTTTAATGTGGTAAAGTTTATTTTTGTCTTTGTATGAGATTTTTAAAATTAACATTATGTGCTGGGATGTCAGCAAGAGATGTTGCTTAGCATTTCAGAGCTGTGTTGCAGCTCTTGAAGAATTAATGTAATGCCAAAACACCTCAGGGCTAAGGGGTAGGCCTGCTTGTTGAAGGAGGTTTAATTCTTTTGAGCGTAAATTAAGATTTTAATAGTTTTGCATTGGGAATTTTAACAAACCTTAATTTGACCCTCAGCCCATCATAACTTAAATATCCCTTCCTTATATCCTTAGTACAACAGTTCCATGTGACATATTTGCTGTATTTCCTTTAATTTGATGCAAACAAAATCAAGGCTGTGAGGCTACGATCTGGTGCATTCTGTGAAACATTAAAAATGTGTCTGTTCCTCAACTTTTTAGAGGCCAAAACAGTGCAGAAATACGAGATTGTGTAAATAACATGATTGAAAACCACACACATTATTGAACTGGCTGTGTTTCTGTCCCTCACAGCCTTGTCTTAGTTCACTTTTTTTATAATGTCATTAAAACTTAACAGAATTTTTTTTTTTTTTTTTTTAGTTTGTACTTATTTATTACTTTTGGTTAATGACAGAAAACCTGTGTAATCAACTCATCTTTATTTTACCCATGATGAAGTTGTATAATAATTAGGGATATACTCTAAGTCATGGTTTCAAAATCATTCTGGCTGTAATTATCAGGACTCTGATGGGTGTGTATTATCACCTACATATTCAGTTGAATGAATGCATAGGTGCATCTGCCTTTATAAATATATATATATATATATTTTTACAAATTAACAAAAAAAAAAAAATAGTAATTAGATAATTAGCCTAATACTAAGATAATAATACACATTTTATTTTACAGAAAACTGCAGGGTTACTTGTTAACATATGCCTATAACTGCATATCATATGATACTGTTGTGACAAAAATCTTTGACGGTAATTTCTTAATTCTTATCAGGTGGTATGTCAAATCAAAAAATGGAGTCCATGTCTTTAATATGAAATATGAGCCTTTTATACATACACTGTGGTGAAGAAAAAAAGAAAAACAAAACTCTTGTACACTTCTATACACTGGAGAAAAACATCAATTATATGTTTGCTTCAAATAAAATTTAGAGTAAAGTGTATACTAAAGTAAAGTTTTAATTTGTACATTTTTCATATTTATGGCCTCTTTATAGGACTGCGTGAGCATTACTGAGTGCTGAACTCATGTAATGTCAGTTTCATTCATACTGGACACCAGAGGGCTCCCTCATGCAGAAAATCCACACATGCATCACAGAAGTAATACAACTCATGACGTTCCAGGAAATCTCTAATATGACGAAAGTAATCTAGCTATTGCTGTGACTGAAGCAGTTAGAAACGTATGAACTGATTAAACATGTAGACAATAAACCTACAACAATATATGATTTATCTGTGTTCTTCATACCATCTCGGGTATTTTCATAATAATAAAGTCAATTTATAATGCAATGCTAATCGACATAGCCTTTATTGCAGTATAATATTTTTTCATTCTGTAATAAGAAGCCACATCAAAAAAAAAAAAAAAAAAAAAAAGTTATTTTAAAACACCACTAATTTAAAACTCAACAATAGGTTTATAAACGCTTCTCATTAAGTTTGACAAGATATTTGGAGTGTGTTGCTTAATCAGATGCACATTATAAGTAACTCACGCTTGCAGAGATGAGCAGCATTTACTACTGGTGCATTGCATATATTTATTTCATTAAATTATCGTACGATTCAATAATCACCTCAATCCAAATCACGATTTCGGTTGGATTTCCATTAATTGTTCAGCCCTACTTTTGACATAATTTGCTGTAGGGCTACACGATAAAATGCATGTGATATTTAATGCGCATCTTGTCAGTAAAGCCGGTTCTGTAATCATTAACTAGGAGTAGCATTAACTACACAGAGCTGGAACTGCTCTGCCCAGCTGAGGCTTTTTCCCAGTTCTTAGTTTGCAGAAAGATCCCGCTTTGTGCTTTGATGGTCAGCAGCTGAGGATTGGCTGACAACCAAGTCAAAACCTCAGACACGTATTTCCCTCAGGTCACCCATTCTCTTTTTTTGGGACATTTTTGTCTAATTGAAAAACCAGCTGATGCAAGGAAAGCAGAAATACTGAAGGAATAATAGCCTAGGAAACCAGAATAGCTGGCCAGTCTGTCAAGTTTAACTGCTTCGCTCCATATCTAGTCTGTAAGCTTATAGCGACCATCTCTTTGGAGCCTTTGTGAAACTATGTTTAGGCTCTGGATTGGACATTTCCATATTACTCATACTATTTCTGCAGTATGCAAATAGTCTTTAAACAAAGAGTATCCAGATAATCTTCTAAGTAAGGCAAATTTGGACTGAAATGAATACACATTAGTAATGTCCATGGTTCCATGGATGTGATGATAGTAAAGCATAGTACTGTTTAAGAAAAAAAAAATCCTAATGTATTTCATATACCATTTTAATAAAAAGTCAAAAGGAATATGAAGTGCATACTGTGCAGGAAGCAGTGAACTATTCTTCCATTTCAAATACAGCCGGTGTGAAAGTGTCAGTCTTTTATGGACCCTTTTCATTTAGTTGAGAGCTCTTAAATCAAAGATGTCAGCCTATATTTCTGCCTACACTAAACCAATGAAAGATCTTGCAGACTGCAGGTTTAAACTCGGGTTTACTCTAGGCCAGTGGTTTTCAGCCTGTGGGCCGCGATGATGATATTGCAGGTGGGCCGCCAATTACTATTGAAAGAAATAATAATATTGTTCATATATGTAAATATATATATATAATTAACAAAAAATAAATCTTAAACTGTAACTATGCTTCCACTATTCAAGCTCGCTGATTGGTTTAAGAATAAACCCCCAATTTATCTTAGATATTTTTGCTGCATATGCTACGGACAACAGCAGTTGTGCCAAGCGGTGCCAGCCCGAGTTATTTTCTGTTCATTGCAAGTTCATTCAATAAAGACAGTTAATAATCTAGCTTCTGAGTACTAATTTATTAACCCAACAATAGTGGGTTCAGTTAATTTTTTTGCAGTGGGCCGTGCAAACATATGTGGTTGGTTGTGTGGGCCGCAAGTTGAAAAAGGTTGGGAACCACTGCTCTAGGCTATTTGCAGTTTGGAATGTGCTGTCATATGAATGTGCAGTTGTGGCCTAATGGTTAGAGAGTTGGACTTGTAACTTGAAGGTCGCAGGTTCGAGTCTCTGTGCTGGAAGGAGTTGTAGAAGGGGGGAACAGCACTCCCTCCCTCCACCCTCAATACCCATGGCTGAGGTCCCTGTGAGTAAAGCACTGGACCCCAAGTTGCTCCCCAGGCAGCTGGATAGAGGTTAATATATATATATATATATAATATATATATAATATATATTAGTGTTGTCAAAAGACCCGGTACTTCGGTACCAAGTCGGTACTAAAAAAAAATTTATGTGACGGTACCAGGATTCTTTAAGTACCGGTAGTACCGAGGTCCCGTTCAAACCCGGTTCAGCGCTATGATTTCCGCGCTATGTGTTCTGCGTGTCTCTGTGATAATTAATGAATGGCAGAGACGTGCGGGTTTGTTTACTACATAGACCGAAGCGCATGACGCTTGCATTAATTTCAGCATCTGAGCTTCAGAGTTCTCTCTCCATCAAGCGATCTGAACTTTTCAGTTCATCTCAATGGACGCACAGCGCACCTGTAATTGATGCTCTGTAAACTCTTTGTGAAGACGCACGACTCACCGTCGCTTTGCTGATAGCGCTGTTTCTCACACATGCAAAGAGAGAGAGCGAGCGAGAGTCTTACCACGCTGAATCGACACGCTATATGTAAACTATTCTTTGTTGTCTTCTCCAGTCAAAATAATGGAGTTCATATAGGATTATTCATATTTATTTTCGAACAAGCAGAAGACATACCGGTTTCTCCGGTAGTGGGCGGAGCTAATGCGCAAATGGCAATTTCATTGGCTGGCGCTGATTTCTTACCGTCCCTGTTTTGATTTCAGCAAATCATTTTGACCGAACGCAGACAACGTGATTAATATTCATGAACCCAGCAGCTCATCAATTCATAGTGCATTGTATATACATTGGTATGATAGTAGAATTAGTAGTAGTATTGTCTTTTAATAATAATTAATATGATCTATTACTATTTTTTTTACAGAAACCCTCAATGACCAAAAATATCTTAAGCATCACCACCAGTCTTAAGTTCAGTTAAAATGACAAATATGCATTCATTAGGCCTAAAAGTTAATTTTTACATAAAGGCATTGTGCTAGAAATATTACTATTATTTAGTAAAATGTATGTGATACTGCTACTACTGTTGAAAAAAATTATAATACTTTATTTTTTAAAGAAATAAATCACAATATTTCTTCCATGTTTTAATTTTAATAGCAAATCCCCTTTATTTACCAAAAATAAAATGTTTAAATTTCATAAATTAAAAGACAAATTAAATTTGGGTGAAACTTGTTTACTGTTTTTCATAATTATATAACTATAATTATATTAAAAATTATTAAAAACTTTAAACACAGTTGTAAATAAGTATAAAGAATGGCATTGGTTTTATTTTTAGTGCTAAAAAGATATTTTTATTTTTAATTAGCATATTTTTGTGTTTTGCTTTGGTACCGAGAACCGTGGATTTTCACTGGTATTGGTACCGAATACTGAAATTTTGGTACCGTGACAACACTAATATATATAGTACAGACCAAAAGTTTGGAAACATTGCTATTTTTAATGTTTTTGAAAGAAGTTTCTTCTGCTCATCAAGCCTGCATTTATTTGATCAAAAATACAGAAAAAAATGTAAAATTGTGATTATATTATTACAATTTAAAATAATTGTTTTTAAATTTATTATACTTTTAATTATCAGGTCTAAAAACTGACACTGTTGATGCTGCACTTTACACTTTGGAAAAGTTATATTATATATTTTTTAAATATGAGCAGGCCTACAAGCTGGGATTGGTAATGCTGCACTGTAATCATAGTTATTTATTTATATTTTTCATTATATTTTATTATATGATATTGGTTTGAGACTGAGAGTATTTTATTTAGTGGAGAACTTTGCAGCAGTATTTTATTTCTTATTCTTTTTTATTTTATATATATTTTATTAAAATTTATTTAAAAAAAAGTGTAAACCAATTGTAAAATTAAGTTTATAGTAATATACAACCTGCAGTTTAATGTTTCCATTTCTTTCCCTTACTGTACCGAAAATTAACTGAACCGTGACTTTAAAACCGAGGTACGTACCGAACCGTGATTTTTGCGTACCGTTACACCCCTACTGTACATGCATGTTGATTTTATCAGATGATGTGGCCATTAAAAATGAGAGTGACTCCTGATTAACATGTATTAATGGGTCATGTTTTGTCACTATGTAGAATGGAATTTCTCTACAATATTCACTCATGACAGTATAATAGGAAATTCTGCAGAAGCCTCTTTCCTCTCTCAATCATGCATGGAAAAATAAATAAATATGATCATATACTTTGAAACCGGTATAATTTTGAGAAATATTGTCATATTAATTTTTGGTCATACCGCCCACCACTACTGTAAAATAATCATTATTTAAATTCTAATTGTTTCCTCAATTTTTCGGCAAACTATCGGCATAGAATTTTCCAGATAGTTCCAGGAATCAACTATCTGTGCTGATTATTCTGAAAATCAATCAATTGGTCGACGTCTACTTAAAATTTTAGATTTTTAGTATTTAGATGATATTTTCGTATTTTGGTATCAACCATTTAGACTTACCGTATTTTCCGCACTAAAAGGCGCACTTAAAAGCCTTTAATTTTCTCAAAAATCTGTCATAATGTTGACATTCCCTTTAGCACAGCTCCATCTAGTGGATGCATAACGCAAACCCAGTCAAACGTTTGACTGCAGTATCTTCTATTCTATGTGCCTTATAATCTGGTGCGCCCTATATATGAAAACATTTCTAAAACAGACTTTTCATTGAATGTGCGCCTTATAGTGCGGAAAATACAGTACCATTTATCGCTTATAACATAAAAGTGCCAAAATCAGTAAGACCTTTATTTACTTGCAGTGTCATTTTATATTTTGGAGGATTTTATATTTTAGTTTGTTCTTAATTTCTTCATATCTAATGTAGAGAGAGATGTATTTACTATGAGAAGTGACCAAACATAGCAACACATAGTCTTATTCACTCACCATGGTGTCTCTTACATTCACTGACTCATCTCCCTCGGTTCCTCCAGTTTCAGTGAGTCTCTCTTTTTTTCATTCTCACTTTCCGTAATCCTCCCTAGTTCTCTTCCCTTGCATCTTACTTTGTTCTTCACCATCTTTAAAAATAAGTTCAATCTGGCTTACACCCACACTCTTGCTTTTCCATCTATCTCACTCTCTCTCTGTCCATGTATTCATTGCTGCCGGGTCTATATTTTAGGAGATTTCTTTTCCTGGTCCTTGAGGGGTGTTAGTGGTGGATTTACAAATGGAGGGAGGGGGTGTCTCTCCTCAGTTAAACCCTAGACCACTGTGGCCAGTCGTGCCTGTCTAATGAGGATGTTTCCCTGTATCCCCGAAGCATGTCTGTCCAATTTGTGGATTTGTTTAGATGGAGACACTCACAACCCTACAACAGTTTTGGACCAAATTTTCCCAAGTAACTATTCAAGTTAACATCAAGTAATAAAGCACAAAGAAGCAAATTAAGAACAGTACTTGGTGTCATAATTTTGAAAAGTGTGATAAATTGAGAAATTATTCCCCTGAAATTTCCATTTTTGCCTTTTTATGACAGAAATCTGTTTTTAATTTGTGTAATGCATTATTAGGAGCTAGAATGCTAGGGGACAAAATGAAAGCTAAATTAATTATTATGCATGTTCCTGGTTATATTATGCACAATTCATGAGTGGTAGTTATTTCATACAGGTAGTCTACTTATATTTGAGATTTTTGGTTGTAGAGATTATATATCCGTATTGTTGCATATTAAATATTTAATTGTACATATTAATTTTACATATATTTAATCTTTAAAAGCATTAATAACACTGTTAATTGGGATCTCAGCTTTTAGATTTTAGTGTTTAGTTTTAATTTGTTTAGACAAAAGGGTATTGGATTGTTTATCACCCATGACATGAAAAGATCATCATTGCAAAGAGATAATGCTAGTTATTCCAAAAACAGTTTATAGGATAAATGAATTACCATTGGAACACGTTTCAGTAAAAGATGTCATTTTACAGAAGCAAAATGGGTTGCAACTGCATTTCCTTCCCATTTTAACTGCTCTCTGTGTCACAGAGTTCATAAATTCTGAATAAAAAAAAATTTATTTGAAATTTGGCCTCTATTTTTGACATACCATTAATGTTCTCTCTCTTTCTCTCTCTTCCCTGCATGTCCTTCTCCTTGTTGCGGTTCATCGACAAAGGTAAGCAAGTTTATCATCCATCAACCAGCTTGTTCATTTGCCTTTGTTTATGCATTCAGTTTTGGCAACATTCATGCATAGTTTCCTGTGGTACAAACATACACAGTTCATTAGTGCTAGTTGAGTGAATTAAATGGGCTTAGGAGGAGAGGAGGTCGTGAGAACAGTCCGACAGCCTCTCCCAAACATGCCTCGACTTTCAATGTGACCGCCAAACACATTTAAACAAACCCACCAGGCCACTTCTGCCACAACACAATGTCACACCTTTTAAGACTTTCTTATTAACATAAAGACCACTCTTAGTCAAGTAGGAAGTGATGTCATTCCTCAAGATAAAAGAGAAGAGTGAATCAGGTCTTTAATAAAACGTGGCCACAGTATGGGTGACTCTATAATGGACTCCCTGTTCACTGATAAACCATTTCTTGGGATGTTTAAAGCTTGACTAATTAATAATGCAGGCTATTATACATTTTTGCCCATTTTGCAGCAGGTTTAAACTGATCTCTGTGGAAAGCTCATGTGGATTAAGTTAAAGGATTTAGTCATTATGATGTAGAGCAAAAATTCAAGGCACATACAGTGGAACACAGAAGGAGATGCTTTCTATAAAAAAGTGGAAAGGTGCCATCTCTAAAAAAAAAAAGGAGATATAAGCAGTCTATATAACGCATTCACCAAATTCCATGCCTTGCTAAGCAATTTGATTTGCGTAATGTGAGCAACACTGTATGTTTTTTTTTTTAAGTTTAGAATAACATGAGGTTGATTTAAATAAGGACAGAATTTTAGGGTGAACTATCCCTTTAAGATATGCGAAAGTGCGTCTGCGGCAGGTGAATTTCGTCATCTCCTGTGAACTGTGAAGTGCTGAGTCTGTTGAATAAGTGGGGTTAATTATCATTCTCTCAATGCATATCCATAAGTGTAGCGTTTTCAGCTGTATGGTTGGAAGAAATGTCAAGATTTAATCTCTGTGAGGTCCTCCCTCACTCTTTGCTCTACCTTTTTTCCTTTCCAAGGCTCATACTCTGGCTCTCTCTCTCTATAAGCCAGAGACAGTGAAAGCAGGAGGCAATGGATTTTTATTCCCTTCTGCTGCTGTATGTAATGACAGGCTGTTTAGACTGGCCGGCTGAAATAAGTGTTTCTATCTTGCGCCCTTGGGACTTCTGTGGCTCTATCGTTTTCTCCCAGGTTTGCTAAACTGATAGCACAATTATAGTAAAGACACATACTGTCATGGCAGCTCAAACTAAAACACATATTTGGACACTGATGCAATAGTCCAAATGGTCTCATAGCTTGAGGGTTTCACATTATTGCTTTTGGTGTGAACCTGAGTCGATTTGCCGTCAAAGTTTGGTCCATGCACTTGTCTAAAACGTGACTTGTTTATTTATTAATTTTTGCAGATGCGTGTTATAATACATTTATGTGCTAGCAAAGTGCATCATTTTACTAGTGTTCATCCACTATTCGGTGTGTGTTTTTGCATCCATGCTGATGAAGTGCAAAGTTGAATTTTAGTATGTGATCATTTGAGCTCTGCACTATCACTCACTTCCTGTTAACCCTAAGCCTTTAGTCTGAAACCTCTTAATGTTGTCATAAATGTGTCCTCATAGGCAATCTAAGAAGGAGTCATATTCAAAGTAATTAGTAGAGCTAATTATCTGGAGAGTCAAAGTAGGATGCTAGAGTACAGCCTGCTGATTTATGTATGTCTTTATGTCTTCGCTCTGAGTCAGCATGGTTTTATTGTTTTAGGAGATAAAGATGAAAAGAAATAAATTGGTTTAAGAAGGTGAAAGTGCATCTGTGTTCTTCCCAGATCGCCCGGGGTCTGGTTCCAGGCTCCTACACATGCAGGTACTTAAGTGTTCATTACTCATATGTTGTGCATTGCTGAGAGAGAGAAAAAGCAGTTCCACAGCTGCTTTAAAAACGCTTCCCTGCAGACCTGTTGTTGAGCCTTGATTTGTTATGGCAGGTCTACTTCTGAGAACATCTCAGGTCCTGGCCTGGCTTAACCTCCTTTAACTGTCGCCAACATTGCAAATGTAACAAAAAAGAAAAAGGAACGAAATCTCTCCAGAGTTGATATCTCTAATTGTTTGATTAGTTTAAAATGCAGGCAGAAGGATTTGTTATTTTTTTTGGCTTCTTTCAGCCCTTTAATCATATGAAGTGTTGGGTGTGTAGACATGTTGAACGCCAACCATACTGTCACAAGCACTCTCACGGCCCTCTCCCCACCTGACTGCTCCCTCATTTTTCCTCGGAAAGATTTATATTGGCTAGGATGTTGGAGACAGGCCATTACCATGAGCTCTTAGAACTCATCATTCAAGGAAAGAGGCAAACGCAGCACCCTATAGCTGCCTTCCTGAGCATCCTAAGATCATGTAGCAGTTAAACTAATGCTGTTGTTATTTTAATTTTTTTATGTTTTGTTAAAGTTGAAGGTAAACATCAAATTATGTGGACGAAACACTTCCAAGGCACTCATGTGGTAGGCCTTTAATAAACTGGGCTTAAATCATTACAACTAAATCCTGACCATATCATCAGGACATCAATAATGTATGATATATGATATGATACATTGATGATGTCCTGATGATTTGGTCTGGTTCAAAATCAGAATTGCACAGGCTTCACCAGTCTATCAATGGCACAAATAGAAATTTGAAATTGAGCCTTGAATATAAATTCATTAATTAACACTAGTTTAAAAATACCTGTTTGAGCAATTAATGTGTGTCCTGAAGAAGGCTGTTTTGCCTAAATGCGTAGATCTACTTTTAACAAGCTGTAATGATTTAAGCTCAGTTTATCAAAGGCCTACCACATGAGTGCCTTGGAAGTATTTCGTCCATATAATGTACATTATAATGTTGTGATGCATGAATTCACTTTTCACGATTGTAATATTTTACATTAAAAAAAATATTTATTAAAATCGCGCACCCTGTTCCTCTGGCAGTGTGACATTTAGAAAGTCTGTTTGTGTTTATCTGTCACAATCTGGCCATTTCCTCTGTCTGTCAGCTAAGGTTGGACAAATCTTCTTCTGCTGACAAATGCTGTGGCATTTCTGAGAAGTTAAAGATTATCATGACCTGAATGTTTTAGATTTATATCTGAGCTCTAATGTCGTGCTAAAGAGCATTGCTAATTGCCTCTGCCTGGTTTCATTCTTGGCTTTGAAGTTTCACTCATATCCTTAAAGGCATAAAGCATGCGCTTTATTTCAACACAGTGACTTGAAGGTTGTTTGCAGTTTAGTTCACTAATTAGCATTTTAACTTACCCTGTTATAATTTTTCCTCTTGCACATTAGTTCTAATTTTCGCAAGCTGTAGTTTTAAATGAATGATGTGTGGTCTGAAGCTCAGCTTGCATACATCGGATGAAAAACTGCATATACTGCATTGGTTATGCATTTATATGCATATACATTAGGCATTAATAATATATATATATACACATATATATAGTGAAAGTGAAAGTGAATTGACATTCAGCCAAGTATGGTGACCCATACTCAGAATTTGTGCTCTGCATTTAACCCATCCGAAATGCACACACACAGAGCAGTGAACACACACACACACTGTGAGCACACACCCGGAGCAGTGGGCAGCCATTTATGCTGCGGCGCCCGGGGAGCAGTTGGGGGTTCGATGCCTTGCTCAAGGGCACCTAAGTCGTGGTATTGAAGGTGGAGAGAGAACTGTACATGCACTCCCCCTACCCACAATTCCTGCCGGCCCGGGACTCGAACTCACAACCTTTCGATTGGGAGTCCGACTCTCTAACCATTAGGCCACGACTTCCCTTAAAAGCCTATCAATAAAACGCTCAACTTAGGACAAGAATTATCAAGCGATCCCGACACGGACCTATATATATATAGGTCATGTGCCAAAAAAGTATGTACATTGAAAAATGAAACAAATCAGTATTTCCACTAACACTTGTATGGATGCATATACCTAATGAATACATACTTTATAGTGTGCATGGTTCCAAGATGGCATCCCATAGTACGGAAAACATTAGTATTTGATCTGTATCACAGTTGATTGACTTGTAAATGCAGAAGCAGCCCTTCTGTCTAAAATACTGATGCATGAAACACATTTGGCGGATCAGTCATACCATAAAATGAATCACTTCCTTTGAGAACCTATTCATCATTCCTTTGTATGCCTTAGGATCTAATGTCTGCCAGAGACATAGTCATTGTTTTGAATGAAAATTCATTGTCTAAACTTAAGAGGAATGACTCAAGTTGAATAAGTGTCTGGAAAGTGTCTTATGTCTGACTGTAGTCATTGTTAGTGAACCACAGCGTTTTGGAAAGGCTACAAAAACTAACCTTGACTGTTCAAATGGCAAAATATATTTAAGACTTATTTACCTTTTTCAGTTATTCTTAAATCTGTAAAGAATGTGTCACATGTATTTTTGTTTGTCTGTAGAGTAGTTAAGGGCTAGTCTGTATTTTCTTTCATGCTAATCGACCTGCGATATGTTAATATCAATTTACAGTACTCATGTGACTCAGCTGTGATTACTTTTTTGTAATTACAACGGGGGGGGGGGTCACTTAATATGTAAATGGGGCGCATTTAAAGCCAAAGCTAAGCTGTATTTTGCATTTAGCTATCACAGGTAATTACCGCTCTTAATATAGCTTTTTACACTATATTTAATCACATAAGGCAAGGGTTCAGAAAATCCCTTTGAAGTGGTCAGGGTTGGATCAGTAGGATAACCCTGGTTTCGCTTCTTGAAGAGTCCTCCCTGCTTGCTAAATGACCGCACCGTGACACCTGAGGTGTCAACGAGAACGGTGTGGGTGATGAATGTGAGCTCAGCCGCACTCTTTCATGTCATAGCATCAGAGAGACAGTGCTTTATTGTTGTGTGGATGGAGTTATCGCATGAGAACTTTCTTAAGAATGACTGTTTTAGATATGGGCTTGGACACATGAGACATTGAACTTCATACAAACTCAATAAAAAAAATAAGCTGTACAATGCAAGCCGTATAAAGCGGTGAATAATTCACTGACATGTGCCGAAGTTCGCCTCTAGTTCAGTGCCTGTTTGCTCTATTTATCAACCACTCAAGTACGTATGTCAGCATAGCAGCCCTTAGGGATGTTCACACTGACGAAGCGAACTAAAGCCATTTATTTTCAGTGTGAGTTAGCGATTTGAAGCAGCAGTAACTGTATGAATGTCTTTCTTCTGAGAAACCCAAAAGACGACGTTTCGAAGAATAACTGACTGTTGTTTTTGTCCATACAATGAAAGTCAATAGGATCTGACATTGGACCTCACTGACTTTCACAGTACAGACTAAAACACTGTTTAAAAGAAAGTCCACAGAAGTCATACAGGTTTAAATGGGTGAGTAAATCTCTATGCCTTTAAACAGTAGAATATGGCTAAATATTCCTTTTTGTGCATTCAGCAGTGTTACTTGGTAAAATTTCCAATTGCTTATTTAGCTTATGTGTCCATGTGGACAGTTTAAAGCAAGATTCCTCAAATCCTATCCTGCAGGAGGGCCAATGCACTGCAGAGTTTAGCTCCAACTAGGGCTGCAACTAACGATTATTTTGATAATCGATTAATCTGTCGATTATTTTTACGATTAATCGATTAATCGGTTCATGTACTTATATTTTAGTTTTTTCCATTTTTCACCAAGTAAATTATTAATAAATGGTCTTTATCCTTCAGCATAGATTTTTAAGAGATTTTAACCATTTTGTCATATCCTCATCAAAAATATACCTGGAGTTGTTTTATTGTGTTAGTAATCCTTTGTCGAACTCTTCTGCAATCAAAACACTGACCCATACTCTAGCAAATTTCACAAGTAGATTTCAAATAATGTTTTTACAATGGCAGTCCTTAGAGCTACTAAAGTAGTTTAACATCCCGAACAAAGCTTAAGGAATCTTTCAGAACATATTTTCACGAAGAATAAGGATAAAACAGAATAAAATTGCAGTGCATTGTATTTTATTATTTACTGGGAAACAGCTTTATAGCTTTTGCTGTGAAATTGTAAACAATCCTTCGAAAAAAGTGCCAATGGCATGAAACCTGAATGGAACTCACAATTGAAAGTAAAATCCATCAGAAGGTTGTCCAGAAAAAAAAATTGGACACACACAAAAAACCTGCTGTGTGAAAAAGAGCAGTGAATACTTAGAAAAAAAAGTGCATTTCAAATATCTTTAAACATTTACCTCTCTCATTCAGTCATAATTAGGCTGCACGACTGAATTTTGAACTGGTAAACGACAAACTGATCACAGAACATGTTTGTAAAGCTTTAAATGTTAACTGTTAAAAAGCAATGTTATCAGCTTTTACGACTAAACATTTGCAAACAACATTGTACTGGAGAATCTGCACAAATGAAAGTCTTAGGGGCCGTTCACAAATCGCGCCTAAAAACGTGTGGAAAACGCTAGGCGCACCGCTTTCTCCTTCTTTCCAAAGCGCTCGGGCAGAAGCGACCCTGAGGCGTCTGCCTTTGCTAAGCAACCATGACGTGCTCTCTCCTTGAAGACGCGGAAATTTCAGCAAAGGATAAATGGATTTGCAGCTCAAAAAATCGCTTGCAGTAGCTCTGCTACTAAATCCATATACAACTATGATCAGCTGTTCCTTTCATCTTGACTGAGCTTTTAACGTTGTTAAGGGAAAGGATGAAGCTGATTGGTTAGTTCTTGTCACATGACCCGCGGTGCGCTTGCTGCATTCTGAAAAGTTGAAATGTTTTTAACTCGATGCGGTGCGGTGTTGGAAATAACGAACTTGAGCGCGCAAAAGACGCAATATGTGAACGTCCCCTTAAACAGTTCAGTAGTGCAGAGTTTACAGGTTAATCTTCTTTTTTGAAGGCTCAAAGTAAAGTACTCCCACTTCATGCTGAATGCTGCAGAGATGCTGTTCGGGAAGCACGTGACATAAAACGAGGCCAGCTATTGGCTATTCGCTACTTCTCCTGCTGTACTGGCTGTGTAAAACCTCCGGTGGCTCATTACTGCCACACTTTGGTCACCGCAGATTTGAAATATGCACGAAATGAGCCGCTTACGGCAAATAAAAGTTATTTAGCAACGAATCGATGACTAAATTAGTTGACAACTATTTTAATAATCGATTTTAATCGATTAAATTGATTCGTTGTTTCAGCTCTAGCTCCAACCCTGATCAAACTCAACTACCTTCTAATGATCCTAAAGACATTGATTAGCATGCTCAGGTGTGAAGAAAAGGACCTGGAAAAGAGTTCATAAATGGATCAAGAAAAGAGTTCATGTTAGCCATGTGACCATAGAGTAGACTGTTCCTTCCAAACAGTATGTTTTGCCCATTATGAAACGTTGAGTTTCATAAGCTGTCTTCCTAAGTATAAACCTCTGACCTTTCCAACATTCCCCAGATGCAGTGGAACATTAAATCGGATGACTTTATTGCATTGTTTCTCCACTACCAAATGAACTGCTGCTTTTCTTGACCTCAGGCAAAAAGAAAAGCAACAAAAATCGTTGAAAATGGCAAAGTGCATACCAAAACCAGTCTATACAGCTTTTGTCCATTGCGGCAGGAAAGCCTTTTATGTGTGAAAGGGGGTTCTCGGCAGTAGGATAGAGCAGTCACTTTGCTTTAGATTTGCACTTGCCTCCTATTATCAAACATTGGGATTCAGACAGCTTTCAGAAGTATCTCATCACCTGCCTTGGCACTTAAAGGTGTGGGAGTGGAGCTCTTTGAAGCCACGGCTCAGATGTGCCATTTGGTGTGGCGTAAAGCCGCACAGATATTTGAAGTCTTCTGTTTGTATGCCAGCCATTTTCTAAATCCCACTCTCATAGTTGAAAACAAAGCTCTAAAAAGGAGGCACAAGCCATCCATATGAAGGATGGATGTTTGTTGTACTGGAGGAAGGCAGAGTTGAGGGAATCTTGTGTTCTAATTAAATACGTTTAACCCAAGGTCATACAGTGCTGAGAGAGGGGGGATCTTAGGCTTGTCTTAAATGTTTTATTGAGTTTCTTTGAACTGTTTCAGCTTGGGGGCGAAGCATAAGCTTTCCTGTCAGAGCAGAGACAATGCACGTGTTGGCTTTTAAATAGCTGCTGTGGAATAAGAGTGACGTGATGTGACAAATCCAAAATTCACATCAAAGTATTAAATGTTGCTTCATTTCAGAGTGATATTTTGCTGTTTGATCTCCTGGGCTGTGTGTAACATCTTGTTGCAGGAAATTGCATGCTAATATGTGAATAGGCCTGTAAGATGCCACTCCCATTTAATTGATAGGTTTAGTTCATGTTGATTTTCTTTTTACTGTTGCTAATAACTCACCATGCAAAGAGGATGATTCATTTCCTGTCATCTAATTATTCTGGCCTTGCCATAGCTGCAAATAAAAGTGCCATTTCATCTTGACATTTCAGTTTTATGGCTTTTTAATTATTATTTGTTTATTTATTTTTGTCATATGGGTTGGGTGGTGCATATAATAATATTAATAATAATAATTATTATTATTATTATTAATATTATTATAGTTTATAAATACATTTACATAAAAGGGACATCATTATTTTCAAGATTAATACTGATAAAGTCTTGCATCCATATAGAAAGCAGTATTATATTGAATGAGTCAAATTTAACCTACATGACGACAAAGCAAAACATCCTCAGAATGGTGTCAATTTCATGACATTTGACCGTTTTATTTCATCTGGAGACTGCAGATGTAGAATGGCATTGGTAACCACTGATATGCTTCAAAGGAGGATGACACTTACACTGTCACTACAAGGAACTGTATGCAAACTCAGCTTGTATTTGCGTCAACTCAAACGGAAATCTCGGTTATACACAGGTGTGTTTTTGTTTATAGAAGTGAAGTTGGTTTTTTTTGTGCCATTCCAGCTGCGTGTGGTTTTGTGGCATAATTGACATTGAGAGCTCTGAGGGCCTCTTTACCTCTGTCTGTGGTGTGACTCTTACCTTAAGTAGTGCAGTGTTTCAGATGAAGGAGTACCAATTCTTTGAGGTTGATGCCATGGCTCTTATGCTAAAGAATCTGTCTGTTTGAGGTGATATGTTCTTCTTTGCACGTAAACAAATGGAGAAAGACTGAAAAACACAGAGTTAAATAATCACTCTCAAAAATGGAGTGTGCATGTCATCAGCCTGTGGTAGAATGAAGACATCAAAGAAAGCCTTTGACTGCATTCTTTGCTATAAAACTCATCAGTTTACAGTTTGTTTTTATTTATTTGTTTTATTTCTTTCTACTCCTGTAAGTAACTTTAGCACAGTCTTTCCTCCATCTCATCTTGTATCTACTAGTTATTCAGATGCAATACTCTAATATCTCTATACATTTATGCAATTACTCCACTTTCGGCATCCATTTATTGTGCATGTGCTTTGTTTTCCATTTCAAAAAGAAATATTATACCCACACACACTCACCAGATCAGGTTGCTAGGTGACCAGTCACCAGTGAGTCTCCAGCCTTTCTTTTTTTTTTTGATTCCCCCATCTCACTTTCTTCATTTTTATATTCACTTCTCTAATTACATCTTTTCAGGAGTGGGGAAAGTGTTATTAGTCAGTTTCTCATTCACTTCTTTTAAGACGGCACTTCTCTCAGTCTCAGACTGTTAATTCTGAACAGACTCTAATGAGCGCTTCATTGGGCTTGCTGGGTTTCGCCGTAATTGTGATCTAAAACTGCAAACCATTCTTCACTGAAAAAGGTTTAATGGCACATGATAGCAGCACTTCAAGCTTGAAGTGAGTCTTTAACGAAAACTTCAGTCCTGCCGCTTGTCACCGCATAGACCTGAGGATGCAAGTGCTCCATGTTACTCTGCTCTACTTCCTGTCCAGGTTGAAAGAGAGCAGCACCAGCCTCTCACTGTCCCTCTTCCCTCATTCTTCCTTGTGTCTTCAATCCATCTTTTCTTTGCGGCATCCCTCTTGTCATCTTTCTCCCCAGGGTTCCTCTCTGCGAGTGTCTATCTGAGCAACCTGACACCAGCTGTAGCCTCCCCATGAAAGAAGCAGCTGCTTTGTTAGAACTTTGTTAGGGATGGTGCTTTCTGTCTACAATGTCCTAAAACCACATTCTGACCTCTGGTGACAGAGTCGGCAGCCCCCTCCTCTTTGTAATTTCCCCCTCCAGCTATGTGATATGACCCAGTTAGAAAAGACACACCTGTATCATATAACACTGTCCTGCAAAGGAATTTATTTTTAAAATGTCACTTTATAAAACTGGTCCATGTTTTAACCCAAAAAGTAAACTCAACGCTCTATCTATCTGTCTGTCTGTCTGTCTCTCTGTCTGTCTGTCTGTCTGTCTGTCTCTCTCTCTCTCTCTCTCTCTCTCTCTCTCTCTCTTCTCTCTCTCTCTCTCTCTCTCTCTCTCTCTCTCTCTCTCTCTCTCTCTAATATCCCCAGTTGTCATTAATGTAATGCAAAAAGAGATGCATAATACATAAAATTTGCCAAATCTGTTTGACTGTATGATATATGGTCTTTTATATTTTAATTCAACAATTTAATTTGATTAATTTGTTTTGGAATGATTGTGCTTAATTGACATTAAAAGAATCTCACAATGTGAGAAATCTCAAAATCTGCGTAATTTTTTTTTATCCAATGTTTTATTTCCATTTTATTGGGTGCTGTAATATTACCTGGATATGCTTTTGTTTTCTAAACAAATCATAAAAATCTAGCAAATAATGTTTCCAGTGTCATAGCCAGGGTGTGGTGTGCAGTTTGGAGTCTTTGGATTTGAAGAATAAAGACTGCTTTGGCTCTTTAGGGACAATCTCTACAAGCAATTGAGCGACCTCATCTGCAGCTTTGATGGCATGCCCTCCCTCTTTCCCTTGCTCTCCTTCTCTGTCTTGGAGTCACGTATGGTGAGAGGAGATATTGCTGGTTTAGCCCTGAAATAGAATAAATGTAAATGTGTTTGCAAATAAATGAGCTAATTATGACTTGTTGTTCACCTTTAGGGGGAAAGGCTACAGTAGATGGTCTGTTAGTAAAATGAATTCATATTGCTGTGGGAAAAAAAACTGAAGTCAGAAAGAGTGTATTGTTTTAGACTAGTTCAGAACCTCAGATAATAGGTAGTGAGATCATTTTACTTATCTTTCAGGCTTGTTCCAATTGGCGTTTGGATAAATATAATGTAATGTATTATTTTATATGGCTGAAAGGATCTAATCTCAAATCGGAGTTGTTTTTGTAAATTGTCTGAATCTATAAAAGTTAGAAATACTTCTTTTTAACCTCCCGCAATAAAAGGCTCCTTCGGATTTCTAAAGTTTGTCAATTTAAACCCTTTACAAGTTCTGATAGGGTGCTGTTTTTCCCCCCATTTTGGGAATACACAGTTTCAGACCAGTACAAAGGGCTGTCACAGTACAATTTCAGCCCACTTAGCTGTTTAGCACTCTGACATATTTTAACCACTGCAGTCTGTGATCTATGAAAGAAGCGACTCTTCTCATGCAGAACTAGAGCACCGCAGAGCAGGCTTATGCTGACATGTCCCGAATCAGACTCGTGCACAGTCACATCATCGCAGTCCTGCCAACCATCTGGATATAAACTGGCGCTTTGAGACACATCTGGTCATCATCATGCCATGGTCTGAATTGCTCTTCCAACTATTCAGACCCCACAGCGCTAAAATATTCCCTTTGTGGTGACAGGACAGCCAGTATTTCACAAAGCGTGTCCCTGTATGCTGACAGCCTGGCCAATCAAAGCCATGTTTCTGTCCTTGTGCCCCGACCTGATAACTGGTCTGTATGGAGAGTGTCCCTGTATGCTGACAGGCCAATCAAACAGGACGAAATGTGTCCGTGTGTCTTAGTTTTATGTGATTTTTCCTTTCATTTCATGTCTAAAGCATCATCAACCAATTTCAGTCACCTGATGTTGTTTTTTGTTCACACTAATGTATTTTTTGTTTCATTTTTGCTATTGGCTCAAGTCTGTATTGGTTAGTAGAGGGGGAGACCAGTTGAAAAGATTTTCATGATAAACTTGTAGAATAGGTGGATATAGAGTATATACGTGGATATACTGTAGAGTAGTAACTAACATTTCACAAATGGCCATTATAAGATTAGATTATATGACAGGGGTGTTTGCTGGAATGCCTCTAGGTTATCTAATGTTTTGGATGCTAATTGAAACTAGCAAAAGCCCTCTAAAGAGCACTAATTGCTCTAATGAATTAGTTACAGTGAGACTTCTGGAGAGAAGACAGTGTGGACACATCATAAGGCAGCACACATGTACACATACTCATCCCCGCAGGGAGCTGTAAGCATCTCTGTGTGGCCTGCTAGTAACTGGCATGCAAGAATGTTCATTCATGTAACATTGGTTTTGCTTTGTTTCACAGAACTAAACGTTGCCTGGGTTGTGTATGTATATGTGGGATGGAGCTATCAAAATAGGGGCGAGACCCTTTTGGGGTAGAGGAGTGTTTGTTTTGGTGATTTCAACTGTCAACATTGGCTGCCAGAAATCGCTTACCCCACCTTTAAGTGACAGAAAAGCGATTTCTGGCAGCCAATGTTGACATTTAAAACGTCTATGAAACCAAGTAAAACCAATGTTAAACCATGTCCACATTGAACATGAGTGGCGCAGTGTGACAAAATACTATGGAACGCATTATAATCAGTGATGCCATCTACACCATAGATATATATACATACATATTAAAGGTCTACACTGGATGCGGCGTGGCTCGGCACGACGTTGCTTTGTCGTGTCCATTGTACTAGACGGACTTCAGCTGTTGCTTGCATATCGAGAAGAAACAAAGCAACCTTGGCATCCGATCGCAGGCCTTCCGATCCTTGAGTTCCCTCCAGCGCTGGAAAGCTGATCCGATATTTACATGGGTCCTACTTCTTGCCTTAAGCCTTCTTTTGTTCCACAGTGTGGGACAACGGGTCTTCACAGGCCCGCTGTCAGGCGAAACTGGGTTTGCCCAAAAAAAAAAAAAAAGATATGGCAATACTCGCTGAGATGTAAGGTGTAAAGTGATGTTTATTTACAGTGCTCGAGAGGTGAAACAGTCCCAGTACACAAACGACCAAAAGCTATATACAAAAGTAACAAAGGAAAAAAAACTGAAACAATAAACACTATACAAAAAGAAAAAAAAAAAAAAAAAAAAAAAAAAAAAAAAATATATATATATATATATATATATATATATATATATATATATATATATATATATATATATATATATATATATATATATATATATATATATATATACGCAAACTCCTCCAATGATAGATTGCTCACGGCACCACACTTGCACGCTCGCTCGCCAGGTTAACTGACCACCAAAAGTTCTTTGGGGCTCTTCTTTATAGTCCAAGCCGCGCCCCTTTTGTTAAAACCATTGCCTAAATTAGTGGGTAAGTATTTCAGGGGAATATGTACAATTTTCACAACATCACAAAAATATATACACACAAAAATAGCAAAATATTTACAGGAACAAACTCCAAACCAAAAATAACAAATACAAATGTAGACACATAAAAATGAGCATAATATTAATAATAACAAATTTCCATTATTCCCCCTAACGAACCAAGACAATGGATGAGCCGACTTCCGGTTGCTTCGCGCCGTCGCAGCCACACACAGCGGTCCTGGCACTATTTATCCAGGCCGCTGGGTGGCGCTCGGGTTCAGTCAATCGATGGTGGAGAAGCAATGCGAAAGACCGGCAACTCAGACGCTGACAAACACAGGTATGTATTAACATAACATGACGAAACATAAAACATGGAAACAGAAACAAACAACTCAGGTATGTATGCATGTTGTTATGCGCAGCAGGGATTCTGACGGGGATGGAAATGGAGTGGCTATGTTTGCGTGTATGATGACCAGCGTGCTAATGGCGTGCGTGTGCACCCACAACGCCCCAGCAGGGAACGGAGGATGAGGTAAGAGGGGGTGTGTGTGTGTGTGTGCTGCGCTAACCAACAGGGACAGGTCACTCTGTCACATCACCTCTCCCCTCTCCAGGCCGCGAACTGACCGGATTTCGGGACAGGTAGTCGGCTTTTTTATTTTGGGGTCCTGGTCGATGTCTGACCTTAAACTGGTAGGGTTGCAGGGAAAGGTACCACCTAGTTACCCGAGAGTTGTGGTCCTTCATGGTGTGGATCCATGTCCAGGCTCGGTGATCCGTTTCTAAGGTAAACTCCCTCCCTAGCAGGTAGTACCTTAGGCTCTCCAAGGCCCACTTGATCGCCAAACATTCCTTCTCCACGGTAGAGTATCGTTTTTCTCTTGGAAGAAGTTTCCTGCTCAGGAATGCTATGGGCCTCTCCTTGCCCATATCGCCTTGGGCCAGGACTGCTCCAATTCCAACAGCTGAAGCATCTACCTGGACAACAAACATCTTGGTGAAGTCAGGACTTATAAGTACTGGGTTAGAACACATCTGCCTCTTAAGGGTGTTGAAGGCCCTTTCACATTCCTCAGTCCAAACAACCGGGTTCTTCATGTTCTTACAGAGCAAGTTGGTCAACGGAACAGCAGTGGTAGAAAAGTTGGGGATGAACCGTCGATACCACCCCACCAGTCCTAGGAAGGATCTGACTTCCTTCTTTGTCTTTGGCCTTGGGCTACGTCGCACTGCTTCTACCTTGTCCACTTAAGGCTTTAGCTCTCCGTTTCCCAGGTGGTACCCAAGGTAGTTGGTCTCTGACTTTGCCCACTCACACTTTGCCACATTTAGTGACAGGCCAGCCTCCTGGATCTTGTTCAGGGTTTCTCTGAGGTGTAGAAGATGGTCCTCCCACGTTGCACTGTAGATAACCACGTCATCCAAATATGCAGCCGACCATTCTTCACAGCCTCTGAGGACCTGGTCCATGAGTCGCTGGAATGTTGCAGGTGCTCCATGCAGCCCGAATGGTAGGACGGTAAACTGGTATAGTCCCAGCGGGGTCCGGAACGCCGTGTAGGGTCGGGATGCCTCCTCAAGGGGGACTTGCCAGTAACCTTTACATAAGTCCAAAGTTGTAATGTACCTGGCTTGGCCGATACGCTCTAGGAGGTCATCGATGCGCGGCATTGGATATGCATCAAACCTCGATTTGAGCATTCAGCTTCCGAGAGTCAATGCAGATACGCAAGGTATCATCCTTCTTTGGGACGATAACAATTGGGCTACTCCACTCACTCTTAGAGGGCTCAATACCTCCCAACTCCAGCATCGTCCCAATCTCTGCTTTCAGAGGTGCCACCAGCCTCTCAGGAACACGATACGGTCTCTGTCGTGAAGGGTTCTGATCAAGCAGATGGATCTGATGTTGTACCAAGCTGGTCCGCCCAGGCCTCTGGCGGAACAATGAGGGATATCGACCCAGAAAGTGGTGCAGTTCAGCCTGTTTATCTTCTCCCAGATGACGGAGTTCAACCTCTGCTGGCTGTGCTGACTCTCTCACTTTCGGCTCTGGCTGGTCTTCATCCTGATCATCCTCCACCTCACGAATCAGCAGTGATGTTTCGGTCTTCCTGGGTGGTTCTTTCCACTCCTTCAGGAGGTTGAGATGATAAGTTTGTACCGTCTTGCCCTTGTCAGGGTGATGAATTTCATAAGTCACTGGTCCCATCTTCGAACAACACTGTACGGGCCTTGCCACTTCATTAGTAGTTTGTCCGCTGATGTTGGGAGCAATAACAAAACCTTTTGTCCAGGTTGCAGCTCTCGGGATCTAGCGTGCTGGTCGTACCACGTCTTCTGTGTTTTTTGTGCCTGTCTGAGGTTTTCTCGGGCTTTCTCCCTATAGCTCTCTAGGCGGTCTCTCATCTCAAGGACGTACTGGACAATGGCCTTCTCACACTGCTTTACGTCTCCTGATGAAGTGGCCTCCCAACTTTTCCGTAGAAGATCCAGCGGCCCTTGAACCTGCCATCCATACAGGAGCTCGAATGGAGAGAAGCCTGTTGATGCCTGTGGTACCTCCCTGTAGGCAAACAGCAAGAATGGTAGCCATTTGTCCCAGTCCCTTCCAGTGTCTGACACAAACTTGCGAAGCATATTCTTTAGTGTCTGGTTAAAACGCTCCACCAACCCGTCGGTCTGTGGATGGTATGGTGTAGTCTTTATGGCAGTGATGCCCAGCTGCCGGTGCAGTAACTTCATCAGCCTCGACGTGTAGTTGGTCCCTTGATCTGTGAGGATCTCCTCAGGTATCCCCACTCGGGAGAACAGCTGGACGAGGGCATTGATGACCTTTGGTGTAGTGATGGAACGGAGAGGGAAAGCCTCGGGATACCTTGTCGTATAGTCACTTATGACCAGGATATACTGGTGTCCTGCACTGCTTTTCTCCAGCGGCCCCACAATGTCCATGGCGATGCGCTGAAAGGGGACAGATATCACAGGGAGAGGATGTAATGATACCCTGTCTCGTTGGCGCACAGCTCTGGTCTTTTGACATATATGGCATGTGGTGCAGTAGGTTTGAACATCAGTGTACATGGAGGGCCAAATGAATCGTAAGCTAATGCGTGCATAGGTCTTTTGGAGTGCCATGTGCCCTGCCCATGGAACACTGTGTGCTAAGTGTAACACAAGGGGACGATAACATGTAGGGACAACCATACGGGTAGAATCAGGGGTTTGCATGTACAATACATCATTAACAATAACATATTTCTCCCCACACAAGTCAGCTTGTTTTCCCTCCAACACCTTAGTAAACAAGGGTTTCAAAGACTCGTCAGCTTTTTGCAGTTCTGCAATATTCTCTGGGACCTGCCAATCATGAATTCCCAGACCCTCTGTCTGAATCTTAGGGTCGGGTGTACCTAGGCCCTTTTCCAGTCGCCGTTGGCGACGTGTTTTCCTGGGGCCCTTGGTCCCACCTTGTAGCAGGCTATGATGAAAGTCTGGCAATGGCTGCAGACCTGCTTTCACCTGGGCTCTTGTCATTACCGGACAAGCAACATTAACGGCATTAGAGGTATACACACAAGTTTTAACAGAATGCAGTAATTCAGTGAGTACTGGTAAGTCCCTTCCCAAAATCATATCAGCAGGTAGGTCATCTACAATTGCCACATTCAATAGGTAAGTTTGGTCTTGCACACATTAACTTCTGTTTAGGGGTACTGCTTGACATCCCCATGAACACATTGTACACTGACCAAATTATCAGACAGAACATGACAAATGACTCTTTTTTTTTTAAACAGTGATATGGAGCTTCCAGTGTCCAACAAAGCATTCATACATTGTCCATTCACAGTCACATGCACATTCTGTGTTTTGCATACATTGTTCACACTGTCCTCTTCCCTTGGGACGTAACAAAAGCCAGTAAGTTTTGCCTTACGCACTGGACACACTGTTGCTTTGTGACCCAATTGTTGACAGTAAAAGCAAACAAGTTTTTTCTCAGGAGCTGCTTTCTGTGCCTGAGTGACGGAGTCAGTGTTAAGTTCCCCAGAATTAATGGGAGGGGTTTTAAATTTACCTTTCATAGGTTGAGAGCGCTGACTGCCACGGTGAGCGTTGAGGTACTGCTGAGCCAGTTTAGCAGCATCCAGTCCAGTTGTCGACTATTGTCTCACCAATCTCCTCCTTCGTGTGCAGCTCAGGCCTCACCCAACGTCGGTACAAGTTCCGCAGTCAATTGTACGTTTCCGTCGGTGATTCTCCAGCTGGGTATTAGTGGCCCGGAACCGTTGGCGGTAAGTCTCTGGCGAAATGTTGAACTTTTCCAACAGCGCCTCCTTCAGGTCCTCGTAAACCTCCGCTCGGTCCTCGTCCATGGCCAGGTAGGCTTCCAGCGCTTGCCCAGACAGCAGTGGAACCAGATGATAACTCCATTCATCCTCTGGCCATCTCCAGGTTCTGGCAAGACGCTCGAAACGACGCAAGAAGTTCTCAACGTCCTCCCCCGGCTGGAGGACTGGCAACCTCGGCTCCGTTCGTGGTGTCGGCTGGCGGTAGTTCCCCATGTCGATTGATGAGTCTCGATCTCTCGGACCAGCTGTGCTTCTACGCCGCGCTGGAGTTGGAAGCTCCATCCGTGGACTTTCAGCCTCACTCGACACCTCAGCTGGCCTGACAGCTTGCAAAATCGACTCCCGCAGATTCCGTAGCTCCATTACGTACCGTTGCTCCCTCTGCTCCTGTGCGCTCAGGAAGTCGCGCATCACTGCAAACATCCCACCACTAGATGTTGGAGCAGAAGAGACGGACTCTCAGGGTGATGTGGACTTGGGACGAGCTGATGGGAGATTCTCCTCTTTCTCCTCCTCTGTAGACTCAGCAGTGTCCCAGGCCACATCCGACTCAGTAACAGCTTTGGTCTGGGACCGAAGCCCCACCCTAGGCTTCCTGCCTCTCGATGCAGTTTTGCAAGTAGCCATCCCACTTCTGACACCATATGTGGGGGAACGGGTCTTCACAGGCCCGCTGTCAGGCGAAACTGGGTTTGCCCAAAAAAAAAAAAGATATGGCAATACTCGCTGAGATGTAAGGTGTAAAGTGATGTTTATTTACAGTGCTCGAGAGGTGAAACAGTCCCAGTACACAAACGACCAAAAGCTATATACAAAAGTAACAAAGGAAAAAAAACTGAAACAATAAACACTATACAAAAGGAAAAAAAAAATATATATATATAAATATATATACGCAAACTCCTCCAATGATAGATTGCTCACGGCACCACACTTGCACGCTCGCTCGCCAGGTTAACTGACCACCAAAAGTTCTTTGGGGCTCTTCTTTATAGTCCAAGCCGCGCCCCTTTTGTTAAAACCATTGCCTAAATTAGTGGGTAAGTATTTCAGGGGAGTATGTACAATTTTCACAACATCACAAAAATATATACACACAAAAATAGCAAAATATTTACAGGAACAAACTCCAAACCAAAAATAACAAATACAAATGTAGACACATAAAAATGAGCATAATATTAATAACAAATTTCCATTATTCCCCCTAACGAACCAAGACAATGGATGAGCCGACTTCCGGACAGAAACAAACAACTCAGGTATGTATGCATGTTGTTATGCGCAGCAGGGATTCTGACGGGGATGGAAATGGAGTGGCTATGTTTGCGTGTATGATGACCAGCGTGCTAATGGCGTGCGTGTGCACCCACAACGCCCCAGCAGGGAACGGAGGATGAGGTAAGAGGGGGTGTGTGTGTGTGTGTGTGTGTGCTGCGCTAACCAACAGGGACAGGTGACTCTGTCATACACAGTCATTTTCCTCTTTTGTTTTTTATCCACCATTTCTATCTTTCTGTCACTTAGCTTAAATGTCCCTGCTGTGCACTAAACGCTCTCTCCTCCACATCATGAGTAGACACGCCAATTACTGCTGATTGGCTACAAGCTTTTTTTGCTAGTTTTGTCCGAATCTGTTTTCTAAAGCATTTTTGAAAAATCGCTTGCCCCACCTTAAATGGAAGTTTTTTGACAATGAATAGAATTACTGTAACTAATTGTTGATGTTTGTTTTCCCATTAAACTGTAATTAAATAATCCTTTTTTCTTTTGTGTTTTTATGCATTTGTATAGTGAGCGATAAGATTCAAACAGAAGTTTCTGTACAAATCGAACCACTTTTTGCTTGCTTGAGATTACAATTTTAGCAAATTTAGCAATCTATTAGCAAAAATACTAATAGATGTTTAATTTATTTTGTGTATTGGTTCTTTTGAAAGTTCATTTTCAGAAAGTTAATTTAGCACACCCAAATGAGGGACTTATGCACATCATTAATCAAAAATGTTCAAGGAAGTTTTGATTTTACTTGCAATTTCAATACAAATTCTACTCTTAAAGAGTTCTGGCAATTTAAATTTAACCAATATTGCAGTGGTTTTAATGCATTTTATATATATATATATATATATATATATATATATATATATATATATATATATATATAGTATTTCTGTAGCTCAAGTGATAGAGCATTGCGTTAGCAAGGTTGGGGGGTCGAATCCCAGGGAACTAGCCTGGGAAAACCCAGACTACTTCCGGCGAATTTCAATTCTCTCTACAGAATACCTAACTCAGTTTCAACTGAAAAGGGTCTGGTTTTAACCAGGCTACCAGGGAAAACATTTTAGGAGAAAATTGTTAGCTTGAATGCAATGTAAGTCGCTTTGGATAAAAGCGTCTGCTAAATACATAAATTTAAAATATTCTGAAGAGCATTCCAGTAAGCCGTTTCTGGATTTATTTTGAAGTAGAAATCTTTTGTAACATTTTAAATGTATTTACCATCACTTTTGATCAATTTAATGCACTCTCTCTGAATAAAAGTATGAATTTCTTTCTAAAGGGAAAAAAGCTTATTGATTCAAAAGGAAGTTTAGATCAAAGTTTGATTCCTCTTTCTGAATCAGTACTTTTGATCTGGTTGTTTCAGTGAATTGGTTGAAATAGATTTACCTATTTGTTTGCTTGATTACTCACACATCTTCTCTTCTATATCTCACAACCTTATTATTGCCCAAAATATGCCATATTTACATGACATAACCGCCTAATTGTTATCTCTTACTATTGTAAATGTATCTACCACCACTAATTCTACTACTGAGACTACCTAATATTTTATGAATGACCAATTTTTATGCTTATATGGTCATATCACATTTGTTTATCTATTTTACACTTTAGTTAGTATTTGTGGGTTTTTGCTCATGAGATTGATGTCTGGAAAGTGGGAGCGCTGTGCCTTAGGCTGATTGTTCTGCGTCAGAAACAATAACCATTTTGGCTTCTTTCCCAGGGAAGCTTTCAATCAGATGTGCAAGACGGGGGGTAGTTTGAGAAAGAAAGTGTTAGAAAGTGGTGGAAAGTAAAATAAATGAAACGGAGGTGATTTTTAAAACATTACCTCATTGTGCAAGGTCCCCCCCATCAGCCATGTGCAGAATGCATGTAATTAACACACTCCAAATGGAAGCATTTAGCCTAAGTTGCTATGGAGACGGAGCCTTAAACTGCACTTAGGGCTGTGTTTGGGTAGTATAATTGTACCCAACCTGTAAAATAAAAACAATCACAGAGGGTGATCCTCATTTTTAGACCCTGATATTGATTCACTCACCAGCAGTTTTCTCAAAACACTTTAACACTGTTCTTTTATCTATTGCATTTCATCTAACATTGATACTCCCTGCCATGAATTCACTACACAGAAACACTTGTTTGTGCCTGAGCACCATTAAAGACCTGAACAATTCTCACACTCTCATCTCTGCTGTGCTGTTTTAAGTAGTCTGAGCTTCCCAAGGTTAAAAGATGCTGCTTTGAAATAACATGGGCAATACACACAATGCATACAAAAAACGAACAAAAAAGAACTGTGGTGGAACCATTGTGCAATTGGGATTTCAGATGGGAATTCCATTATAGTTTGGTCTTTACTGTGGTACTGAATGATTGCAATGACTTACAAATGTGTGTATATGTAATATTTTTAACCTTTCCCAAATCTGAGGTCAGCAACAATTTTTGTAAAGAAATTGTTTTATTCAGCAAGGATGCATTAAATTAATCTAACGTGACCGTAAAGATTTGTACATTGTTACAAAATTTCTATTTCAAATAAATGCTGTTCTTTTGAACTTTCTATTAATCAAAGAATCCTGAATTGAATTAAAATATTTCAGTGTAAAAAAAAAATATATATATATATATATATATATATACATATATATATATATATATATAATTAAAAATATTTATTTATTTATTTATTATTATTATTATATATACTTTTTTTTTTGATCAAATAAATGTAGTCTTAGAGAGCATAAGAGATATCTTCTGGTAGTGTATATATTTTTCATGCATGTATTGTTAAATTGTTTATTATATTCATAATTTCATATTTTAATATTTTTAGAATGTTTTTTTATACGCAAATGTATGTACAGTATGAATGCATATATAATTATATATACATATATAAACTTTGCTGTGGAGGCATTTGTCTTTGTATGCGGATTTACTGAAAAAATCAGTTACTTTGGGCACGGAAAGCCTGGTGACCAGTGGATTGCGAACTGTATGGAAACGCATCATTTCTGTCCTGGGCTCACACAGAGAGGCATGTAGTGAGCATAAATGTTTGCTGACTGTCTGATATTGCTCCTCAGGTAGCTAATCTACTTGAAATGGCACCACAGAGACCCATGCTCGCCCTCCAGCCTTATTCATATTCTGTCACATTTACACGGGATCAGTCCGATATCCAGACAGCTGGGACGCGTGTGTGCGTGCTCACACGCATGCCTTGTTTGTTCGCTTTGTTACAGAATGGCCTCTGTGCCTCGGTTTTGTTCTGCAGGGCTGTGTGTGTGTGTGTGTGTGTGTGTGTGTTCAAAGTCAGCATCTACCAGTGAGCTGAGAAGGCAAAAGGCACAGCTGTTCTGGAGTCAGCAAGATCATCACAAGGCAGAAAATGGAAGCATGTGGAAGTCAGCGTCGCAGAACCTTCACCTTAGATGCTCACCAGTAAATGATGAATGATTTTCTGCCTGATAAATAACTGCCTGCTACTTTAACCTCGAGACCTCTTCGAAGATGTATGTTTTACATGCGCGCATGAGAGGACAGGATGCCATCTGTGTCAGTGTGGTTGCCCTGAGCTCAGAGCACGGGGCAGAGAGAAGACAGTCTCGTTGATATGGGAAAAACATGGCTGTGTCTCCTCAAGGGTTTGAACGTGTGCACACTGTTTGTTTCTGCACACACACACACACACATACATGTGTGTGTATATATATATATATTAGTGTTGGGCAACAATAATTTTTTTTAATCGCGATTAATTGCATTATGCACAAAACTAATAATGCATTCAAAAGTAGTGTATTGTGCACTTTTTCATTTAAAAGTAGTCCTACTGCTATATGAACAAAAGTGTAATAACATTTGGTTTACAAACACTTTAAACAAATAAGGTGCTTTTTACAGCAGTATTCCTTTTACATAGTAGCAGTTAAAATATTTATTGTAGCTTAAATCTCAACTTATAACATTAATGTAATTAAATTAAATATAAAACAAGCCATGACATTAACATTTTTATTGAAAATATTTTATAGTTTGTTATAGAAAAACAAGTTATCCTCAGAGTCCAGATCCTCTATCATAACATTATAACAGGCATCTTCCTATTGGAGACCTGCACGATCGCGGGACCCATCGCGGCAGAGTGCTGCACGGGAAAACACTTGATGGGTGGGTAGAGACTCGTGTGTGTGGGATGTGGGAGAATAGTTAGTGTGCTCACACTAGCAATCTTAAACCGCAAAGCCTGGGTCGTTTGACTAGTGTGATCATTTCGTTTAGCAGTCCCTGGCTTGGTTTGAAGAGTTGGGCCAGAGCACAGTTCAGTTGTATATAGATCAGTGAGTGTGAACGCAAACCACGCCAGAGTGCAGATCTTCTGATATGTGCTGCATGATTGCATGAATATTTCTGAGCGGCAAAAGCGATAGAACTGTAAAGAAATGTATTGTGAATATATTGTGTGTTACCGCGTCCCATTCGACTCAAAATAATAAACCACAAAGTTAACAAAATGCTTCGCTCCACTGTGTTGAGCAAGTGTGCTTCTCTGCTGTCTTCACATGCTATCGAAAACTTTCATGATTACGAGCTTTCTTTACTGTTAAAAAAAACAGTGGACAGTGGTTTGTGAATGCTGATGCTTAACCTAAATAATTAGATCTGGAGCATCCCCTCCTGTGACCCATGATTTGTCCGTATGTGTATTCAGAGCCAGTGAGTAATGGACTTTCATAATAATAAAATACGGCGTTAACGAGCAATAAAATAATTGTCGCCGTTAATCAATGAATGTGTTAACGAAATAATAACACATTAAAGTTAATATATATATGGCTCATAAATGTGCAGGGGCAGGTGTCACAACCTCACTACCCAGCACATCTGATCACTCTGTACTGCTCATCGGAGGACAGTGGGAGGGAGGGAGGGAGACCGGAGAAATGGCACTTTAAATCAAAGAAAGCCATTTGTATTATTCATGTGTGTGTGTTTTTGTGCAGATATGACTATCGTGAAATGCTGCACAATTCCACCTTCTGCCTGGTTCCTCGAGGACGACGACTGGGATCCTTTCGCTTCCTGGAGGCTCTGCAGGTGCGCACACATTTCAGTCGACATCTTTTTCTGTTTTTTTTCTTTGGTTTCATTTCCTTTTAATTTCATATAGTTCCTTTTCATCTTTTATTTTTCCCTGATGTTGTCTTTCTTTCCCCATTTCCTTCTGTACTTCTTTATTTCTTCCTTCCTGCCATACTTTTCATTCTGCACTCCGTATATCCTTCCTTCTTCCTTCTCCAAGTCCATTCTTTTTTCCCATTCTTCCTTACTTTCTTCCACCCTTCCTTTCATACTCTGATCTTTTCTTATACACTTCCCTCTACACTCACATCCTTCCACCCTTCGTTTTTTCTGTTCTTCTCGAAATCCTTCCAATTGTTTTCCTCCTTCATTCTTTACTTCCATCCTTCCTTCTGCACTTACTTCCTACTGACCTTTCTTTCTTACATCCTTTGATCCATCCTTTTCTCTAAATCCTGCCAAGCTCATTCATTCTTCCGTCTTTCCCTCCTTCCTTGATTATTTTCACCCTTCCTTCTATTCTCCGATCCTTTTTTGTACACTTACTACTTCCTTGTGCAAATCAAAGTTGAAAACCTTAATGTCACTAATTATTACTGCATACTAACTCTGTCCCTTCTTGTAACCTTTTGCATGTTAATTAAAACATTAGTTGGCCCATTTATAAAAATTTTCTATTTTTAACGAACAATTATCACCCCCAAGTGATTTTTATAAGATGTTTGAAGAGATTTTATCATAAGGATTTTTTCAGAAACGTGGCCCTCACAAGCACTGTGAAAACTCCAGGTGCACACATACATCACCCGCACCTCAGACTGTCTTTCCCTGAGGGTATGTGTGTGACCACTAGAGCTGAAGCCCTGCAGCACTCGTGCTCAGCTGAAACCTTTATGACCTCTTGAGTGACAGGTCCTCATTACGTCAAACACAACAGCTGCTCATCCCTCTATTTCTACACATCTCCCACACTTCAAAAGAAACTGTTATTTCTTCTGCTACTCTTCTCTGTTTTATCGTTTTTCCCCACAACCTACATATTTTCTCTCTCCCTACTATATTTACTGTCATATGTGTAACTGTATAAGTGAATTCAGATGTTGATCTGTAGGCATCTGTATACTGGACTCTTCGAGTCAGTCTCAGTAACAAAGCTAAAGGCTGTTCTGGCATTCAGTAGAAGCAATTTAATATGCATCCCATTGTGTTTGTTCTCTTTTTTTATTTATCTGTGTTTTCTTTGTGCGGTCCTGTAATCAAAACACTGCACATATGACTCACGCGGTGACCCCATCGCTCTGTCTGTGTGTGTTTCTGTGTGTTTGTAGGCGGCCTGTGTGCCGGTCATGCTGAGTAACGGTTGGGAACTCCCCTTCTCAGAGGTCATCGACTGGAACACGGCTGCTGTGATCGGGGACGAGAGGCTCCTGCTGCAGGTCTGAAATCTCCGTTGTGTTTTTATTACATTTTTTTCTTTAAAAGTGGTGCCAGACATTGGGGCTGAAGTCACCTTGGTTAGAGCTTTTAGACCACCTCAGATGGTTAAGATGGTTAATTGTATTCAAAATCACCTAAAATGGTTTATCCCAAATTAGTGATTCCCATACAGATGTACATGTATCCCAGGAAGGTACCAGGATTTCCTTGGTTAAAGAGAAATCCTGTCATCATTTATTCATGCTCCTATCATTCCAAAGCTGTATGACTGACTGACTTCAAAATATCTTCATGTGATGAATTCAAAATTTTCAGTTTTGCGTGAACCGTCTTTTGAACAGTGGAAATCCTGGAGCTTCACAGGAATTGTGCCTAAATTATTATTATATTAAGGCTGTCAAAAGATTAAAGTATTCACAATTAATCCTATGATCTTTTTAGTGTTTTTATTTTATTTATTTTTTTATTTTTGTAGACTGAAAAAATGATTTGGGTTTGCTCAGAGGGAATATCTAAAAAAATACTTTACAAGCTTAGATGGTAATTTCATACAAAAACTGCAAATTACATTCGTTAAACCTCCCATCTGGACTCAGTCATAAATAAATGTACCATTAAGGTCTTTCTCAGAGATGATTTTATGATGATTGTTTCTTGAACTGTATTAATTATAATGATTAATGATATTCAATATGTCTTTAGATTTATGCACATTTGTGTTGAAGAAGAGGGATATACTGATGGGATTGAGACAAAACAGGTTGAAAACACTAGTTAGAATTGGATCGTGATTAACATGTGATTTTTGGTCATGGATCAAGATTACTCTCAAATGAAGGATATTGATCCAGGACGTCCTACTTGGCTGAAACACATTGTTTGCTTTAAAGCACAGTTTGAGCTGGTTTGGCCATCTTAGTCTGGTATGATCTAGTTTTAAGATTCAGATTATTTAGGATATATCTGTTTGATTTGCAGGATGAGAAGCCACTGAAATTATGTTCACCTCATATACCTTTGTTTTCCCTTGTTCCATTTGTTCTGTTCATACATACCCTCTCTAGCAGCAGGATGCTGATTTATCACTCTCTCTCTCTCTCTCTCTCTCTCTCTCTCTCTCTCTCTCTCTCTCCCTCTCTCTCCCTCTCTCTCCCTCTCTCTCCCTCCCCCGGTGCAGATCCCATCCACTGTGCGCTCCATTCATCAGGATAAGATTCTGGCTCTGCGGCAGCAAACGCAGTTCTTGTGGGAGGCCTACTTCTCGTCTGTGGAGAAGATTGTGCTCACCACTCTAGAAGTAAGCAATGACTGTTCAGTCATGCCGTCTCCTGCCGTCTTTCACTCACACACACACACACACACACACACATGCTCTCATTCCACAGCTGTGACACTCACAAGAGCTGCTCCAGACACACAAGCTGGGTTCAAATATTTTGACAAAGTGTAGAATTAGGATGATTTATTAAGCGTTGTGCTAAGTGCATACACATTCGCATGCCTGTTTTAATTCTATACGTGCCCTTTATCAGTGTCTGGGAAATGATGCATGTCTTTGGTTCAATGACCTCTTCTTAGAGTTATTAGCTTGACTAGCATTTGGCTAGACACAGAGTTCAGATACAGCGACCATAAAAGTAATTGAAATGCTTTTGTGCTTTTTTTTGGCACTGTTATATATGAAATATATTCTGTAAGAAGCTTTGTTAGTGTAACTACTTCCCCTGCTGCTTAGATCGACATTGCCATTGCGGTCAATGTTTAACAACTGACAGTGTCATATAATGCATAAGCTTCTACAATCAACAAATCACAACAATTAACCCCAGAAGACTATGAGCTAGTGACAGAGCTGTCAGAGCCCCCCCCCCCCCCCCAACCTCCCACGGCATGGGTAGAGCATCACTGCAATTACAGCTAGCATCCGAAGAGTTGCCTTCATCCGCTGCCCTCCATTTGGAAGATTGCAGCCATCCTGTTGCGAGATTGAGTCGTCAATCACATCTTCAGTCGCTAAAAGGGAGGACTTTTAGCTGAGCAAGAGGAACGGCCTTTCATCAGCCGCTCAGATTGGGTTTTTAAGATGACAGGTGGGGTACTGCAAGGTTGAAAGACCACGGCTTAATATCAATGCTGGTGTCAAATGGTTATTGACTGCGCAAGGGGGAGCAACAAGAAAACACAGGGGAAACACTCAAACTTGTGCTTTATATTGGTTACCTCAGATAACATTTTATAATATAATTTTATAATATAATATTGTTCAGTTAGGGATCTGTAAGATTTCATGTTTTTTAAAGGGCTGCATTTGTTTGCTAAAATACTTTTAAAGCGATATTGTGAAATATTATTACAATTTTAAATAAGTATTTTTTATTTCCATATATTTTAAAATGTAATTTATTCTTGTGCTAGTCATTACTCCAGTCTTCAGCGTCACATGATCCTTCAGAAATTATTCTAATATGCTGATTTGGTGCTTAAGAAACATTTTTTATTATTATCAGTGTTGAAAACAGATATGCTGTTTAATATTTTTGTGGTTCAACCTTTTTTCAGGTTCTTTTGATGAATACAATGTTCAAAAGAAAAGCATTTATTAGAAACATTATAAATATCTCTGCTGTCACTTTGGATCATTTTAAAGCATCCTTGCAGGATAAAAAAAAATTTCTTAAATGATCCCAAACTTTTGGACAGTAGTGTATGTTACATTATATTATGCCATTTTAATGAACATATAATTCTTGAATATGACACACCAAAATATTGATGATTTAAAACATATATTTGTCAAACTATAACACTCACACAAAATTTAGTGATTCTGTTTGGTACTGCTAAATTACATACTTCACCTTGAACGCCTCATGTTTCTGTACAATATTAATTGAACGCTTCGATTTGTGAAGATTCCTCTATTTAGTCATGCATGATTAGTCCTAATTACCATTATTTATGCCGAACGAGTTTATCTTCCCCATTCACCTTCACACCTGAACTAATTGTGCAGCTGTGATTCTGTCTATAGAAAATATCTGTATTTGTGTTTGAAATGAATAAAGCCCCTTTCACACTGCCATTCCGGCAAATACACGGGTAAAGCGTTCCGGCAATTGTTCCCGGGTCGCTAGATTTTGCACTTTCACACGGCCAGTGATTACCCGGGATATGTGCGTGCTTTCACACACAACCCGTAAAGATCCCGTAACGACACGTGACATCAGGGCGTGACGTGTAATGTACGAGTCGAAAACGTTAGGCATGTTATACTTTCACTGAAGCAAGCGAACGATCTCGGCATCAGCGCGGAAAGTGAGGAACTAACTGATCTCTGCTTCATTACAGTTTGCACATATCTTTTCGTTGCGAACGTTGATCTTCCTTCAAAACAGCCGGTAAAAGAGTCGCGTGATAACGTGCGTCATCACTTTGACACGGCATTAGATCTGGCTTTTGTTCACACAGTGCTCGTCCCGGGTCGAACCCGGCAATGTTACTAGGTCCCCGACCCGGGTTCAATGCCGGAATCAATCCCGGGACGTGGTTGCTTTCACACAGAAGGCAACCCAGCAATGTTCCGGCAATATGCCGGGTCCGACGTGCAGTGTGAAAGGGGCTTATTTGTGTGCGGTGGAGGTTGTCTGTGGAATCTCACTATCCTACATCTGATCAATGCACTCCAGATGCTGACTTTTGTCATTTGAACTAATAAAAGCCTCCAGGCTAGAATAAAGAAGCTACGATGAAGACACAATCTCTGAGACATCCAGCTTGTGCGAAACCTCATTCCAGTTGCCAGCAATTAGGCTGTCACTAAGCCAAGCCACTTTCACACCAAGGGGCACAATATAAACCAAAGACGACGACGATGGTAAAAAAAGCCTATCAGTCTTTGTCTCTATTTACAGCAGCCATTCATCGCTGAGAGCCTCACTCAAGGCCAGAGAAGCAATTGCTTGTCTTAATGTTGGGGCAGCTGATTGGCATGATGAGGACGGTCAAATCGCTGGAGCTTTTGATCATTTGTATCATCGTTATAGACCCAGAGCTGCACCTCAATTTGAAGTTTTATTTTGAAACATTAATTTTACCCTTTAGCAAAGACTTCTCCAAATGACAAATTCACTGCTCTCATGATTGGGGAATTTAGCTGGAATCGTTTGCGATTTTCACAGGCTGTAATGCAGGCTGTTTCTTTGTTTGGTTACCTGTTTGTGTAGATCATACAGGACCGAGTGCTTCAGCAGACCTCCAGGAGCAATCTGATGTGGAACAGTCATCCCGGTGGACTTTTTACACTGCCCCAGTACTCATCCTACCTGGGCGACTTCCCTTTCTTCTACGCCGAACTTGGTAATTCGATAATCATCTTCTTTAAGCACACAGTTTTTCCAAAAGCTGTTTCTAAAATTTCTCTTCTTTTCCCTACAGCGCACTATTTGGAGGTTTGCCATTTTTGTAGTGTTGTCCAAATTCTGAGTGAACAACTACATAAAGATTTCTGGGGAACACGTATTCACTATTAATTCAGAGTTTTACCTCAATAAACTCATAATTTGCTGCTTAATAATAGTTAGTAAGGTATTTAAGTTTGGGTATGTGATGGATTAAGGGATCAAAAATATGGTCACGCAGAATAAGGCATTACTATTTGATTTATAAGTACTTGTAAATCACTAAATATTTGGCCAATATAATAGTAAAATGCATGCTACTAAACGGCTAGTTAAAAGTGAGAATTTCTTTTATACCTATAATGCATTCTGATTTGCAATGTAAATGTGCTGAGTACTTAAACTGAGTAATAAACATAAACAGAATAAAGATTTATTTTCATCATGTCCTCCATGAACCCAAACCACAAAGCTGATGATGTTTAGTTACGGATCATGTATAATAAATATTGTCATCCTTATTTTCCAAATGAAGGTACATGTTAGATTAGGGATGGGCGATATATCGCATGTGATTGTCACGTGCATTTCGTCAGTAAAGCCGGTTCCCTGATGGAGCGGCATTTAATAGACAGAGCCGTAGATCACTGACAAGCTACGCAATATCGTGTTCATTATCGAAGGCGATTCATCTGCGATAATGAACGCAATATTGCGTAGCTTGTCAGTGATCTACGGCTCTGTCTATTAAATGCCGGTCCATTTGAAAGCAAGTGATGGCGATTTACCACTAATCAGGGAACCGGCTTTACTGACGAAATGCGCGTGACAATCACATGCGATATATCGCCCATCCCTATGTTAGATAAAGTAATATAAAATACAGGAGCAGCATTTCCTTCTGATTTCGCTTGCTAGTGTGTGTTGATTTACATGTATACTGTATGTAACATTTACTGTATAGTGAACAAGTAGGTGATTTTGGACAGAGCAAAAGTCTGACTTTAATAGTGTGACATCCTTTTCTCCCAAACTTTCGGAAACTAGTCCTGCTTGACGTTTTGAGGTTATGTTCAAAAGTTTCTGGAATTAATGAGCTTTCTAAGAAATGACAGACAGGCATTATGGGACTTTCGGATCCTCTTTCATCTTTTACAGACGTGGGTCTTGTCATAGCCAAGTTTGTGACTAGCCTCATTCAAAACCCAGGTTGTGTTGTCTCTGGTTCTCTCCTTGCTAATCATCTGATTTGTTTTTAAACACCCTCTCCTGCCATCTCTTAATTGTAGAGGTGTCTTGATATCTAAAAAGTGACAACCATTGTACAACGTGATAGATTATGGACCAGCCCTGTGTAATTGGATTGCAAAATCTATATTCTCAATCTAAAGTCATGCATCGTCACAGTTGCTAATGCAGCCCACGCATGCCTCTAACTTAGTCTTCACTGCTTGTCAGGCCAATCAGTATGAAGCCGTTGATTGAGCACCTCTTGCTAGTGGGAAAGTGGGAAATAAATGTGGTAACCAATGAGAATTATCATTTTGTATCTATGCAAGAATTATCATGTTGGATTGTCCAATTTAACATGGTTAGTTATTTCAAGAGGGTGCCAACTGTCTGTTTTATTTTCTCGTGGGCAAAGCGGAAAATAGACGAAAATAGTGCTGCATCTATTGAGAAATTAAAAACAATGTGCATGATATTAATGCCATTATCATTAATTGTAATTAAACATGAAGTCTATTTAAAAACCGTTAAACATGGATTATTATCTCCCATTAAATCCCGCATTACTCATACCACTAAATCACTGTACTTGAAGTATTTTATGGACATATGCGGCTTATCAAACTCATAAGAGATCTGCTCAGATTTCTGTAGAAAGCTTCAACGAATCTGAGCTTGAAAGACTGTCATTCAATAATCTGTATGCATCATTTACTCTTTGGTAAATATTAAATACACAATTTTTATCAAATATAATTTTTTATTATTAGATATTTTTACAAGTTTTACTAAATTTAAATAAATTCAACAGAATTCTTTAGATTAACCCCACCCACCCAAGTACAGTGAACATGTGCAGCATACATTCGTTATATATTTTTTGTCTGATTACAGTTCCTTTTGTCTTATTATGGTCTTTCAACTAATTCTCTTTTTTATTTTTAGGGATCAAGCCGAATCCCAAGTTCACTGCTGTTATCCATGCCGTCACACCCCTGGTTTCTCAGTCTCAGCCCATTCTCAAGCTCCTCATCTCAGTGGCAAGGTCCCAGTACTGTGCTCAGGTAACATCCACTTCTTTTGCTGGCTTATTAATTCATTAAAACAATGGCAAATTATTGCAATATGTATCAGTATTTGTTGAAAAAAAAAGTACCCAATTAAGAAGATTCAGAGACGAAACCTGGCTTTAGTACCTTTAAAAAATTAACTTAATTTAATTCAGTATTTCAACATTTATTACTTTGTTTAATCAGTTGTGCTAAATTAGTGGTTCACAACCAGTGGGTCTCGACAGACTTCCAGGGGCTCTGCAGGATGACTTAAAAGTATTTAAATTAATAAATTAGTATTATATAATTAAACAGTCAAACTAATCTAAACTGAAATGCTTAAAAGACATAAAAATCAATATCTGTTGTTCTTCTGGAAGAACACACAGTTCTTGAAATCTTAAAATTAATCATGTTTAATCAGTTTAATACCGTAAATCCTCAAATAAAAGCCGAGGCCTTTATTTACCTGAACTCCAGAAGGTAACAGGCTTTTATTTGAAGCAGGCTTTTATTAGAGACAGGCCTTTATTTCTAATTCCATCTGTTTGATAAGTAATTGTTTTAAATAACCCATTTTAAATTAAAAGCGACAGTGTTCTAGTGGACATATATCATAACATTAGCACAGAATCAGTTCAGAATCAATCTCCAAAAGAATCAGTTCGGTCCTTTATTTGTCCATGTTGACCACGCCCCTGGCCACTATAAGAGGCCCGGCGTTTATTTGACTACCGGTTTTTATTTGAGGAATTACGGTATATAAATAATTTCAGTTTCTGTTCATATAAAAAGTCTGAAAAGAAATAACTAAATTAAATTGACTGCCCTGCTATAATTCCTATAATGATAAAAAAATAAAAAAAACTGACAGCTGACTGCTGTTTTTAACATGAACTAGTTACTTAGTTAACTTTTTGACTGCTCGAGGCTTCCCATTAGACTGTTTGATATCTGAACTTCAGGAAATGGTGAAATTGATGCAACTTGATCTGATGAGGACACAGAGCGATGTTGTTATCCTCTTGAAGATGAGTGGATATCTCTCAATGTTAAAAGCGATTTGAAGCAGCATACTTTCAGTGCATCTGGACAACTCGTCTCTGCCGCCCCCTCGGTTTACACCCCTCTTAAACCTCAGCGACTTAACCAGAGCCCAGCAGCCCATGCCTTTCCATGTCTCCACATCCACTTCTGAAGTACCACCCTGGGAACCAATACTTATTGATTCCTCTCTAAGGTGCAGGAGAGAGAGAGGGGGACTAGTGGGGGGAGGAGAATGAGGAGGAGAGGTGGGGAATTAAGTGCAACGTGTCCCCACTGACTGCGTGAAGCATGTTGCACACACACAAGCTGGTGCTTTTCTCAGACGGTCTCTTCTCTTCTCCGTGGGAGGGCTTGAAAAGACTCGGCTGCTGAACGCTTGGCTTTTCTTTCTCTGGCGGAGCTTGAATTGAGCACGCTCTTCTCCAGCTGAAGTGGAGGGATGGGAATAGCACAACATCCTTTAGCTACAACTCATCAGCTGGAGTCTTTGTGCAGAGAAATGGAAAGGAAATAGGGATATAAATAACCAAGGGGAGGTAGATGAGATTGACAGCTGTCTTTTGAGCTCGTTCTAGCAGGCTAGGTAACCACCGCTGTGAGTTAGTACGCACGTACCCCCAAAACTGGGGGAAGTTGATATTGATACTGTCTGCATTTAAAGACATTGCAGAGCACGCCACCACTAATGACAGTTAAAAATACCCATTTAAAAAAGGCATATAAAAACTACTTACAGGATCCCTGCAGGTCCTTAAAGTCCTAAAATGTCTTAAATTTAGTTGAATCAAAATTAAGGTCATAAAAAGCTTAAATATCCTAAAAGGTATAACAGAAGTCTTAATTATCATTTTAAATTGGTCTTAAATTGGCTTTTTTTGTGTATTGTAATTAAATATGCAGTGCTGCATCGGTGCAGTTCACAGTCAATGGAATACTGCACGTTGATGCAGAGTGATTTCTTATGATTTCTTACTGTTGAAAGAATGCATGTTTCATCTCTGATTGTTTTCAGTGAGCAGCTGGAGTTTGTATAACATAGACATTTTGAAAATGGAGTCCAGATATATTTTGGGCTTGTTTGTTTACAATTTAATTTTTTTACTGGTTACTATTAATTTAATACTAATTAATTTAATTTAAATTTTAGTTTTTCTCTGGGCTGCCCCATAACAGGAAGGGAGGACTAAATCATTAATTTTTATTTGATTTATTTAATCAAAGGTGGGAGGGGGGGAGGGGGGGTAGGCCTAATGGTTTTTCAGAAATGTGGAAGTGTTCAATTGTGGTGTGTGTTGTAGCTCATTATATGTTGATATTGTTGGTGTTCATTCAGGAGTAATTGTAATAGTGTGGTGTGCTGAATGTGAGATGATGTATGTCTTGGGATGCAAGACAATTTTTGGATGAAATTCCAACAGTAGAACTGAAATAAAAAAATACATTTAACACATTCAGTATATGTAGATTTGAATGGTATCTGCACAATAATATTATTTTTCCCTTTTATCATTTCAGCAAAATCCAACATCGGTCAACCTCCAATTTGTATGTATTGACGTACTGGTATTCAAATGTACGGACGAACTCAAATTTCAAATTATTCTATAAAATGTGTATTTTTAAGCTTGCAGTTTAAAACCATGTTTTGCTCAATATATATAATTTTATATATATAATTTACCCTAGCCTGTTTAATTAAGTAAAAGTGATTTTAATTAACAGTATATGGCTATTTCTGGACATACAATATTAATTAAGGTAAAAAGTCTTTAGTTATCCTGATTTATTCAAATCAAGCAGTCTGTGAATTAAACGACTAGTCAAGTAAACTGGACACCTGGAGTAAATTAGGCTTGCTTTGAGTTCAATACATTTCTTACGGGATGTTAACATACATTTTTCGAAGACTAAATTGGTTATCTAAGCTATCATTTGTATGATTCTCCATGAATGCAGTTTGCATTATCAAAAAGTCCAACCTTCATGCTTTGTTTTGTTTCTAAGAGTTGAAGTGGTTTAATTACGTCTCTGATCTGATTCTAGATTCTAGAATACTTGGAGGCCTCCTGATCCTCCTGCATGTAATATCATTAGACAGTCAAGCTTTCATTTATTGTTCTGCTCCGTGGTTTGAGTCTGAATGACTCTGCGATTAGGAGTTAATGAAATGAAAGATGCAGTTAAGTAAAAGGCTCGATGGCTGTTTATATCACCAGCGCATTAAAACAGGATTTTAAAATCAGTGCATTAATATAGTACTTTCATTTTGAACAGCTCTTGTGTGTAATAATGATTCTCATCGAGCCTGCATCATGTCCTGATGCCATTGCCAATGGATTTATGAACAACAAAAAGTGCCCTGAAAACTCAAATGTATGTAAAAAAATAAAATATTTTTCATGTAAATATTTTTTATTTAAATATTTTATAGAAATACATTTTTAAAAATTCCTATTTAGGTATTATCATTAATATTATTATTTTTTGTTATTAGGGAAAGTTAAACCTGAACAGCAAGCCTAAGTCTTTACCCAATTTCACTTTCACGCCTTCATTGCTTTTCTGTCGGCTTCTTCGGTGTGTGTGTGTGTGTGTGTGTGTGTGTGTGTGTGTGTGTCTGTTCATGTTTTGATGTCAAGATCAAAAAAATGAGACCAGAGACCTAATCATTTCAGCATTTTAAATTCTCATTTATATGCATTTATTTTTCTTGTGGGTTTTTAAAACTTTCTTTATAGTCTATCAGTGTTTTGTTGTACATGTAAATGTCCCTGAAAAATCCCCCTGAAAGTGTGATTTCAAATACTGGAGTGCTCTTAATGAGTTATTTAACCCTGCTCTGTGAAATGACTGACTGACTTCTGAATCACAGACACTCTCTGAGAGGAAGAGCCCCTCTTAAAATGATCCACATGAAACATTTATGAGTAAAAACCAGAGCCAGTCACTTCAGCCGGAGGTGTAATCACTCAAGACACTTGAAAGTGACAAAACCAAATGAATATTACAAAATAATAAATAACTCACGGCTACGACAAGCTGTAAACTGAAACTGACATTGCATCCCAAACTTGCGACATTCCAGGCTAATGCTGAAACCAGATAGACAATTACAAAAACCTCACAGAGTGAAAGCCCTGAGACGTTTCAATGTGGCATGTTCGGCATTCACTGCATACGTTTTACTGTCACATGCTCTGTTTAAGTGTGGCTTTTTAATGAAGTATGACTGTGTATGAAAGTATGGAATACAGTATATTATGGTTTGTATAACTTATTTTCTTTGGAAAGAAACAAGCGACTGGCGACTGGATCTGAATTTAGTCTTGTGACCCGAGGCCTCAGTAAAAGAAATGTTCTGTAATTCAAAAGAATGCATAGTTTTGAAAATTGCTTTGCGTTTCTGATCTCTCTTTCTTTCTGTTTTTTTCTCAGATTATTGTATTGTGGAATTGTGACAAGCCTTTACCTGCCAAGCATCGGTGGCCGGCCACCTCAGTGCCCGTTATTGTAATTGAAGGAGAGAACAAGGTGATGTATGGTTTCTTTGAGATTTCAATAAGGTTTCCCAAGTTGTTTTGGCAAATGACATTATGATAGTATTGGATGTGTCTCAAAGTCTAAAGATAAATGCATGGAACTTTGTGAATTCTGGTTTTAATGTATACACTCCAGTTCCAAAGATTGGAGATATTAAAAAATATATATATATTATACTTTTATTCATCGAGGCACCTTAAATTGATTAAAAATAACAGGGAAGACTTCTATGATGTTACAAAAAAAACTATTTCTAATAAATGCTGTTCTTGTGAACTTTCTATTCATCAAAGTATTATATAAAATGTATCTCAGATTCCACCAAAATATTATGCATCAACATTTACATTTACATTTAGTCATTTAACAGATGTTTTTATCCAGAGCGACTTACGAATGAGGACAATAGAAGCGATTAAAACCAGCAAAAGTGCAATAATATGAAAGCACTGTGACTCGGTCAAAGTCTCGGTTAGCCTAACGCAGTACACGTAGCGTACACGTTATAATAAATATAAAGAAAACAAGAAGATAGAATAGAAAAAGAATAGAGAATGCTAGTGTTAGAGGCCTTTTCTTTAAAAAAAAAACTAGTAAAAATAGAATAGAGAGTGCAAATGTTAGAGGGTCAATGTTCCTCCAGGAACCATTCTGCTTCATCACTAATCCTATCCCAGACCTAAACAACTACCTTACTATCTGTTAATAAGATGCAAATTAGGAGTTTACTGAGGCAAATGTAGTTATTGTTTGTTAATGGCAAGAATTGGATTCAGCGTTACTAGATCATGTGGCACTGAAGACTGGAGTAATGGCTGCTGAAAATTAGATTGTAAAATAGAAAAATTGTGATCTTTAATTTTTACTAGTGTTTGACAGTATTAATGTATTTTTGATCAAATAAATGCAGCCTTGGTGAGCATAAGAAAATTCTTTCTTGAAAAAAAATGGTAGTGTATATGTGATGTTTTTCATTGGTAATGAAGGTTATTGCCCTGATAAAGTATTGTGACTATATTTATATGTATTGCAGTTAAAATATTAGTGACACACAACAAAGCATCCTGTACTTTCATAGTTGCTCCTAGGGTTTGTGTGGATGTTTCTGTGGAACAGAGAGGGACTGTGAGTGTGAGTGTTGTTTCCCAGTGTTTGGAGCGGAGAGGGATTCGTTTTCCTCTGGCTCAGGGAAGAGAGCAGTGAAGTAGTGCCAGTCAGCCTGTGGTTTGAAGGCTTGTGGCTGTCTTGTTTACAGAGTGGTGTGTGTGTGTGTGTGTGTGTGTGTGTGTTCCCATCCAGACTAGCTGATGAGGAGACAGCTCTTTTAAACCATGATTGATAGCCTGGTCCCATGCCATGCCACACTGAAGTGTTGCTTTGGACATTTTCCTTATTAATTAAAAACTCCCATTTCTACAGTATATGAGATCATACAGAGAATACGGTGCCTTTCAGACTCACTTCCTGTGATACAGCTGTGCTGCAATGGATTACATTAAGGACTGCATGAAACCACATGAATGACTTATTGAGAATTACTTTAATTTTGTGAAAGCGTAATATTCCAAGGAAAATTATATAAGGCTGGACTTGATTTTAGCCAATGGGATTTGATTGGATAGTAAAAAACAATTCTGTGTAATTTTGTGAATATTACATTTCCAGTCCAAGCAAGCTGACTTACATCAACACGAAAGTTAGTCTAAGGCAGAGAATATTTTAACAAAAGATACATTTTCGAAATGCTTTTATCCTTAAAAAAAATACAATCAAATAAATACATAAAATAATAAATATATATATTTATATATATATATAGAAAATGAAAACTACTTGAAACATGACTTGATTCTGAGGTACGGCTCTATGGCGTCTGTGGATTTGAAGGAGAGAGATGTGAGACTTCCAGCTTTAGATTTAATCCTGACATCACAGGGCCATCACTCACCTGCACATTCCTCATCTTTCACCTTCATATTGTGGCTGTGGTTTCTAGAAGTGCAGATTGTATATGGAGTGTTCCCTGCCGGCACTGCTGGCAGACTGCTTGCGTGTCTCAGGGGGGATTTACAATGGGAAGCACGTGTGAATTATTTCCTGTTTAGTTGTGCTTTCAGACACCATCTTCTTTTGGTGTATTTATGACTCAGTTTGCCACTTCCTTATACTGTTTTGACGTTTAGTGCCATTGGGGCTTTATTTGTCCATATGTGTTTTGACAGAAGTTCAATGAAATGTTTGCATGTGTGTCCATGTTTCTGAAGCACTGTGAGGGGTTGTGTATGGGTGGCCGGTTGTTGTATGCATCTGTGACAGGAATTCAATCTGTGTCTTGTTTTGTACATTCCACATCAGCCACACATGCACAATAGTAACCAAATATTTAGAGTTTAATCCAAACAGAGAAAATATGAAGAGAGGCATACACGCTTTCTGTCTGAAGTATTAAGAGAAAATCTGACTGTACATATTTATTTTGTCTCTGTAGGTCATGAGCAGTCGGTTTCAGCCCTATGACAGTATCATCAGCGATGCAGTGTTAAGTCTGGATGAGGACACGGTGTTGTCAACCACTGAGGTATGGACTCTTATTCTCCTGCTCTGTCTCTCTCTGACTCACACATCAGCAGTGATGAAGGTGACTGCTGTCCTGAGCTCTGTTAGCCTGCTGAAGACTGCGCTTCCTCCTGGAATGTTTCTTTTTGCATTTTCTATCACTATTCATGGCTGTAAATGTCATCTTTCATTTTTGCCGTTTTCTGGGGTCTTCGACTTTTAGCTCCGTCAAAGTGAATGCGTGCGATTTTAAAGACACATTTAATGCAGTTATAGTTATGATGTTAATTTAACCACTTCAGCTGTTGATTTTTTGAGAATTAGGCATTTGCAATATTGGACCCACCTGTGGGTCCCCAGAGTTGATGTGGTTAAAAAGATTGGATTTGGAACCATCAAAGCTGATTGAAATATCATCTATAAACGTTTGTTTAGATTGAAACTGATTAGTCCCTTTTATGGGAAAGGTTTTATCTGGGTTTGTTTTTTGATGTTTTTCTCATTATTAATTAAACAAACCAAGATGTTACATTGAATGAAATTGATTTATTTAAATCATTTACATTTTAATTAACATAGTTAACATCAAAACTCAACAAGTATAATGACATTCATGAGTAAAACACCAATCATCATTGATGGACATATGTACAAAGATTAAATCCATAAAGTAGTACTCATGTTATTTATTGAATTATTACAGATCTACATTACATATTATATTTAAAGTGTGTGTGTGTATTATATATATTTGCTGTCTTGGGGTCATTTACATATAAATCGCAGTACAGTAGCCTGTACTACTGTACTACTCGTGCCTCAGGGAACGAGACTGCTTCTTTCCCAGCCTTATATTGAAAATTGCATCCATTGCAGCTAACAATAGGCTAGATGTCAGATCCATAACCCTTTAGCTCCTTAAAGTGAAAGACACCTTATCGTTTGAGCAGGGTTGTGATCCCTCCCTCCTCACTCAGTCGCTCTCGGCTTAAACCCCCAACCTATCAGCTGGCAGTGCAGATTTGGCAACCACTGTGCTTCCACCACCCATAATCAGCTCAGCATGGTCTCTTCAGCCCTCGGTTCCTCCCTCTCTCAGCTTCTTTCTGTCCCATACATTATGCAGTGTACGCCAGTGAGAAATGGCCATACCTTATCAGAGGCAGCAGAGTCGGTGTGAGCGCACACAGCTGATGTCAACCTCCTAGACCTGTCTTCCCACCTGTGTCTTGGTTTTTTTCTTCCTGAAATGGATATCTTTAATCATGTGTTATCTTGACCACACTGCAGGGAAACTCCAATTACTCTTTCTTTCATGAACTCTACCTCCCATAATAACCCATTTGTGTAGCTGGAGACTTTGGCATCACATGTGAGGCAGATGTACTGCTGGTGGGGTTACGCCAAGGTTTCACTGTGTATAGTTAGTCAGTGTCTGTGTGTGTGTGTGTGTGTGTGGTTCAATTCACTGCTGACTTGAGATCCAGCTGAGGCTCCGCCACTGACACTTTTGATGCGTTTCAGTAATTATTTGTTTAAATGCTTTGATCTTCGAAAAAGGAGGGCATCTTTTCAGTGTGCAGCTTTAAAAGCGTGTGTGTATCTTTTATGTCTGGATTTTGTCGTGAGAGAGCCTTCATGCCACCATCCTCGATTCTTTATTCCTTGTTTTTAACTCTTTATACCACTGGTTTGGCGAGTAGCGTCTAACTTGAGATCAACGTTGCCTTGCAGGTGGACTTTGCCTTCACAGTGTGGCAGAGTTTCCCTGAGAGAATTGTGGGATATCCTGCCCGCAGTCATTTCTGGGACAATAATAAGGAGCGCTGGGGTTACACCTCTAAATGGACCAATGACTATTCCATGGTTCTCACCGGAGCTGCCATTTACCACAGGTACTGCATCTGGAAACAGCTGCTTCACTGGGAAGAAATTAGGGCAGTGCCTTCCTGTTAAATTTCGCATGTGTATTTCTACTGCCTTAAGCCCCGTTCACACCAAGAACGATAACTATAAAGATAACGATATTAGCGTCCACACCAGCGAACGATATCGTCTGCCGCTTTAAATTCTCGAGCTCATTATAGCAGGGTGGATTCTGATTGGACGTCAATGTATCGTTCATCAGCTGGAAAAAAATCGCTCTGAAAATGATTCCAACGATACCGTTTCTCTATGCCTTTGTTATAGTTGTAGTGTGGACTTAATATTGAGAACGATTTTTAGAACTATAACTTTATCGTTATCTTTATAGTTATCGTGCTTGGTGTGAACGGGCCTTAAGGGTGAATATACACCACCATTCAATGGTTTGGGTTCATTTTTTTGACAGAAAAGTAAACTTATTCAGTAATGATGCATTAAATTGATCAAAAGTGAAAGGAAAGACTTTATTTCAAATAAATGCTGTACTTTTGAAATGTATATTCATTCAAGAATTCATACAAGAATACGTGTTTTCACAACAATATTAACTATTCTCAACATTGATAAGAAATTTTGAAGGTCTCCGCGTTAGAATGATTTCTGAAAAATCATGTGACTGTACATGTTAGATCATGTGATAGGTCGAGTAAATTTTTATTGAAATTCATTAAATTATTCATACTCGGGTGATATGCTGGTTATGTCCAAAATTAAAAGGAGTAACATCACAAATGTACATAATTCTAGACTTCTCAAAATGTTACCATTGCGATAAGTAGACCAGGCGATATTTTTGTAAATATTAATATGATTTTATTAATCCATAGATTAAACAACCATGATCTTAAACAGGAAGTTGTCCAAATATAAGGATCTTTTTCTATCATGGTAACATCACAGATGTGAGGATGAGGACATGATTTTTCTTAAAATACCACAGAAGTATTTATATGAAATAATTTTCTTGGCAATATAATTATTTTATTATGTAATTGTATTTAATTTAACATGCATAATATACATTTTAAATAAAGATTATTATTTTTGTAAAGTTGATGGGCACCACCTGCCACCACAAATGTGGAATCGTTCAGTTGTGTCAGAAAAAAATGATGTGCAGTTTCCGTAGTGAGCTAGAAATTCGCAGCAAGGACACATTTATAGGACAAGAAGGCATTCAATTTATATCTAAGGAAAACTGTATTGGAAAAAATAGTCTATTAATTAAAAGTCTGATATTGGTTTTTTTTGCAGTTAACGAAAAACAAATCAATATCGCTTATCCAGTCCAACACTGAGCGTTTGAATTTATGATTTGGTTGTCTCAACCTGTCCTTGACAACATCCATGCCCTCCATTCTGTCCTTTTCTCCAGATATTACCACTTCCTGTATTCCCACTTCCTGCCAAGTAGCCTGAAGAGCATGGTGGACCAGCTGGCGAACTGTGAGGACATCCTCATGAACTTCCTAGTGTCTGCTGTCACCAAGCTGCCGCCCATCAAGGTCACACAAAAAAAGCAGTACAAGGAGACCATGATGGGTCAGGTAAGTGTAGATAATTAAACCTACATGAGCTTGAGCAAACCATCTAACACTGTACATCTGTTCCTCTTAGTCGTCTCGAGCTTCGCGTTGGGCGGACCCGGACCACTTTGCCCAGCGCCAGACCTGCATGAACAAGTTCGCCAGCTGGTTTGGCGGCATGCCACTGGTCCACTCCCAAATGAGACTGGACCCCGTTCTGTTTAAGGACCAGGTCTCCATCCTCCGTAAGAAATACAGGGAGATCGAGCGGCTCTGACCAGACTGGCGCCCCTTGATGGACATTCAACAGGGGGCCGCGATAGACACAAGTAAAGGACAAGGACAGCAGGATGTGACGGCCTCTGTGGACCTTCAGACACACGTGACACACTTTTAACTCTTCGGAAGATTTAGTTTTGTTTCAAGGTTGGTAACAAATGCCACAGAAAAACTCATCTTTCCCAGCACATGAGCGAGTTGTTGGACGACAGGAGGGACGCGTCATCGTGTTAGCACTTCTTCACCCCGCCACATCTAGATCCATCCATCCATCCTCCTGCCTCGGATGTCAGAATCACTTTTTTCTGAATCACTTCTCTCCAAGGTCTCGAGCCATGATTGTGTACGATTAAGCCCATGGTTTTATTTCCAAGTTTGAGGTGTTAGGGGGTTTTTTTCCTTTTCAAAAGGCTTCATAATCATTTAGTTTCAGTGGAAGTAATTTAAGGCTGTGATGTAGACGGTGCAGGTGAAAAGTTCACAGACGCAGAAATATTGCAGTGTGCAAAAAAGGGCCATAACATTACATTCGAAACGGTGGTCCCTCTTATTAGTGGCATAAAAACCATTTAAAAACCCTGCAGTATTTTATTTCTTATTTTCAAAAATGGTGCCAAGACTAATGATTTGCCTTAAGTGGCTTGTCAAACCTTCCCTACCTAATTAATTCATGCAATTCCACCTTAAAGTTTATAAAGAAATTCATTAGAAATGCCTAAATCCTCATGTTATTAAACAGCCTGACTTGAAAATAAAAAACAAATTGTAAGGACTTATGGCTGTAATTTAAGTGAGACGTCTCTCACCTCCTCTATCTACCCTGTCCCTGTGAAAAATGAGCTGTCCGTCAAAGTTCAATAAACACTGCCTCAATTCTCCCCTTCGGCCTCCTATTTTAAATGCGACTCCTTCGCATATAAAACTCACTCAGCCACAAATGGACACCTGGCAAATTTATGTACCCTAAAAAGTGGCAAGTATGCTTCTATTAGATCAAAATGTACATCCATTCTTGTTGATTTCATATCAAGGGAACGGCTCTCAAGACGTTGGGTTTTTCACTGTTTTCCAGAGTCAGGTACTTGAATGTCTGATGACTTGAAGGAGTGCCGTGCTTTAGTGGCCTTTTGTGAAGGTGACTGGACTTAAAATGTGCCAGCTCTGAGCCAAAGCCTTTTTTTTCCTCTTCGTTTTCATATTTTCTTCACATAATGCATCAGAATTCAGTTGATGTGGTGACGAGATGTACACTACATATTTTTCCCCCTCTACGTGGTCATGGTCAGCCCACGCTGAAATTTAAATGCATACCTGACACTGAATGTTGTTTAAGACCCAAGTTGCAGACTTAAATTGTTGTGCATTGTATTTTAATAAGCTATTTGACACTGAATCATGAGTTAAAGGCCTGATAAATATGCAGTAATGCTCCTGTGATTCATCTAACATTATCTGAATGAACTGAAAATCTATAAATGGATTATAATGGCCTGAATGAAAATTTTTAAATGTCCATCTTGACATTTAACATTTTGGTGCTTGCTTAAATCTTGTTATACAAGTATGTGAGTTCATTTCAAGTCCCTGAAAGCTTCTAGCTTCTACTACTTGCATAAAATGTTCATTAGTAATTACTGTATATCTTTGTCATCCCTTTCGGTCCTTTTTCTTTCTTTTTTTTTCTTTTTTTTTAACGGCACACATCTGGTTAAGTTTTAAGTTCAGTAAATCATCCAATTTAAAAATGTATGCCTAGCATTTTACCTGTGGTTGTCATATCACACAATTAACGTCTGGCCTTGCACAACTTCATTGGCCGATTATATACACTTCAAATACAATGTATATGATCCTTGTTCATACAGCTGGATCTACACCGTTATATATAGGATGATTCATCCAAGATGATTTTAGAGGTTAGATGTGTGTATCAGTTGTCTGTTTTGATTAATATGTGCATCCCATCCCGTCACGATTCCCTTGCCAACACTGTCACCAGGGCTCATGATGTGCCCAGCATCAGCCAGATCTGCCCAAGGCCCCAGTCAGTGCAGACGACACACTTATAGTGGTTTGCATCGGCGCCAGTGTTATTTTAATTATCCAGCTTAACGTGACAAAGCCATTCATTTGAAATTGGCCTGTTGAATGCTGCTGCTACCACTACACACTTGCAAGATCACCAAAGAATCTTGGCAAATTTAAACTCATGCAATTGTCATATGCTGTCATTAGCAAACTGAGTCTTTCATTGTGTTTGTACTTTTTCATTCTGCCGAGATCATCCTGTCTCAAGGCTAACTGGTCAAATTAGCATCTTATTTATCTTACATTATGTTCTGTGATTAGCAATAAGCAATATGGAGTCATGCTCAGAAACATCACTGATCTCTCCCTGATTGTGCCTTTTGATTCAACTGAGTTTGTGATCCCCACTGTCACATGGGACAGAAGCGGCAAAATCTTTACGTCATCCTCAGACACTAAAGTTTCACAGCATCGGTTAAACACTCGACTGTATTTCTCACGTTAGGCTGTTAACCAGACTTGCATGACCAATTTAGGCTATTTATGAGTAAATACCCATTTGTTTTGGGTTATTTTTGTGCAGAGCTGTTGGTTTTGCTCCCTCCTGTCCTGACCCTTCATCCCAGTAATTAACAGAAGACTTTTTATAGAGGTAATAAAGAAATTGCAAAATGCCAATTTTGTATGAAATGATTTATAAGAAAATGAATAAAGTCATATTTGATGCTATAACAACATGACTTGCATGTTTTGTTTTGTTTTTTCAATTAGAGGTTACTGATAAGGAATTACAAATAAAGTTTGGTATATTGAACGGTACATGCTGGAATTTAGCACTATTGATTGTGCAGCTACTGTAGACAGCTGTATATTTTTTTTTCCTTTTTGAATTGAATGCTTTTATATCTAAAATTAAAGTCAGACCATTTGTTCTTTTTTCTTTTTTAAATAGCAGTTGAGACAAGCATTGGTATATATGTTTATACTTAATAGATAAATGAACACCACACTAATGCAACGTGTTTCATACAATATTTTTCAGTAAGTTATGACTGAACTATAACTATACAGTTTAACTGTGAATAGGAGCCATTGCGAATGCAAAATATGAGGTGTATACTTGAAAGGTTAATTTTAAAGCATATCTGAGTGAATGAGCAGACTGCTCAGACCTCTTAATTGTTCATCAGGTTGAAAACTGAATCCAAGACAGCTGAACCGAATGGTATTTTAATCATGTGTTATGAATGTAGCAGAATTTCTTCAGTCCTCTTTTCGCTTCCTACCTTCTCTCAATTTTGTTCCTCACTGCTGTTTCCTGCATCTATCTATCTTACGTGTCCCGCTGAAAACAGAGCTCGTAAATGCAGCTTATACAGTCAGTGTATGTACAACAGTGTATGAATGCACACGCATATGTGTGTGAGTGTGTGTTTCAGCTCCTGACAGCCAGCATGGAGTTGATCTCCCAGATGAGGTTTCTGAGCTGGTCCATAATCATCTTCAGCTGTTGGTTCTTCTGTTTCAGTTTCTGTGATAAAAATGGAAATAAATATTTTCAGTTATTGAGATGTAAATATGCAGCACTGGTGAGCAGAACGTCACTGACATACATTTTTCAGTAGTGTAACAGCACAGCTATTTTCAAAATGATATAGAAGGGTTTTTTTCCCTACAACTACCTGTGTAACATGACAAAACTCATCTTATGCCACATTATATGTCATTATTTCAGTGTGCAGAGCTGTGAAGCCAGTAATGTAAGCAAACTCACAGAATAGTGTGATCAGTTGTATTCTCTGTGTGCATGTTTCCTATACCACACAATCTTTGGCGCAACAGAAACTATATTTTGCCTGAGACATTAATTAAATGTTACAGAATAACATGGTGCTGGTGGGTTTTTTGCATGTACCATGCCAATAACACAAGCTTCCAAACTGATCAGATGTTTGTGTTAGTTCATTCAGTGAAGAATTCATCACACTGATTTAAACTGGTATCTCGAGTACACAAGCCTTTTAAATGATTCACTGAGAAAAAAAAAAAAAAAACAGGAGTCATTTGCTCATTAACCAGTCTATAGTTGCACTATGTGCTTGTCTAGCAGTATAATGTGATAAATATGTGACATAACACATTAAACGTGCTTTCTTGTCAATTTTTGGCATTACATTGTGCTTCTATTCGATTCACAAGGCAAACTCGCATTCATAATTATCACTGAAAAGTAGTGCTGAAAACTACTACATGCTGTATTTGTGTAACTTGTTACATAACATTACCTTAAGTAACATCGATACATTGTATTGCTTTTGTAAGTTTAACTGCTTTATGAAAAGGGCTAAAAGGAGTTATATACTTGTTTAACACGTGACAGCAATTCAACACAAAAAACAAGCTGATAAAGTCTAGATGTTCAGCTGTTTTTCGACCAAACTGAAAGGGGAATAAATGTGATACAAGCCACTTTGATTGCTGGTGTTGTACTGGAAACGGCAGGCTTGAAACAGCGAAAGATTCTCTGGCCAAAAACACCTTGTTAAAGGAAATGGCTAGAGGAAAATGTCATTCAAACTGACACTCTTTATAACAGTTCTGTGCAAAAGAGCATCTTTGAAGCTTCATGGTGTTGGGCCACAGCAGAAGAATAATGTGCTTATACAATCCTACCTCATGTCAATGGTACAAGCTGCTAATGGTGTATTAGTACAGGAACCCTTAAATACAAATAGTGCTTTATTTAGATGCTGTAGTGTATGAGCATTGTAAATGACCATCTGTATCCCTATATAGCCACAGTCTACCTATTTGAAATGAATAGCCTACTTCCACTGGGACAATGTACAATGTCACAAAGCATTCACCATCTCCACCTTGTTTTATGACTTCAGCTTGTTCCAATGGCAGCACGGTCCCCTGATCTCAATCCAATAGAGCACCTTTGGGGTGAACTGAAATGAGAGGTTCATGCAGCCTGTAAATGGGCAGAGGCTGTGATTGTACTGAGTTAACCTGGCTACAACTGCTGAGGAATTCTTCCTGCACGGTCTGCTGAATCTGCCACAAACAATTCAGACAGCTCTGGAGGCAAAGCAGTGCGCTGATCTGTACTACACAGGTGTACCTAACAATGGACATTGAGATATAGCTAGTGATACATGTTTTTAATATATTCAATTTAATAGAGGTGCTGACATGACATTTTTAGCAGTGACAGCAGAGCACTGAGATACATTTTTTTCTGGATTCTTTGGTTTCTGCCCTAGGCGTCATGCCCACAGACCGCTGGCTGAACATCTGATGCATGAGGCACACAAAATGGTCCGTTTCGATTGGTTGAATTCTACAGGAATTCCGGGAAATGTGTGTGTCGTGTTCTTGAATAGAACTCCAAACCTCCTCATGGAAGGTGAAAATCATCATTTTTTTCAACAAACTAGTATTCTGTAATAACCTAAAAAATCTGTACTGCCATTTTTTTAAATCAAATGCATCCTTGATATTGCTGAATAAAAGCATTTCCAAAAAATAAAAAATGTACCCAAAACTTTTAAATGGCAGCATGTAGGTTTAATATCTATAACCCTATTGCACAAAGGTTCACAGTTCACACACACAAAATGATGCCGCATAATACATTCTAGGCAAATTGCTCACAGCAGGCAATGGCAGTGGTGCTTCTCAACCCTACTAGGAAAAAGCAGAGCTCCAGGAACAGGCCTGGCGGGATCAGTAGCAAGAGATGACCCTGGTGAGCTGAACTTCTGTCCATTAAGACACAAAGTCTGCATATAAGTGAACAGGTCCCAGCTGGTACAGGGCAGATCACTACATTGATTGCTTCTTCCTTTCTTAGCAGGGTCAACATGGATCATGATTGCTCCAGGAAAACAGACAGGAAGAGAGTCTGAGGCACTTGTTGGCAAGCACTGAAACAGGAGTCCTGAGGCAAGCTCAGAGGACACAAGTTTCTCACAGAGCAGAGACGTAAAGCCTCACTTGATCATGATTCTCAGTACAGATGTTAACTTTGAATAAGGGCTCTCATCGTTACACTGGCTTTCAGCGTTTAAGAAGTTAGCAAAAAGGCAAATGGTTGGTGGCAGCCCAGCTCTCATGACAAAACTGCTTCTTCTTATCGAGCACTGAAAGCCACCGTGGACTGCTTAATAAACGGCAATGTGAGCTCAAGTCTAATTGGCACTTTAGTACTTGTACAGTGATATTATGACTACTACAGGGACAGTTCACCCAAAATGTGCTAACTTACTCACCGTCAGGTCTCATTTTTCCTACTACAGTAAATAACAGTAAACAACAATTGACTTTCATTGACAAAAAACACTGAAACATTCTTCATAATACTCTCTTTTTAATAAACTACTCATACAGTAGTATTGGTATCGTGGACAACAGGAAGTAATATTTGAGGAGCCTTTGAATTTTGCTGTCTGTAACAATGAAGACAACCGCATGCATTTACTTTACATATGATTCAGTCCTAGGCCCAAATACGGCGTCTCATGTCGCCTCTCCCTTCATCTGATTCTCTCATCAACTCACCATGAGATCAAAGCAGCCTCTCTCGATAATGTGCACAGAGGGAAGAGTTTTTGATCAAAATGTGAACTTATTAAAATTCAGGTTTGTTCAAATGTGCTGTTTTACACTCTGAGTGACAGCTGGATGACGTGCTAGGAGCAGTGCTCCAGTTTGTAAAGAAAAATTAGATTTTTTTATTTTTTAAACAGTAACCAAAACTGTGAGAACCACAAATTAGTCTCTGCGGTCTGAATGGATTAAAAACAGAATGAATACAAGAGAGCTATAGAGAACTGTGGCTTAAATTCCAGATAATATGTGTTTATTGCAGATACTGATCAAACAGAAAGAATTTTAAAAGAAGAACATTTTAGTAGAATTAAACGAAATGCAGAAACTGTCTGTAGAACAAGCCTTCATTATAAAAGCTGTGACCTTGGATTCCACATGAATAATCCGCCTTGTCTCTCTCGACTTGTTTCAGCATTTCTGTTTGCTGAGATTGAGCAGGAATTACTAGTGTAAGTGTCTGTGAGTGAAGCAAGGGGATTAGACTGACTGAAGAGCGGGAAAGGATGTACTACCTCATTCTAATCCAGGTGACATCACAGCATCTTTAATGCAACCATGGAGTTCTACTTTTTAAAGACACTGCTTATTCCTCCACAAAACGCTGACTAGATTTAATCTAGAAGTGTCATTCCCATCCATATCTCAAAAGCACATGCCGTGGATCAGTGGATTTTGAATACAACTTCTAAAGCAAAATCATTTTAATATTTGATAATTAAGCTGCATGAATTTATTACGTAAAAAAAAAAAAAAAGTTGTGGCAGAAATCACAATTAAAAATGTGGTCAGTCCAATCGGGACAAACCTCTTTTGCTTTTAAATGAAAATAAATATAAAAAATAATTCTGAAAATGTCAAGGCTGTACTTTTCCATCAAAATTTCTTAAAAGTAAAGAAATATAATAGTAACGCTTTATAAAAAGGGAAGTGATATGTAGCCAAGTGTCCCATATTTGACATTTGTGCTCTGCTTTTAACCCATACAAGTGCACACACACAGCAATGAGTAGTGAACGTACACACACACACACACACATAGCATTTTTTGCTGCGGCCCCTGGGGAGCAGTATGGGGTTTGAGTGCCTTGTGTGTGTATATTTTATAAATTAAATTAAATGAATGAAGTAGATACATTTCCCTAAACAGATGTGTTTTCTGTGAATTAGACTGTCACTCCCATGTTAACAATCTTGTAGAGTAATGATGTGGACAGTGTGTTCTTTTGGCATTAATGCAGCTGCTGAACATTCAAAAATTGAACTAGCTTCATCAGCGGTTTATTCTGATCAAAGCTAAAGCCAGATGGCCCCTCTGTGTGTTACATGAAAAGACTGCTGATGGCAAGAGTGCGGTAAATGATGAGTGACAGAAATCTACCAAAAACTGACACAACTACCCTTCAACCAAATTCCTTTAAACATGTTTACAATTCAAGCAGAAAAGATACCAAAGTCTTTGAAAGAGATGGAGCAAAGACGCCCTGTTACATATTGTATAAAAGTGAGTGTTGCATTTCAAGCCTCACCTATAACAGAATGAACACAGTGCGTATTATACATGGCACAACCAATAAAAATCTTTAACATTCAACTTCTGTTGAAGTTAATTTCACTGAGATTCCAGAGACCACAAAGTTGTACATAATAATAGTAATCTAATTATAGTATTAATAATACAAAGTAATCATAATGATAGTATTTAAGTTTTTAAGCATAATAGTAATAATTCTAATTAATTTAAAAGTTGGTGTTTACATATGTATGTGTGCTATCTACATGTATACATAAATACACATATGTATATATTTAAGAAATAAATGTAATATATATTTATATATAATAAAAACTTATATAAATATGAATAAATATATAGCTGTAAATATTTCTGTATGTGTGTGCATATATATATATATATTGGATGTGATTAATCAATTTGATAGTCCTAATAAATTTTAAATTAATCTAATTTATAAATATAAATCGAATTAAAGTTATATTTATATTTATAAAATATCACTTAGAAAAGAAATAAAACATCCTTCTTAACAAGTTGTACAATTTCACTCCTGTCTGTATTGCAAAGGGGTTTGTTCAGAACTATAAGCAACAGTAATAATGATACACGCTTTACCGTGCACCACAAATGAACCAACATGTACTGTAAATCTCTTTTCTTACATCCCCACTGGAGTATAAGCAGCAGTAAAGAGAGACTGTGTGTGAAATGTCAAAGTATTGAAGGTTGTCTCCATTGATCACTGCTCTGCTCCCCAACATTTTTCAATCTTGCATCACCAGACCGCTGTCAGCCTGCAGTATTGATTTAGCTGTTTATTGTTACTTCGTTTACACTGCTTGTATCAACCCTTCATGACCATTCCCTGCCCACTCCATCTGCGATTATAAACACAGATATGTACGTAGGCTGTCCACTGAATTAACATAACATGATTTGCAAATGATCTCCTTTCCTCTCTCAAATCTCATTATCTTTGTTCCACTAGAGCAATTCATAAACAAGAACCTAAACTCAATTAAACACATAATGTTCAGGTTGAAAAGTTCATCAGCTCTTCAAAGGAATGTTTCGGTTTGGAGCTAAACAGTGCGCTGTGTGTGAGCGCTGAGACTGGGACAAGTGGGAGTAAAAGGACTGATGTTGAAACAAACCGAGAGGAACTAAAACCCCAACGCAATGTGATGAGACCGAGACGCCGGAGGAGGGAGGAGATCTCCACAGATCAGAGGTGAAGGACGAGAGGGATGAAAAAAAGATGGCACCCACTTGGGGAATGATTGATGCAATGGAATGTATTAGAAACCACTGCATATCAAACATTAATGTGAGCTGAAGTGTTTTCATGTTATCAGTTTGTAATCCTTAAATAAGGCAGTACTGAATTTCAGAAGGCATGAGCCTTCAAAGGGATTATAAAAATATGCAAAAAGCATATTGAAAACAAGACATGTTTTTGATTTTTTTTTTTTTTTTTTTTTTTTGCATAAAGAAAACCTATATTTACGACTACATTTTTTTGAACGTTGATATTGATATTTTCATGAATAATTGAGCATATCACCTTTCTAAAGTCCAGAGAGGATCGTTTTTATTACTGTATTAAAGTAATGAGATTGAGATTGTTTTGCTTTTGGGGGATTGTGACTAGTGCTACAATGCAGAAAATTCATTTTCTTTATGCAAAAACAAACAATGGTCCTAAAGACATTGTTAAAACAAGAGAAAGCTTTCTTTAAAGAAAGGATTGTGTGATTCCCAATCAGGCATGTCCCTGCATCCCTTTCTTACAGCGGGCTCTTTCATCTCTCCTCAGACTGTCAGGGGCTTACTTCATCTAGCTCCAATGAGCGCTTCCCAGGCAGCATAAAGGAGAAATGAGCAATAGAAATCTTTCAGGGAAAGTGTAGCAGTAATTCCATTTTAAAGTCTAAAGTGAGAAAGATGTCATTTTAGCCTCTCTGCTCTTATGGGAGAAAAGGGAAAACTCTGGATTTGGCTGATGAGACAAAAGGTGTTCAATTTGAAACTGAAGAACATTCCCTCATAAGTAGTAGGCCAAGAAAAATACAAATACAAGACAAATCCAAGCAGTGTTAGTTCATATTTGAGCACTGATATATAGAGGGTGAATCTGTATAATCTGACCAATGATAATGCAAAGATATTTTGATAATGGAAAGATATACTTTATTTTACAGTACAGTACGTGCACTTACATGTACTTAGTGTAGCACTTACAAGTACATGGGGTAGTGTTCAGGGTTAGTACCTAGTTATTGTAATAACATTAATAAGTACATAGTATGTACACGAGGAACAGGACTGTAAGATAAAGTGCTACTGATATTTTAGTAACTGAGAATGAGCTCCTGATTTCTAAATAAATATGTGCCTGTTTTTCCACGCAAAGCTATCGTATGGCTTCAGAGGACATTTTGAAGACAAAATGAGGGTGAGTTAAGGTTGTCAAAATGTTCCTTTTTGAATTAACTGCCTCTTTAAGAAGCTCTTTTCCTTTTTCTGTTGTTTAGTTTTAAACCAACCTGATAGACCTTCCAGATCTCAAGTACCTTTCATTGTTGTTTAAATGTTACATTTACAATGACTGCATGAGAGAATAAAAAATTTAATTATTCGTATAATAGTAGAAGGTAATAATTGGAAAACAAACAGCAATTGCTCAACCTGAAGCATAAAGAAGCACTGTGAACTGTTTTCTATTTTCGGCGTGTCCCTTTTTTCCATGCCCCAAGCATGCTGGGCCTTCCTCCCTGACCCCATGTGCACCAATTAAAGGGCCTCTAGCTGGTAAACCTGTTCTAATGGATGACATATGAACTGACTAATCATGTGGAGAACTGAGTGCCTCCTGCTAGCACGCGTGTGTGTGTGTGTGTGTGTACGGTGCGAACTGTCTTCTCTGAACCGCCTCATTATGGTTCCAGCGTGTTTGTTTATCAGAGCACAGCTCCACCACAGCCCCCTTAGCCCGGCCCTGCTCCAGAGATAACGGTAAACGCTTGTGCTGCCACCTCGGCCGCAGCCTCTGCGTTGTTGATTACGCTCACGGTATCTGCCTTCTGAGAGGCCTATTTGAAATTACAAACATTCTTCTCTCACATTTCTCACTTTCTCATTTGAATAAAGAGGACAGACGGGGTAATTAACAGGGTATTAAAAAAACACTGAAAATGGGGACGAGTGAGGAAGAAAGTGCCAAAGAGAGGGAGAAAAAAAAAGAGGAGAGTGGTGGAGAATAAATGAGAGCAGCCGCCTCTCCAAGGCCTTTTTAATGGACTGTGACAGGAATTTATTAACAGTTAGAGCAGTGTTCAATCAAAGCGCCTGCTCGGATGAGTTGACCGTGCCTCGACTACAGTGGACCTTTGGATGGCCTCACACATCTGTGGGGCCCCTCTCACACCAAAGCAGTCAGAGAGTCAAAAAGAGGGGGGGGATGACAGGTTTGAAGTAAATGATGCTATTGAGTCAGATGATGAATATTTCTGACCTTCATCTGTTTACATTGATGGCTTTTCTTGCATTCTCTTTCCATTCTAAATTTCACCAAAATTTCTGTGCGATTAAAATACGATTACAACTCAGAGATGTTGGCGTTAGAAAAAAAAAAAACTGTTCTGTAACGCCACAAATGAAAAGTACAATAAAAGTCTGCAGAACACATACCAGATGTGTGAAGACAGATTGGTCATTGTGATGAAGGCCGCTCTAGATTGCAGGAGCATTATTCAGCCAGGACCCTGACAAACAGCAATTACCCCAGTTGACAGATAACCGGAGCAGGGTGATTATTCTGTGACGGGATGTCCCATAAAGCAGCGGGGCATTACCATACTCCATACGTGCTATACATCTCTCCACCACTTCACCAACTTGTTGGAGCTGCAACAGTAATGAAAGATTCACTAAGCTTGAGCTCCATTGGAAAATGGCGGCACTTAATCAACAGGACAATGGCATGACTCTATTAAAATGCGCAGCCTGGCCTACAATGGGATGAGTCAGACAAACGGTCTCCATTATGTTTAAACAAACTGACCTGAGTGCTAATTTTCCATCAACCATGGCATCATTACTTTCATGCATGCATCCATTTGTTCGTTCAAGCTGATGTCTTTCTTCCGGTTCATCCATGACTCCATTCATTACTATAACATTCTCTGCATTCATCCATCTATCTGTCCTTCCATCATCCTTCATACTTAATCTTTCTATAGATCATGTGCATATGCATAACATTTTTATAGATAGATTTAGATTAAGATTTAGATAGATAGACAGATAGACAGACAGACAGACAGATGATCAATTCATCCATTGATCCAGGCTTTTCCACACTGTAGTTGATGAAAAGCTGAAATAAACTCTTTTAAAACAAAAACAATCAAAATAAACAATTCCTAAAAAATAAATGAAATTTTATTTGTTTACTTGCATGTCATGTGACTATTAGCCAACATCAGAGATCCTTGAACATGCAAATTCTGCACAAGCATATGACGGAGGCTGTAAACACATCTGCTCTCCACATTCTGACGCAACCTTGACCTCCCCTGAGTCTGACATCCTTCATTCCCCCAACATGATCACCTCATCCAGCGTGTTATTTGCAGCTGGCTATTTGGCCAGTGAAAAGCTCCAGGGCCCTTGTCGCATGAGCATTTCCACGCCGACTGCATTTCATGAGCATGCTGCAGTTTTTAATGAGGCAGACTCAATGGCAGAGAGGAGCTCAGAAAAAAATCAGTTTCGCTTTTACTGCAAGAAATTCTCGGTAGAGAGTCATCAGGTGTTTTTTTGTTTTTGTTTTTTTTACTATGGCTTAATTATGCAAGTGAATATGGCAGACATCTTATTGCTTGACACTGTAAACCGATCTCTGCAGGCAGTGAAGTGGCCTGTTTTGAGTTTATATACTGTGCAGTACACTACAGTTTAGGGTCAGTGAAATTTTTGTAATGTTTTTGAAAGAAACCTCTCAGGATGCATTTTTTTTGCATTTATTAAATCAATAATACAGTAAAAACAGTGACATTGTGAAACATTATCATAACATTATATAACTGTTTCCTATTTGAATATATTTTTAAATATAATTTATTCCTGTGATGGCAAAGCTGAATTTCAGGATCCAGCCATTTCTCCGGTCTTTAAAGTCACAAGATCCTGCAGAAGTCATTTCAATAATAGTATTTTTCAGTAATTAAATTATTGTCATTATTATCAATGATGGAAAGAGTTGCACTGCTTAATATTTTTGTGGAAACTGTAATATGTTTTTTCAGGATTCTTTGATGATTAGAAAGTTCAACATAACAAAATGTATTTGATAGAAAGATGTAAACATTACATTTACATTTATTCATTTAGCAGACACTTTTATCCAAAGCAACTTACAGATGAGGACAGTGGAAGCAATCAAAAACAACAAAAAGAGCAATGATATATAAGTGCTATAACAAGTCTCAGTTAGGTTAACACAGTACACCTAGCATGGGATTTTAAATAATATAATATAAAGAAAACAGATAGAATAAAAAAAGAATAGAGCAAGTGTTAGAGGTCTTTACACATACACACACACACACACACACATACAATTGCATAATTAATGAAAAGAAAATAGAATATAAAAAGATTAGAAAGATAGTTAGATTTTTTTAAAGAATAGAATTAGAATAGTGAGTGTTAAAGTTAGAGGGTCAAATAAAGATGGAAGAGATGTGTTTAAGCCGATTCTTGAAGATGGCTAAAGACTCAGCTGATCGGATTGAGTTGGGGAGGTCATTCCACCAGGAGGGAACATTTAATTTAAAAGTCCGTAAAAGTGACTTTGTGCTTCTTTGGGATGACACAATCAAGCGACGTTCACTTGCAGAACGCAAGCTTCTAGAGGGCACATAAGTCTGAAGTAACAAATTTAGGTAAATGGGTGCAGAGCCAGTGGTAGTTTTGGTATGCAAACATCAATGCCTTGAATTTTATACGAGCAGCTATTGGAAGCCAGTGCAAATTGATAAACGGAGGTGTGACATGTATTCTTTTTGGGTCATTAAAAATTAATCTTGCTGCCGCGTTCTGAATTAATTGTAAAGGTTTGATAGAATTGGCTGGAAGACCTGCCAAGAGGGCATTGCAATAGTTCAGCCTGGACAGAACAAGAGCTTGAACAAGGAGTTGTGCAGCATGTTCCGAAAGAAAGGGCTTGATCTTCTTGATGTTGAATAAAGCAAATCTGCAGGATCGGACAGGTTTAGCAATGTGGTCTGAGAAAGTCAGCTGATCATCAATCATAACTCCAAGGCTTCTAGCTGTTTTTGAAGGAGTTATGGTTGATGTGCCTAACTTGATGGTGAAATTGTGATGAAACGATGGGTTTGCTGGAATCACAAGCAGTTCTGTCTTGGCAAGGTTGAGTTGAAGGTGATGATCCATCATCCAGGAAGAAATGTCTGTTAGACGAGCTGAGATGCGAATAGCTACCGTCGGATCATCAGGATGGAATGAGAGGTAGAGTTGAGTGTCATCAGCATAGCAGTGGTATGAAAAGCCATGTTTCTGAATGACAGAACCTAATGATGCCATGTAGACAGAGAAAAGAGAAGTGGTCCAAGAACTGAGCCCTGAGGCACCCCAGTAGTTAGATGTTGTGACTTGGACACCTCACCTCTCCAAGATACTTTGAAGGACCTATCTGATAGGTAAGACTCAAACCATTGAAGTGTGGTTCCTGAGATGCCTCTCACTAACAGTGTCAAAAGCAGCGGACAGATCAAGCAGGATAAGTACTGAAGATATGGATTCCTCTCTTGCCAGTCTTAGAGCTTCAACAACTGAGAGCAAGGCAGTCTCAGTTGAATGTCCACTTCTGAAGCCAGATTGGTTGCTGTCAAGGAGGTTGTTGTGTGTGAGAAATGTAGAGACTTGGTTGAACACAGCTCGTTCAAGTGTTTTTGCAATGAAAGGAAGAAGGGAAACTGGTCTGTAGTTCTCTAAAAGAGATGGATTGAGGTTGGGTTTTTTAAGTAGTGGAGTTATACGTGCCTGTCTAAATGATGAGGGAAAAACACCAGTGTGGAGGTCTTTACTGTCACCTTTTGATGAACTTGATGCATCCTTGCTGAATACAAGTATTAATGTGTATATGTAGTTATATGTGTAACGAAGTTGCAATGTATATATACTGCCAATCACTTTGTATTTTGTTTAAAATGTATTATTTTAACATTTGATGTAGGAGTGTTCCTGTGTCAATGGGGTTTGATTCACAGATAATGCATGTCCTCATAAATGTATACCTTAAACACTACGCTTTGTATAAAAGCATCTGTCAAATATAAAATGTCCAAAATCCAAAAAAAATAAGGTTCTAACCTTATTTACTTCCAGTACTTCTCTTCTCTCTTCACTGGTTGCACGCATTTGATTAGCCAGTCGGTCATCCATCTTAGAACTCTCATCCTCTACATAAGGGATAAGTTGCTAAAAAAGAAAGACAGAAAAAAATTACCACATAGTGACTTTTTGATACTTAAATTATTGTTATGTACTCATGTTTGTGTTTGCCACTGATGGCACCACAAGAACACACTCAGTTCCAAGCTAGCAACTATCCTGAGGTGTGACGGCAAAAGCAGCAGCCAGGGAAAATATAACGCCTATTTAACACTTCACACAATCAGGTTCTGGTTAAACATCTATTAATTGATATTTGTTAATTGTCATTAAATGCACAGTTATTTAAAAAAAAAAAAAAGCATTAAATGGTGAAAGATGATTTTTGGTCTAGATGGTGTAGTTATGGGCATCTACCAGCAGGCTATCTAGCCAAAACCCTGACCCCTATTCTGTGAACAACAACAACAACAAAAAAGTGTCAGGGGATTTTCCCACCCTTTTTGCAAATCAAAAAATGCAGCCAATTAGAAACGCAGTGACTAAAGAGATGGAATAGTTTGATTCAGTGGCATGAGTTATAATATCCTACAGCACATTTAAAACAACTAACGAGTTTGTAACTCAATTAGCCACTCATTACAATCAAAGTTTACAGAAGAGCATCTCTGAATGCACGTCGAACATTGAAGCAGATGGGCTACAGTGGCAGAAGACCACACTGGGTGCCACTCCTGTCAGCTACAACAGGAAACTGAGGCTCAGAAAAAGGTTGGGAAAAAGATTGGATAAAAGTTTGCATGGTCTAATGAGTTTCGATTTCAGCTGCAACATTCAGATGGTAGGGTCAGAATTTGCACACCTTGGCTTTAAACACCACAGCCTACCTGAGCATTGTTGCTGACCATGTCCATCCCTATATGAGTACAGTGTATCCACCTTGTAAACATCTCAAACTGGTTTCTTGAACATGACAATGAGTTCAATATGCTCAAATGGCCTTCACAGTCACCAGATCTCAATCCAGTAGAGCAGCTTTACGATGTGTTGAACGAGAGATTCACATGGATGTGCAGCCGACAAATCTGCAGCAACTGTGTGATGCTTTCATGTCAGTACAGACCAAAAGAATGTTTCCACCACATTGTTGAATCTATGCAACAAAGAATTATGGCAGTTCTAAAGACAAAAGGGGGTCAAACCCGGTTCTAATAAGATGTACCTAAAAAAAGGGGCTAGTGAGTGCGCTTACATCAAAAATTTCACTCATTTAACCGTAGGGAGCTAAAAAAAATACACCAAACATCAGAGCTTTTCTAAAAAATTAAAGACAGAAAAATAAAACTCTTGATCATCTTCTAACCAATTTTGAATCAGTTAATGATTTTTTTTAAAGCAATTTTTCTATCCAAAGAGTCTTGCAATTCTATTATTACAAGGCCAGTCTCAGTGGAAAAACATAAGGGCACAATGTCAGTACATGAATCGCCTCGCTTGTGAGGTTTAAACATGCAAACCTTCAGACTGCAAACCTAGATATTCAATCAATGAGCAACCACAAACCACAAGTCATGGCTACAAAGGTACAGCAATGATTTATTTATTTTAAATGCTCGACTGTAGATGAACCCCAAGACACCTTTCGAATTTTACCTGTATAAATCAGGGTCACTACACAAGACTCAAGGTATTAATTTGATTATTTACTTACCATGAGTAATCTGATGGCTTCCTGGCATCTTGGATTAAAAATGAATGAAACTGATATGGTGGTATTTGTGAACAAAAACATCACTTTGATATTTTGAATGTCTCCAGGCAGTTTAAAAATGAGCGCCCTGAACTAGGGTTAAGATGGGCCATTATCCAAAGCTACATGTGAAAGCCTGAAAAATACTCGCAGAAAGTATCCAATGACAAAAACTTCCATGGTTGGAATACAATTTCATGCAAACATTTACTGTGGTGATCTATTGTCTGAACAACACAAGAGCTTAAGATATGAGATTTTAAATAACCTGGTGAAGCCCAAGTAATGGATTGCTGCATAATCCAAAAGCCTTAAACAGAGAAAACAGATCTTAGGTTTAGAATTTTGTAACATATTAGCCATCTGTTATTTTTCCCAAATAATGCACTCACTTTGGCTTTCAGATTCAATCTCTCATCAGCCTTGGACAGGGTTACAGTAAAAGCAGACCATCAGATCCACCCTCAAATAAATCTCATTCACCTTTGGTATGACTTTGTTTCCCTCAGTTTACCGCAGAACAATGGTTTAAGTTCTATCCACAGGTGCTTTCTGAGATCCATAAAGTGTCTCATTCTTTTTGTGAGGTTCTATCATTCTGTCTCACAGCTCTGCTGGCCCAGGATCATGATCTCCTCACTTTAACATCACAGTGACACCTGCTGGTGTTCTGGATGAGAAATCAGTGCATGCAAGTGAAGAAAAACACAATATTTTCTGCGTAGTGGTTTTCCCATCAAGGGCATAAAAACAAATTCAACTCTCTCATTCAAAAAATGGCAAAAAAAAATGCATTTAAATGTTGTTATTATTATTATGAATAATAAAGTTCAGATTTATACTTCTACTCTAGTATATTCTTTAATTCTGTAAACATCTGAGAACTTTGAGTTCAAGAACAACTGAAGTAATATCGTGCAAACTTCAATTGGAAACGAATGGAAAAACTTTTTTCAAGACTTTCATTATTATTGTGTTAATGACTATTAATGAGTTATTAGTGTGACAATATATCATTACAATGAAAAATAAACTGGAGGGAAATAGCAGATGAATAGCTTATATTCCCTTATATATTAATATACATTTCAAACCAATACCTTGATAAAACATGTTATGCATCAATAACCCATTACAAGTGAATATATTTTACAAATCTTAAGATCTACACTACGAATAAGTTTGGGGTCAGTACGATTTTTCAATGTTTTTGAAAGTCTCTTATGTTTACCATGGCTGCATTTATTTGATTAAAAAAAACAGTAAAGCTATAATACTGTGAAATGTTATTATGATATAAAATTATTATTATTTCATACACAAATGTATTTGTCGCTTTCTTGAAGCAAGAAATCCTAAGATCCTTCAAACAAATTTAAAAATGTAATTTATTCCTATGATGGCAAAGCTGAATTTTCAGCAGCCATTACTCAATTATTGATTTTGGAGCTCAAGATTGTATATTATTATTATTATTAAAGCAGCATAATAATTTTATGGAAACCCTGATACATCTTTCCTTAAAATTCCTAAAAATATATTTTTTTAATAAAATACAATTATTATATTTTTGAACATTATATTTTTTAACATAGTACCAATATAAAAATCTTTACTGTCATTTGATCAATTTAACACTTGCTGAGAAGTATTAATTTCTTTAAAAAAAATATATATATATATATATATATATATATATATATATATATATCTGATCCCAAACTTTTGACTAGGAAGTGTAAGCCTTCCTTTTCCCCGTCAAACTGTAACACAAAAACAGCAGCTTAAATGATCTAAAATTTCAGCAGCAACAGGAAAATCAAGTCCCACATTCTGAATAACTCATATTTCATGGGTCTGCGGTTTACAGAACAGACCTTACAAGCTTTAGGCTTTCACAAGCCAGCAGAAAACCAAGAAGGAAAAATCTGATAATATGAAATGCAAAGGAGGGAGGGAGAGAGAAAAGCGCCTGGCAGGTTCGTCGAGGAAGTGAATGCATCAAACCACAGGCGGGTGACCAGCCCAGCAGAGACAGAAAACACACAAGCCGTAGCTCGAGGACTGATTTAATTAGCTTTGCACACTTTAGGTCCAAAGAATTATAGAAAAGAGCAAGAACCAAAACAATTTCTGAACCAAACTCACATTGAGTTTCAAAGGAAGTACCCACCTGTCTGCAGCAAGTGGAGTAAGAAAGAGCCAGCTAGTTAATATAACACAGACAACACATTACTCAAGGTCCAGACACTGAAAGATGGATGTGTTCTGCCAGCTGCCTGAAAACAATGATTCAGTGAGGTTCACTTGGGTTGATTACTTTGAAGTGGATGGAAAAAGTGAGGTGGTAAATGAAATGACATGGCTATTTCGCTTGCGTTGTGCAGTAAAGTCCACCGCTGGGAGCTGGTGATTGCCTGGGTTGGAAAATGCTGACATGAGGGACTTCGCCAGCTGTTCATTACAAAGCGCCTCAGCTAATTAGCGAGGTGATGAGGCAACGCCACTGAATCCATTATAGCACTTCCTGTTTGGTGAGAAAGCTCAACAGGAGCTAAAGAGAACACCTGAAATCCAAAAAGATTAGGCCGAGCCAAAATAAATATCCTGTTGGCACAGGAGCACTTCTGTTAATGAGAAGAAAGAACCTGAATTTCCATCTCTCAAGGCTTTTGTTCATACCCTCCAGTTGTAGCAACTGCAGATCTAATGACTTTATTCCACCGCTCTCTTCAATAAAAGAAAAAAGATTGCACGAATGACACTTAAATGACTCAGAGTCAGCAGACCAGCTGTGCATTCGATCCAATGCTAAATGGCTTCATTTGCTATCACACACATTTGAGTCTTAATTCCTAAAGGGGCAAAATTATGTCTAAATCAGAGCAACACTTCATGTTTCATATGTGTCAGTGACTCGTGAAATTAGAGCATATATATCCTTTCTTCTTGATTAAAACATTGTATTTTATTCCAGATGTTTCCAGAAGTCATAACAGCAGTGCTTCAGAAGATCTGAAGAACATTCAAGCTCTTGTAGAGCTTGCACTTTACAAGTCCAGACATGACGTCAATGAGCTCTTAGTGGGGCCAAACTAAGTCAGTGAATCTCAGCTGGACTCAATCACTAGATCACTTCAATGCTGATAGGAAGCCAAGCTGACAATGTCATTCAAGCATGTTTCCCTCTGCTGGAAACTGAAAGCTAGCACTGACAAGGTGCACTAATTAAAACATTTGCATGCAAGTATATGCTCTGGATGGACAGAATTCCCTCAAGTACAAGATCGAATAAACACACTCTTGAATATTCAATCGAAATCCACTTTCAAGTTATCAACCCCTTATAACAGAATTAATGTGTGTGAGAAATGTGTTTGTTTCGAGATGCTTCAATCATGTCAGTGGCTTAGAAAAGGCTGTTTTATTCTATATAGGCCAGTGTTTATCAACCTTTTTGATTCAAAGACCCCAATGTCCAAAACAATATTCAAAGGCCCCATGATGTCTTTTTCAGTTGCTTGCAACTTACTTAAGACGTAAAGACAAATATTTAAAAAATATATTTTTACACACATTTTCTATTTAATATACATTATTCTTAACTAAAAAAAATGTATATTTAATGCTCATGTAGTTTTACGATTTTATTTACATGACTAGGTCTAGAATTTACTTTTAAAATAAAGCCACAACATATATCCAGGTTTTTCAAGACAATGGTAAATCTGGTTCTTGAATCTTCAAAAAAAAAGAAACAAAGTTATCGAGGGGGTGCGAGATTCCACGAAAAGTCCCTGTGTACCACATATGCAAAGTGTGGGGCTCAGTGCTTAGCAAAGAAAGCTTTTTAGCTGGAAACACTAGGCTAGGCTTATTTAATATCATGAAAAATGTGAAATGTAAGTCTGTTAAGTTTAAACCAGACTGGATGCGATAGAGAAAGCGTAATCTCACCTCAGGAGGGATGGGGTCCAGACCAGCACAATTTTCATTGCATTTGTCATAGACGAGACGGAGCTTGCGGAAAAGGACAGAGAGCATCCGCAAGTGCTCCTGCAGTTTCCCCAACCGGTCCTGATGAGTGTTAGGATGATAGGTGACTCCATTCGGCAGCTGAGTGAGAAGGCAGGGAGAAAGAGAGTCAGCAGGGTAAGTCTTCATCTGTGGATGGATGCTCTTGAGGGGATGAACTTACCTGCATGTTTCTCAGCAGCTGAAAGATCTCCATGGTTCGTAAGACGATGTCCTGCACCGTCTCCTGTCCGATCCGACAGAGCGAGGCTGTGTTCACATCCCGAGCTGCCTGAGCCTGTTGCCCAGGGAACTGGGCCAGAGGAGGGGTTGTCATGGGGACAGCGGGATGTGAGCACTGATGGCTGGGTGACTATTTAGTGGGACTTTATGGCATGTCTGTTAACAATATATGTTCATGACTGTATGAGAGAGAGAGAGAGAGAGAGAGAGAGAGAGAGAGAGAGAGAGAGTATTGGCATGTTAACTGAACACCTAAAACATATAAACATAACAAACCATATTTAGCATTACATAGTCAAATTATAAACAATAAATAAAACACAATAACGTACAAAAGCAAGTAAAACACATAATAATATTCGAATAGCAGACTAAACATTTAGATACAGTACAACAAAATCTATTATTTAGCTCTACATTGAGCTACTATCATCAAAGCTTAAATGTCTAACGAAGCTGGACTAACAGCAACTATCAGCCATAACACGTATGTGACAAAAACCCAGAAAATGTTTTTCGTGTAAATATATGCAAACATTAAGGGCGTTTAAACACCTTGCTTGTGTTGTTGACAAGACCCGACATGTTTTCCGTGCTGTGTTCTCGTCTGAGTCAGCCATCGCGAGATTCCACGAGAAGTCACCGGGTTTCACATAAAGTGTGTGGCTCAGTGCTTAGCAACTGTAGAACATTTTTTGATGGAAACAGTATGTTTGTTTAAAAAAATATTGTACTTGCATTTTGTTTTCAATACAAATATCTATATTCTACAAGCTTATATGGGATATATTGTTACTAAACGTATAGTGGAAATGCGAGTACGCTTTTTAGCTGAAGGTGCAGCGCGCCATCTAGCGTTCACTGATATTTTACATACATTTTTGCAATTTTAGTTTTATTTTATTTTATTATGCATGCAACGTTTAAAAATCCTAGTGTCTCTAAAAAATGGTCATATGCTATATGCAGTCCTGTAGTATGATGTGGATTAAATGAAACTGCGAAACTGTATGTATCTGTTTACATCTGAAGAAACTGTCAATGCATTATTGGAAATAACAGATTAAAGTTGCATAATGATCTCAAATCATTGGTTCATGACAGAAAAACAAAGACAGACCTTCATACTAAATCAATTTGTGTTGATTTTAAACAACAACCAAACAAGAATCAATGAGAACTTCAGCCTCCCTGTAATCAGAAACAATGATTTCACTTGAGTTCAAGTCTGTTTTGTGGAGATGCTCTTTTGCTTATGTCTATTTATATGCCTAATAATCCTACAAATCCTTTTTCAATATCAAAGATGATTGCATATAATTTTAGGTAATTTGGAGTCTGAGTGGCTTTCAGAGATGCAGGTCTTTCATTGTAGACCGGAGTGACATTGTTCCTCTCAGTAGAGAATATGCACTTACACACAACAGTTAGACAATTACTCTTCTTATTCATAGTGTGTAAAGCCACATAGGGACTCCCACTACAAAAAGGCTTTTCTCTGTATATTGCAATTAGCTTGGCTAGATTTTCTATCCTCATCCAGAGGATTAGACCATGGATGAGCAGGAGGTACAATGAGATACAGTGCTTCACTTAAAAGAGAATGAAAGAGAGCGAGAGATAGCGATGGAATTAAGCTGCTTGTTCTTTTGATGGGCATTCCTTTGAATAATACATGCAAATTGGGAATTAAGAGATGGAAGACAACATTTGTGTAGAAACCTGTTCTAGATTTGATTTAAATTCTCTGTTTATTATATGTAAAAGTATCTGGGGTGGAAGAATAAGAGATCTCATCCATCAATTTAAGATTATAAACAAAGTTCACCAGGTGACACAAAACACACACACACAAAAAATGTGACAGTAGACAAAGTTTTAACGTTTGTACATTCATCCATTTAATTATGAGCGATAAAAACATACCAAAGATGCTTCTGTAAGGCAAATCCACCGAACTGTTCACTACCAACAAATACAAACATACTTTACTTTTTCAATTTTAATATTCACTTTTGAATATATATTTTTCCGTATTCATCCGTTAATAGCCAACTATTTAATAGACCCGAGCTAGCATGAGCTTACAATGATCAGTTGTGTTTTTTAACAAATATTCATTTTTACACTGTAACTGTATTGCTTATTGTTAGTAACTTTTGTAACTAATGGAATCTTATTGTAAAGTGTTACCATAAAATTGCAAAACATAACACTGGAAATGGGACAAAATTACTGATCAGTCCTGTAGTAATAAAATAAATGAAAAGATCTCTTAGTGATAAAGAAATAAGAAAGAAACCTAAGAACAACAATAAGATGAACATGCGTTTGATTTGTGGTAATTATCGTTTTAGATATGGGATGGTTCAAAGAATACAGTACATTACACCAACACAGTTCTCCTGTTTGCTGATGAAAAAAAATAAACATATAAATGAAAAAAGTAAATCGACAGAACAAATAATGTTATTGCATGACTATTCAGAATTGTTTTTCATTGCTAACGTACCTTCTTACCAAGCTCAGTGAATTAGATTTGGCACATTTCAACAAGCTATTTTTTTCTGACAGATCTATTCACAACAAATTCTTTCTAAAAGGGATAGTTCACCCAAAATAAAAATTCAGGTATTTAATCTCATCTTCATGCTGTTCTGTATCACTACAGAACACAAAAGAAGAACAATGGGGTCCAAACAACTTTCATGAATAATAATAATAAAAAAAGCAATAAAGGGTTGGAACATCATATAGGTAAGAATATAATGGCAGAATTTTCATTTTTGGGTGACCATCCCTTTGAATCCAAATTAGTGAAAAAACACACATGAACAGAGGTATGTGAAATCCAAAAACACCTTATTTTGAAAATAAAACTTGTGGAATGATTATCTTTTATCCCTTTGGACCAGGGCCATTCTTTAATATAAAAGTCTGTGGGTGTTTCACTTTGTGGGGTCTTCACAGAGGTTACAGTCAGCCCTTTGGTCCGCCTGATGCTCCAGTTGAATGGTTACTGAATGGAAATTGTATGAGGTGAAACAGGTCTGGGTCATTTCTCTCAACACCGCCTGTGGCTCTACAGTATCATCTGAAGAGTTAAAAATGAACAGACGGTTATAAACTTATGGCTAGGGTGAATATAAGATATATGTTTTTGCTTTAGGATATGCAAATAAATGGCACAAAAATTCAATATGGAGTTAAAAATGTTACCTATAGCCACATGAGCAGAAAGTACAGCCTGGTTCATTGTCAAGGCCCAGATGTGAAGGTTGTGCACAGCTTTGACACCCTTTACTCTGAGCAGTTGTTCCCTCACCTCATTGTAGTTCACACCAGCCGGCGTACCTGTGGAGGAGAAACACTGAGGCTGACCAGTTCCTAATTAAAATCTTCATGTTCCAACAAATGTTTTAATGAGGATAAGAAATTCAGAAGGCATGAAAAATGAAACAACCTTTCACAGAATGCCAATTAAACAGCTTGTATTTATTTATAGATACTCATATTTAAGATTTACCTTCATTTAATTTGCCAGTCACACATTTTGACAGACCATCATTATTACTACATTCTAAATTAAGAATAATAACTCATTAAAACTGACGTTTCATGATGGAAATATGACAATTTTGTGGTGACCAGAAATTTAGAAATTAAATTAATCAAAACTATCTTTTAAAGCAGTTGATTCGGGTCCTTGAATTTGATTAATGACATTTCACTGTTTTAATCGCTCAGTTTGTCTGTGTTAGCATGTTCCTATTAGCAATGAAGATGAGTGACTCTTTCTTAAAGGTTTAAACCATACAACCAAGTGAGTGTTTAATCAACCATCTGCTCAGATTATTCCCTCAAAAACACTGATTCATGAAATCATTCCCTCAACCAGGAACAAAATCAGTGTCATCATTATGAGTGATTCAGTCACTCAAGTAACTGATTCCCTCAAAAACACTGATTCATTGAGGAACGGAACACCACTATTACAGATTCACAGACATAACAGATTCTCTTTTAGCTTCTTGTGGGACTATTTTCATTGAAAGAACTAAAATAGAAAAAAGTATGTCTAAGTTTAGTCAATGTTATGTATGTGATTTAAACATATTCATAAGTTTTTTAAAGTCCACTCTTTACCTAAACTACAGCTCTACGATTTCTGAAGCATAACTGAAACAGAAAAAAACACAATACATTTTTACCTTCCATTAAGACAATGATAATGTCCCTCATGATGGTGATTGTGGTTCCCAGGACAAATATAGAAAACAGGAAGGTGCAGATGGGATCTGCAATTTTATATTCAGGCTATAAAAAGAAAAGAATTCCATTTTTCATTATTATTATGCCATCAAAATTGGATCTATACTTATTATCTGCCACACTATTACATTAAAATGCATTCAGACAATACTAGTATTCCCTCATAACTGCCTGTTTTCTGCTCTTTTTCTATATAACAAACAGCTACTGGTTAAGCCAATGATATTTTTACATTAAATACTTCTGGTTCATCAGTTAGGACTCATCAGACCAAAGATCTAATAATCTCTTACCTTAAAAAAGATAATGAGGGCACTGACAAGCACACTGACACTCTGTAGAAGGTCTCCAATCACATGGACAAACGCTGCCCTGACGCTAGCATTAGCTTGTTGCCTTTTACCAGACCCATGCTTTTCGATGTCATAATGATTAGCGTTAGAATTGCTGTGGCCATTTGTCTTCCTATGGTCATGACTGTGGCCGTGGCCACCGCTCAGACCACCATGACTATGGCCATGACCTGACTGATGCAGAGTGAAGGCCATTCTGCACAGAGAATAACAAACGGAAGTCAGTTTTCACAGCAAATAACGATTTTGTTAAAATGTCATAGATTAGTTAGTTATTATATTAGGGCTATTAATGGTGTACAAATATACTCAGAAGTAGAACGGCATCGCTCAGTGAGGTTTTTGTCTTACATAATGTTGGCCAGTACAGCACAGCCAGAGGTTATGAGCATGACTGTGCCCTCAATAGTGAAGTCATCTTGAATGAGCCGTTCCACTGCCAGATACACCAGCACACCAGTCACCAGCCAAATGGTGAAGACAGATAGCAGAGCACCCAAGATTTCTGAAAATACCCAATAGTATATAAGTAGATGAAATTACAACTGTACTTTGTATAGTTCTCTATAGCATACATCGAGAATAAATACGTATGAATACAATACTGTTCAAAAATTTGGGGTAAGATTTTTAATGTTTTTGAAAGAGGTCTCTTATGCTCACCAAGGCTGCATTTATTTGATCAAAAAAAAATAATCGTATTGTGTAATTTTATTAAAATTTTAAATAACTATTTTACATGTTCATATAATTTATTACTGTGATGGCAAAGTTGAATTTTCAGCAGGCATTACTCCAGTCTTCAGTGTCACGTGATCCTTCAGAAATTATGCTAATATGCTGTCTTGGTGCTTAAAGGGACAGTTCACCTTCAGTTGCTGGTCCCCACTGTCTTCCATAGTATAAAAAAACTGTGTAAGTCAGTGGGACCAGCAACTGAAGGTGAGCTATCCCTTTAAGTAGGCTTCTTATTATTAGCAATATTACAAACAGCTGGGATACATAATATTTTTCTGTAAACTTTATTTGCTCAGGATTCTTTAATAAAAAAAAAAAAAAATCAACATAATTTATTTGAAACAGAAATATTTAGTAACATATTTAATGTCTTTGTTGAATAAAAGAATTACTTTAAATATATATATATATATATATATATATATATTTTTTTTTATATATATTATATTTTGTGTGTGTGTGTGTGTATATATATAGTGTCCTATTAAAAAAAAAACATGTGGCAGCCATCCAGGAGTTTTACTGTTCTACAAATCCAGTGATTCACCTGCTCGATGCCAGCCATAATTGAGAGTGCGTGTAGCAGGTCTGGACGACAGCCACAGCGAGCACAAACTGATGATGAAGCTGGTAAGGTCCACGAGCAAGTGTGCGGCATCTGTCATTACTGCCAGACTTCCAGCAAAATACCCACCTGTACACAGACCAGCAATCCTTTATGTGTGCAAAAACAAATATGACAGCCAGCCAATCATCAGTAAGGGTCACACACCTAAGATCTCGCCAATCATGAAGACCAGACACACTACTGAAACAATGTATAGGCGTTTCTTGGCAAGCTTTTTTTCCCGCTCTCGGTCCTCCAGGGCACGGCTGTTATCATGACAGTGCTTACTATCATTCATCTCAACAGAGGACATACTGGAACAGCAGAAGAAACAGTCATAAACAGAAGTACATAAGGATCTCTTATTCGTTTTGAATAAGAGCAGATTTATCTAAAAGTATTAGCATGTATGACAATTCCCATGCAGCCTACAATGATTTAAATAGGCTATAGCTTACATAAAAATATTTAAATAACTTGCTATAAATATATAAATAGGATGCTTTACAAAGAGCTAAAGTTATCCCGAGTTATCTCTCAAAAAGTAGTCTTTTGTTTTAGTTGAGTTATAGGTGAAATAGACCTCACCCCTGTTTGTTTTCTGTGTTCTTATGTAGGCTGTACTCCAAATGATTCAGTTAGAAACAGCGGTCCGACCGAAAAGAACCGATTCGCGAATCGATTCAGACCGTTTCTCACCCGGATTGGGGCGCAGTGCAAAGTTTGCACTCCACTGAGACCCTTATGACTATGTGTAATATCACTCGTTACTATTACATTATTGAAAGGGAAAAAGTAGCCTTAATGAAAAAAAAAGTTATTTGTCCTTTTATGTGTGTAGGATAGTCTATAAAACTCTCAAAATATAATTCAAGTTAAAAAAAAAAGAAAAGAAAAAGAAAAAACACCTTTCGTTCAAATAATCATTTGCAATACTAATAAATTAAGAAAAAAGTAAAGAAAATAAAAACAACATAAGGCACTGAAATAAAGAAACAAGTCCATTTACCCTTCCGACGTGATGGTGTACGTTTTTGCGCCGTTGTCCGCCAACAAATGGATCTTTTCCGGATCAATTTTGACCATGGTTTAAGTTTTCCTTCACTTATTTATCAAACGTTTAAAAAAATAAGTTATTCCTATCTGAAATGCTAAAATAACGATGAGATATGAGAACGAGGACGTTAAACTCGACTGTCGTGTCACTGTCGCCGCAGCATCTCCAGGAGGAAAAGTGCTGATATCTGAGGCTCAGTGCAAAAGCGCTGTTATTTGAAGCCTTGTGACTGCGAACCGTGTGCAAACAGTTTCTGATCAAACTATGATGTGTCTTTCTTATACAAACCACGACGATAGCATCCTTTAGGGTCATTCAATCTGGAGATATAGTGGAGGACAATATCTCGACCATTAACCTGAATGAAGTGACGCTGTTTATTTGTGCATAATGACTCACTAATTTCTCCAAACTGCTGTGGTAGCTAAATGTTACAATTGTTATTTGTAACTTTAATATGTTATTATATTAAAAGAAATCAGAAATCAAATATTACAACTTTAACCCGGTGTTGTAGCTATAATATGCAGGAGGTGTAACTCTTAATATTTGGTGCTCAGAGAACAAGCGGATTTATCTGAAGCCTTGTGACTGTGAACCGTGCGCAAACGCTCAGGCTGCTTGCAAGTTTCCCAAGACTTCGATGATTGACAATGAAAGCAGTGGCGGTTCTAGACCACAGTAACTGGGGGCGGGGGGCTAGGCTGGGACCACTTGTGCTTTTAGGGTGCACACTAAACAAAAAAAATTTCTTAACCTACTTCCAGTATTATTCATTCAGTCATTTTTCCCAATGTCATGTATCACTACAATCTCTAGAAGAAAGCTATAACAATTTAAACTCAAATGAATGTTTCATTATGTTTTTTATCTGACAAATATTTTTGAATTGTAGTGTCAGGGGCGTCATGCTCATCATGTGACACACAGCCACACACATATTTTTTTTTCCTTTTTATTAAAAATATTCCCAAACGTTTTAACTAGAATATATCATGAAATCTCCCAAATGCTAAAATGTGTAAGTAAATGCATTTTGAGACTTAAAACGATTCTGTTTGTTGATCTATAATGGTTGATCACCCCACATAACTGAAAGAGCCCATGAGAGACAATCAGTTAACACATCCTTGAAAAGCTCTAACACATTCAGTAAGTTGATTAGGTTTAAATGTTTGCCTAATTTAATCACTTTAATGGTAGGCTACATTGTATTTCCAAACAAGTCACAAAAAGACTATTGAAATTATTATAATTTGATAGAATATAAACAAGTAAACGGATGATTTTATTCTTTGCCTTCTGCTTTATTTGGCTCAGACCAACACATTACTTACAAAGGCTGATGTTAAAATGTACACTTGCAACTAAATAAGTTAAAAGTTGTGGTTTCACAGGCAATGAGTGGCCCCTTCAGCTCCTACAAAGGAAACGGTTGTAACTAGTAGTTGAATTCTTTTCATCAAGATGACCAATGAGGGAGAGACCATACAGTAAAATGCACATAAACACTTATGCTTCAACCAACAAACCCATAGGGACCCATAGGGACAATGAACAATTGAATCATCAATACCAAAGCACTGTTTCTAGATGAAAAAGGGGACAATATGACAGATAACATATTTGAATTTGTTTGATCAATGGTACGAACGACCGCTGTGACCTTTTGAGGAATCTGAAATTGTTTTTCAGATAGGCTTACTTCTTGGTCATGATTGCATAATTATAATAAAATAACCCTAAAGAGATTAAAATCTGAATATTATAAGGTATACTCTACTATTGAAGTGTATTGAAAAAAAGGGGAAAAAAAAGCAAGCGGGGCCAGGAGAGAGGTGAAGGGGTGAGAGTCCAGCTCAATCAGAGGGGCTATAGAGATCGCCGGAGGAGGGCAGGCGAACGTGGCCACCTGTAACATTAGGGAGCCTAGAGAGGTCTGGGAGACTGCTGAGACGAGACCGCAGCTCCTTCCGTACCTGGGACACCCGGGCCAATTTGCGCTTGTATTCCTAAAATAAAAACATGCAAATTAAACTAGTTAGTGCAAATATGAAACTGGCGTATATTAGTAAAATAAAAATGAACAATGAAAAAATATATAATTATCAATTTAATTAAATGTTAATTAAAATAATAAGTAAAATAACTGAAACACTATTTTCTTGTAAATGTACTCTAATAATCTTTCTTTTATTTACAACTTTGTAAAAATAAATCTACATTTTTCATTTTCATATTGTATGGTTTGTTTTGTGATGCTGCAGAAATTATTAATATTTATTTATAACCAAAATGTTTTTATATATTAAAGATAAGGCTCTTTAAGTGCAATAAGTCTAACGGTTTTTGGAATTTATTACATTTACTGAACTGTTTAATTTAGTTCAGATGTTATAACATCACTTTGTTTCAGTTCTCAGTATCTCTCAGAAACACGTATAAGTTGTTACCATTTACAATGAGTACAGATACATTAAAACAATAATGTCTGCTGTTATTCAAAGCATTTTAAACATGTAAATATGCAAAACAGAATAGATAACATTGAGAAGTTTCTGGCGTTATTTCATTTTGAATGATATATATTACTTAATGGATATATTTCAGTATTAGTGAAGCCCTGTGATTGTTCCAAAGGCTTACGTTATTGATATTTTTGTTTCCTAACACTACCAATGCTTAATTTACATCAGTTACAAAGTTTAGAAATGTTATGTTCCATCATTTAAAATGAAGTACATAAAAAGTTTTAAAAGTTACTTTTTAAAACCCTTCAACATTCATACGTTTAATTAAACACTAGAATGTTTACCATTTTAAAGAATTAGAAAAGCATCTCAGAACTAGAGTTTTAAACATGATTAAAATGTTTAATTCACAAAAATTTTTTTTACTATAATATATTTATATCTATAATTAAGACTAATTTGATTCCAAAAATTAAATTGTACCTTTGTATAGGACTTATATTTGTTCTACTAAAATGTAAACTATACATAGCACAGATTTGAAATGGAAATGAAATATGGACTACACTCATGTAATGATAACTATAACTATTTTCTAACCTTTAAGAGTAAAATCAGACTTCGAGTTCAGCTGAAAACAAAAATTAAAACCAATATATAAATGCATGAACTATGCTTACAAAACAATCTCTTCAGATGTTTTACTTTATTTTTAGTTCTAGATGAACCATGTATAAAAGGATTCATTTAAATTCTCTCTCTCTCTCTCTCTCTCTCTCTCTCTATCTCTCTCTCTCTATATATAATACAATTCTATAGATTTACCAACATATTTGGCGTTATGAACTAATAATAAACAATATTTTACAAGCATTAGGTAATCAGCATTTGTAAACATGCTATTGTTCATTAGTTCCTACATTTTTAACTTGCATAATATTAACCAAAAATAATAAATGCTGCAAAGGTGTACATTGTTTAAATCATGTTTACTACAGTAGAACTAAAGAGTTACAAAATACCCACAGCCAGTTTTTTTTTTAAAGTTATGTCACTAAATAAGGATGTATTTGTGAAAGCCAGTGCATAAGCAAAAAAAAATGCACACAAGAAATTGATGTTATTTTCTTTTATTTTTATTTATTCTGAAAAGGTGACATCAGGTGGAAGACAGGAACCTGCTCACTACCTGTTGGCAAAGGCTGGAAAATGAAGCCGTTAATGTCCATAAAACTTTTACGTGAACTAAGTGTTTATTCTTACCAGACCAGTAACGCAAGACTCATGCATAGGAATACTTGCTACAAAATACTTGCTACTGGAGTTTCACTGTCCTCCATGTGCAGAACGAACACCAAATATGAAGCAACAACATGCAGCTAAGATCACAGTGATAACATGAACATAAATATAAAAAGAATGAATAGAAGAAAGAAACTGACATGTGGAGACAGCAGGTAAGGATAAAGCAGAAAAGGGAAGAAAATGTGAAGTCAGTAAGTTTACCCACTTCTAGTTTCTGCTCATTCTGGGCCAGACCGTCTCTCTGACTCTGCAAAAAGACGGCAAGCGTACGTGTGAGCTGCCGCCGGTCATCAATCTCTGCCGCCAGCCGCCCGCTGTAGTCAGCTAGAAGCATACAGGCCTCTTCCACCAACCGAGAAAGACGTTCCCCTGACTCTTTATCTGAAAAAACACAATCAGGACAGACTTCAGAATGGTCAACTACAGACGATTTTTTTAAGCTTTCTATATAGTACTGCAGAGATTACGTATTTTTGTAAGCCAAAACCCAAAAACAAGTTCGCATTTGTTTTTTCTTGGAACCAGGGTCATGCTAACTTTTGGGTTTACTTTTCACCTGCGAGTAATTATGATAGAATTTTCATTTTTGGGTGAACTATCCCTTTAAGATGAGTTTCAGTTTACAAGTTCTTTAAGCCTATATAATTTAAATCACTGCTTATCAATTACCAATCGCCTGTGTGCAGTGAGGTCATCATTAAGCTTAAGTTGTAGATGTTTTCTATGAGTAATAATAGCAATAAAGATTTTTTTTTTCATGTACACATGCAGACAGTAATTTTGCTGTTGCATCACATTTCATGCTATGAACGCTGTGTTTGTCAAGTTTAAGAGTACATTTTTTGATCATCTGGGGACCCCAGCGTTCTGTTCCAACTGAGCACTTACGCCTGTTTCACACATAATCCGTCTGCAGTGCGTATGCAGTCCATGTGTGTTACGTATGTGGTGCAGAAGCAGTGCGGACTCATTGTGCTTTCACAAATGACACATTCGCAGTCCGCTACTGATCCGCGGCTGTTTAGGCCACAAACACAACATTTGTTCATTACTTTGATTTCAAATCGTATAAAAAAACTTTTTTAGCATTGTGACTCTATCACAGTACAGTAACAATCTTTCACAGGCATTAGTTTAAACTCAATAACTATAAACAACGTAGCCTATTATTCATGCATTTGACTTCTAGGTTTGTATAATAAGCTGCTCAAGCAAGCGGCAAAACATTTAAATACAACATTTAGCCTAGTTTTCTTATAGGCTATCGCAAAAATATTTAAAATTAAAACACAACCGACAGAAACAGTCTTTAGGCGCCCTCGACTTAAAACAGCGCTGCACAGAATGATCACTGTATGACATCAAAGTACCGTGAGAGCTATAATAGAGCACACTAATCCAATGCATCCGAATCGCTCTTGCGATACTTTGATGTCATACAGTCATCATTCTGTGCAGCGCTGCTTCTTGTCAAACCCCGTGGCCAATAGTTTTTGGTCTGAGTTAAATAATTGGCTGTCACTTAAAGATTGATAATATCACTAAAATTTAGATTCAGCAGTATAAGATTTAATCAATATGATTATTATTATGGGTAAATATCATATTCATTGCAGTATGTGGAGATGTTCTAAGCCTTCATTTGTTGGGTGAATTTAGTGATTTTAAATAGTTTTTTACCTCACTGAAAAAGATGAAATCTCCTAAAATCGCAAGGAAAATGTGTAGTGACATATCTAGGAAACTACTGTTTTGATTACTCTCCCCTTGTGTGTGTGTGTGTGTGTGTGTGTGTGTGTGTGTGTGCAGCTCCAAATGGCAATTTTCTTTTCTTTAGCCTTTTTGCCTTTGACTTATGTAGCTCCCCCTCTTTTTTTTCTGCTTGGTTAGTACATTTTGTATATTGTAAACATTTGTATATACGCATGTTTATTCTCTTTCCCCTACGAGAGTTTTTATATATTGTCGTTTTATTTTATGTTTTGTCAAATAATTAAAAAAAAAAGCTTCAAGTCGAACCCGCATTTTATTACAAGCAATCCCACGGGTCTTAATGAACTTTTGTTTTTCTGCCTCCATAAAAGTGCATCACGCTCCCTTGTTTATCTAAAAGTGCTCTTTTTCTTGTTTTAAACCTAGCCAAAAACCCATGTGTTGAGTGTGGAACACAGTAGGCTTTAATAACCGTATTTTCCGCACTATAAGGCGCACCGGATTATAAGGCGCACCTTCAATGAATAGTCTGTTTTAGAACTGTTTTCATACAAGGCGCTCCGGATTATAAGGCGCACTGTCGTTTTTTGAGAAAATTAAAGGCTTTTAAGTGCACCTTTTAGTGCGGAAAATACAGTAGTATACATTTATTGTGAAATGACTGCATTTCTTGTCAATCCATGTTCATTTTTACCGCCGACAATGCGCGGTCACTTATTCAGCGCGTGCAGCACAGCAGAAATAGACTCGGTACGTAAACGATCGCTGTACTGCTGCAGACGCACTGCTCCTGGAACGCACTGACGGACCGCAACCCCGTGCAGTGTGAACGCTCTGATCCATTAACATGGGTGCGTAAAAAAATACACAACGCATACACACTGCAGACAGAGTATGTGTGAAATTGGCGTTACAATCTGTGCTGTAAAGTGCTGACACCATGAAACATCAATTAAAAAATTGATTTCTAATTGATTCTGTTGCATTTACTTAGTTCTGGCATTCTCACCTGTAACTTTGTGCAATAGGGAGGTGTCCTGCACCTCTGGGGGTAGAGCAGAGATCCTCTGGCGGAGAGCTGCATCACTGGAGGCTTCGTTCTCAAGTTCCTGTAGTGCTCGGATCAGATTTGCAGTCTGAGACACACAAAACATGTCACGACATGGAAGATTAAACTGACTTGAGGTCAGTTTATAGGTAAATATGCATTACGTAAGGCCGTTCGTTCATACCTGTGGAGGTTCAGCAGGGGAGCTTTGGGAGGCAAAGTCATCATCGTTCACCTTAATCTCTTCATAAGGCCTTTTCTTGGCCTTCTTTTCTACCTCTGTAAGTCATGAGGAGACATTCTACATGTCATACATTAACAAAGGCATTCTCTCTTTTAACAAAGACTTAACATCACACTTATCAAAAAAACTACTGAGTCTCTCTGAGCGACTATACTGCAGTCACAATAACCTTTAAACCAGTGTGACCTTGTGGTGGTTTACTTACGCAGGACATCAGAGAGTTTGTCCAGTATGTCATTCTCATAGACGGCTCTTTCCTGCCAGATGGACAAAACTCTACCTAACTGTTTCTTACAGCTCTCGTCTCCTTCACTGGACAGGGTAGATAGAACATGGTAAGTATAATTTTAGCACAGGAAGAATCATAGCAACACAACTACAAGATGCAAATATTCAAGGTAAGACCCAATTATAAGTAAAATGTATATTTGAAGTATTCAAACAAACTACCTTGAATGTTTGTTTGGGTTTAACAAAATGCCAGCTTCTGTGGCAATTTCTATAGAGAGAAAAACTTATGGCTAAATTATATCGAGTTCTAACAATTTATTTAACTAAAAACTATTTGGCTTAATTTTGTTAAAAATCTCTTCAAAAGAGTTAAATGAATAAAAAGACTTACACAGGGTTAAAACCAGCACAAGCTAATAAAGGATACTTCAGGGATAAAGAGTTTTGGCAGAGAAAAAATGTTGGAGGAAATTAAGTTTTTGAGGAAAACAATCCAGGATTTTTCTCCATATAATGGACTTCAATGGTGGTCAAGGGGTTTAAGGACCAAATTGCAGTTTCAATGCAGCTTCAAAGGACTCTTTACGATCCCATCCATAGAATAGGGGTCTAATCTAGCAAAACAAGCGGTCATTTAAAAATATACATAAAAAAATAATCACAAATGCTCGTCATGCGTAACATAGGGGGAAGTCCTGACCCAGTGTTAGAAAGAAAGACATGAACATCTTGGGATGAGTAAATTATCAGGAAGTTTTTTTATTCTGCAAGTGAACTACTCCTTTACTCCTACACTTCACGTTTCTGAATTCTTTACACTCTTTACACTAAGTCTTTTACTCCTTAACAAAATAACTTAATAGAAAAAAGTATTTCTTTGTTTCTGCATGTTCTAATGAGTGATACAGTTTCAAAGCATGATGAAATAGATTTGTGGTGCCTGACTTTAAGGAGTATCTTCAGAACAGCTTGCAGTTTGCAGCAAACCATGATAAAAATGTAACCGTAGGGTTTCTAGGTACTTGTATAAGAAACCGTAGTCTTATACAGTATACTAAGTATAAATGTACAAACGCTACAGCTTAAATCACAAAAAATACTGCAGTTATATTCCAATACTCCTTTAATACATGTCTTAATAATATAAGAATTTGATATGAATATCACACATTTCCGCCACACAATTTATAGATTGAAAAGCCTTTGATGGTAATGTTGTGCAGTGTTTCTCCTGTTTGTCAGCACTGTTCTCTCCTGCTGCGCTGCCATTTGAGCTCTGAGCCGAGCGGATAAATGGTCTGTGTGGCACACTTCAAATGAGTCGTGGTGTTTTGTTTGCGCTTTTGCTGCATAAACATTATATCGAACAATAATCTTACTCTTTTTATCATTTTATCAAAGAAAACCATTTCTTGATAATTATCATTATTGTGTCATTGATTGACTTATATACTATAGTCATTAAAAGGGGAAAAATAACTTATTTCACAATAACACAGCCTTTATATAATCCATAACACAATGTACTAAACCCAGTAAATAAAAAAGATATAACAATTACAATTTAAATAGGAGTTAAACAGACCATATATACTGGTTTAACTCACCTGGAGACATGTTTGAAAGCATCAACAATGACTGGGGAAAAATCTTGTGTGAACTCTGGTCCTTTCCTCTTGCTATTCTGTATCACATCATTTGCAAGATACAGGAAGGTCAGTTTACGGGACACCTGGGCTGCACAGAGAGAAAGAGAAGAAAACAATTTTTTATTTAATAGGGTGTCGGTTTGGGGAGGAATGATTCTTAAAATGTCTGTGATCTAAAAGAAAAAGCATGTGCTGTTTAATTAAACCAATTTAGAGCTAAAAAACAACTAATTGATTTAATCGATTAAAAACTATTATTAAAATAGTTGTCAACTAATTTAGTCATCGATTAGTTGCTAAACAACTTTTATTTGCCATAAGTGGCTCATTTTGTGCATATTTTAAATCTGCGATGATCAAAGTGTGGCAGTAATGAGCCACCGCAGGTTTTACTCAGCCAGTACAGCTGGAGAAGTAGCGAATAGCCAATAGCTGGCCTCGTTTTATGTCACGTGTTTCCCGACCTGCGTCTGCAGCATTCAGCGAGATGGTGGAGACAGACGGCAGTGGAGTAAGCTTGAGAAAGAAAGAGAAAGAAAAAGAAAAAAGCGGAAGATAAAACTAATTGAACGAAGTCATCCAAAGTGTGGGAGAACTTTACTTTGAGCCTTCAAAAAAGAAGAGTAACCTGTAAACTCTGCACTACTGAACTGTTTAACTGTTTAAGACTTTTATTTGTGCAGATTCTCCAGTACAATGTTGTTTGCAAATGTTTAGTCGTGAAAGCTAATAACATTGCTTTTTAACAGTTAACATTTAAATATTTACAAACATGTTCTGTGATCAGTTTGTCGTTTACCAGTTCATAATTCAGTCTTGCAGCCTAATTATGATTGAATGAGAGAGGTAAATGTTTAAATGTATTTGAAATGCACTTTTTTTCTTCTAAGTATTCACTGCTCTTTTTCACACAACAGCTTTTGTGCGTGTGTTAATTTATTTATTTTTTTCTGGACAACCTTCTGATGGATTTTACTTTAAAATGTGAGCTCCATTCAGGTTTCATGCCACTGGCACTTTATTCGAAGGATTGTTTACAATTTCACAGCATAAGCTATAAAGCTGTTTACCAGGTATAAGTTGTGTGTTTACAGGAAAACAATTATAAAATGCAATGTACTGCAAATTTATTCTGTTTTATTCTTATTCTTCGTGAAAACATTTTCTGAAAGATTCCTTAATAAGCTTTTTGTCCGGGATGTTAAACTACTTTAGGAGCCCTAAGGACTGCCATGGTGAAAACATTATTTGAAATCTCCTTGTGAAATTTGCTCGAGTATGGGTCAGTGTTTTGATTGCAGAAGAGTTTGACAAAGGATTACTAACACATAATAAAACAAAACTCCAGGTATATTTTTGATGAGGATATGACAAAGCAAAATGGTTAAAATCTCTAGAAGTCTACGTTGAATGATAAAGACCCTTTGTTAATAATTTAATTGGAAAAAATGGGCAAAACTAAAATATAAGTTCATAAAGATTAATCGATTAATTGTAAAAATAATCGACAGATTAATCGATTATCAAAATAATTGTTAGTTGCAGCCCTAAACCAATTAAATCATTCATACCAGTGGTTTGAATGTTGAGAGGGGAAAAACCTATTTGAGACAACCGAATAGCAATTAACATATGTACTACCACCAAACCTCTGTTAGGATGTCAATACAGGCCAGCCATGCTCGGCATATAGGTTTACGAGTGAGAAATGATTGTTGTGGATACTTCCTGAACACAAAAACCTGCTCTGAAAACTACACCTTCACTATTGAGATGAGATCTCAGGAGAGATGATCTAAAGATAGCTCTGTTTTTTTTAGTACCATCACCCAAACAATGATCCCACTGATCATGTTTTTCTGAAGCTATAATGTTATCCCCTCAGCCCAAAGGGAGCTCATTCCCAAGCAACTGGGTTAAACCATAAAACCAAGAATGCGCTGTTATCACTGGGAGACGCCAGGGAATCCTATGAATTCATCTTTGTACTGCTATCCCACACAGTGATCCAAAGCCCTCATTGTTGTCCTAAACCCTGACTACGTCTAAATACAACTGCTGAGAAACTCTTAAGAAACCAATGATAATTTCCAAATAGAAACATGGAGCCATCTCTAAAGGGCAGATTAAAACGCACTTCTCCATGGACAACATTTCTGTCAATCAAGTATTGCATCTACTCTGACTGACGTCAACTGTAAACAGCGTTGCCATGTACTCACAGGGCAACAAGTCAAACACGTCAATTACTAACAGACTAGTTTTCCAAACACAATTAATCTTTATACTGTACATCCAGATTAATGTACACCTTAAAATAAGCAAGATTAATGTACGCCTTAACCTGATGTTCACATGCACTCTGTTGGAGATCAATACAACAGGGCTGATCACAGAATCTAGACCCCTACAGCATTGTGTGTCATTATCACAAAGGTGCAAAATTATAATAAGGCTTTAGTGGAACCAGTGGTTATGCAGGATCAGACTAGAAGTGAATGTTCATTATGTCTGTGAGAAGATAAAAAGGACTGTGCTAACCTGTGATAATAGCAGACGGAAAGCCTTAAAAATTGTTCAGATGCAATTTCTGGTAAATATATCTATAGACAAATAGATACAAAAATCTGTGGCACCATAACATTTGAATAGTAAATGAACAAACAATGAAATCTATAGCCAATGTAAAATTGGATTCTAACTGGTACATAGTGATGCATCAAAATTAATTTCTAAAAACAAAAACAAACAAATTGAAAACAAAGTTTAATTAAATGTAGGTAATTGGATAACTCATGTGTACTATTCAGGGTGCAGTGTTGTCAAGTGATAAACCAGTTGTAATAAAGTTATTCAACAACCAGCCAAACAAATTGCACATATTGCTACTAACTCTAGCATAATTTGTGAAGTGAAGTGAAGTGACATTCAGCCAAGTATGGTGACCCATACTCAGAATTTGTGCTCTGCATTTAACCCATCCAAGTGCACACACACAGAGCAGTGAACACACACACACACTGTGAGCACACACCCGGAGCAGTGGGCAGCCATTTATGCTGCGGCGCCCGGGGAGCAGTTGGGGGTTTGATGCCTTGCTCAAGGGCACCTAAGTCGTGGTATTGAGGGTGGAGAGAGCACTGTACATGCACTCCCCCCACCCACAATTCCTGCCGGCCAGAGACTCGAACTCACAACCTTTCGATTGTGAGTTCGATTCTCTAACCACTAGGCCACGACTTCCCGTAATTTTTGGTCACATTAAAAGTACAGAAGGCCTAGATAGTGACATACGTAATACACCTTATCAGAGAAGCGCTCATTAAACAACTGTTCCAGTCAATGATTTTCGCCACCCAAAACTAGAAAACTTTTTCTTTTCTTTTTGTCATTTCAACTGAATATTTCAGTCCATTACTACTGCAGCAATAGCACTGACAAAAATGTGTGTTTGGGAAAAACAATACTTGTAATTCAAAAGTGTGGGATCTGGCTGATTCAAAAAAAAAACACACCCTGTGTTAGATCAGACAGGTCTGTTCTCATCCCAACATAGACCACATGTGCCATGCTGAAAAGAGAAGGTACTGGGTACAAGTACAATCATTGCGTCTTGCCATTTTTACTGGAAATTCCCCTGCCCAAATAATACATAAAATAAAAACAGTGGGCTAGTGCCTAAAACCCCCCAAAATATATGGCATAAAACTGAAACTATTAACAGAGGTGTAAAAAGTACTCAAAAATTTTACTCAAGTGAAAGTACAAGTACTCAGTGAAAATTTAATATCTGGTCAAAATCATACTTGAGTAAAAGTAAAAAAGTAGGCTAAAACTTTTAAATTGTACTCCAGTATTAAAAAAGTAAAAGTACAGAAGAATGGTTAAAGGGAGAGAATGAAAAAAATGCAATGGCACAGGTCAAACATGTATATTTAGTTCAACAACAACAATTTAAAAAATCCGGGAAAGGGATTAAAAGGAAACTCAATTTCCACCCTCATGCCATCCTATATGACTTTCATTTATCAGATAAACACAAACTACAAGTTTTAGAAAAAAAAAAAAAAAAAAAAAAAAAGTGTATGGGACATCCAAAAATGACACTTCAAAAACTATACACAAAGAGAATATGACAGTAACTCATGCGACCCCTGTTAATAATTCACTGTCTTCTTAAGTGAAACGATAGGCATACTGTAAGAAAAATACAAATACCAATATTTTAACCTTGACCATCATGTTCACTTTGTGTGGTTTCTGGAGTGGTCCTGTCCCCTTGCATTACATGGACTAAAAATCTTTGCTTGTGTTCATGTAAAGAGAGAAAGTCATAAACATCTGGGATGACAGAGGTTCAGTAAATGGTGAGAGAATTTTTGGGTGAACTATCCCTTTGAAGAGCAAGATGTGATGGAGAGGCTAGAAATATATTCCAGACCGAATAAAAGAATGTTGAATTAATGAGGAGAGTCATTGAATTAAACCATACAACTAGGGGTGCTCCGATCACGATCGGCCGATCGTTATGCGCATCTCGTCAGTAAAGCCGGTTCTCTAATCAGCGGTTAATTCCATCAGGTGCGTGATTTCACATAGAGCAGCTGTTACTACACAGAGCCAATAGGCTTGTTCGACTTCATGAAGCTCTGCGCAAACCGATCGTCGGCTGACTTGAAGCAGTGCATGCCAGTTAGAAATTTTGTCCGACTTGATACAGCGCTGACGCCACGTGACTGTGACGTGTGCCATCAAAGTACCACGAGAGCGATTCGAGAGTAGCCGGAGAACTCAGCCAGCGCAGCTTCCGAAGAGCGGCTGCACAGGTTCTGATGACGACACAACTGATCCACGATTGGCTGGATTCACTGATGACACAGATGACGTGCGTTTCAAGTTTATTGCGAGTCGACTTCAGTTTCAGAAATTCTCATATGGACTTTTTTAACAGTTCAATACGTTTTTATGTCGTCTTAATCTTATAAATCATATTTATTAAATATTGTTTTACTGTATTTACCTTATTGTTAATATAAAGTTTGTGTATGTTTATTTTGCATGACTTTCTTTTTTATACAGACCTTTTACAGTATTCAGCAGCATAACCTATTCAAATGAGCATTTTTAATAACTAAAATGTTAATCTTAAAAACATACAATCTAATGTGGTCATAAATGTATGCTCCTATACAAATGATACATAATACATTATGTTCCTCCATTTGTTTGGTTTCTTCTTATTCTCTAGTTTATTTTGCTGTGTTTATACTTCACCTGCATGTGGTTAGCAAACTGCTAACAACCTGCTGTAACTTCAACTTAACAACTTGACAACATTCTGTTCACTTTCAAATAGTTGGTCTAAATCACAATATAAATCCAACAGAATTGTGCTTTTCTGTATATGAAAATCAATGGTGTTATGTTTAAAATATTAAAAAGAGCTCAGCAGGAGGGTACTGTAAATCTTGTTGCTGAAACCTTGTTAAAAAACACACACCCACCAGGGAATTTTTTTAGGTTACTTTTATCATTTTGTAGCATTTTGAAACACCCATGTCATACTGCTAAAGTTTATATCCAATATGTTATCTTGTCTTGGAAGACACCCTTCCAAAACCACTTATACACACATCTTAAACGCGATCAAGTAAGCAAACGCCACGTGATCTGCCATGACTGACGTAATTGCAGCAAACTACGGGAGCCACAACGTGTCCGGCTTCATATCTCCATTTGCAGCTCCTCCCCACCTGCACGCGGCTACTCTCGCCGATCGGTTGCATCCAGCCGCAGCCGATGTCGAACACACCTCTTGTTAACTGAGAAGATGCGCAAATCCACGTTCATTTTCAGCGTTTATTGGCGCATCTTCTCAGTTAACAACGGCTCTGTGTAGTAACAGCTGCTCTATGTGAAATCACGCACCTGATGGAATTAACCGCTGATTAGAGAACCGGCTTTACTGACGAGATGCGCATAACGATCGGCCGATCGTGATCGGAGCACCCCTACATACAACGTTAACGTTTTTAAAGGCCACTTTATTTGTGTTGTCTTAATCAACGTCACTGTCTAAAAGGACAATTAATCTTTTAAAAGTTTATTTGGGGAATTTAGAGACTTTTTCTTAGCAAATACTGATAAATAATTATTTGTGAATAATTAGATGAATTAATGAGAAAAGCATGTAATTATTAAGATTAAAAAAAATATTCACTGACAGTCCTAATTCCTACTTAATGTTTCATATAATCACTTTGTAAATACAATTTATCCACCAACTGGTAAGAACATCACTAAACATGAATTACAATTCATTTAGCATATAATGTTTATTTTAACACTTTTTTTTGGAGATTTGTAACATTTAAAAAAAAAAGTCCCACAAAAATATTAATTAATTGTATTTAAATTATCATTGCTGATTTTATTTGCACTCAATTGTGTGCATTCAGCGAATATATTACATAGCTAATGGCTCTATCAAAACAGAACAGACTGCTACCTCAATATGCTTCCTCAGATTTGATGGTGAACTTTTGAAGCCAGACATTTACCTGATGAAAGTCATAATTAAAGTAGAAATGTTTGTGTTTGATGCGTGAAAACAGTGATCATTAGTTCTCAGGTCGGGCACACACGTTTGAGCTTCTGTTTACCATATTCAATGTGCATAAGATAAAATAAAATATAATGTACTTGTCAAGATGAAATAAAATTGTAAAGAGTAAAAAGCACAGTTTTGTCTTAAGAAATATAATCAGTTAAAAAGTACAAGTAGTCAGTTTAAATTGTACTTGAGTAAAAGTACAAATCCCTCAAAATAATACTTAAGTACAGTAATCAAGTAAAATTACTCAAAAATTTTACACTTCTGACTATTAATGAAACAGATGAGTAAATGCTTCAAAATGGCTGCCAGGGTCAGTGGAAGATAGAGCAAAACAAATCTAATGTAGATATTATATTGAATATTTCTTCTGGGACTCACCAAAATTTGATATGCAGTAGTGAAACTGTAATCTGAGTTGCACATAACACTGACTTCACACGTTGCCATGTATTGCTGCAATTTTCATACACTGTTATTGTGTTATTGTAAAACCAGCCAAGAGTTGATGGTTTGTCTCAATAATAACCTGCAGTTTGTAAGCTGCAGAATGTGCAAAGGAATCAAAACATGCAGATCAGCTAAGCGGTTAACGTTAGCTTGCAAGAGAGCTTATGATTAGCTAGTTTGCTACATGTGTTGTTTAATTTAATCTAAAAACGACAAAAACATAACATAACCTGGCATTGTAAAGCTATCTTAGGTGTTTGCGATAAAATGTGCCTCTCCTTACCTTTCCTCAGCTCGTTATACCAGACTTTGACGATGGTCTTGGAGTGTTTTCTGTGGTGGATGAGCCACAGTGAAAGGGTCTGCACGCTCTGCTGGGAGTTACTCAGTTCTGATAATTTCTTCTCCAAAGCAGGCTCCGAGAACACGGACATTTTCAATTGTAAGCAAGAGTTGGATAGAAAAGGCTCCTAAACCAGGCACCCGAAGGGTCGAGGATATTAACGCTGATAACTCCTCAATCCAGCAACACATTCCCCTCTCTACCACACACTGCCATAAAGTTGGCATGACGTCGGACGTGCGATATTCGCAAATTTAGGGACCGTCTCTAAAGTTGCATACGACAGTACACGTTTCTAACTTCATAAGCATTTGAAGAGGAATGACTTAGTCAAGTCAAGTCAAGTCAAGTCTGCTTTATTGTCAATTCTTCCACATGTACAGTACATACATACAGATAATCGAAATTTCGTTACTCTCAGACCACCGGTGCATACAGATAACACTAACAGTAGAGCCTAAAAATCTAGATCAAATATAAAATATAAGATATAACTATACAATAAGGGAATGTAAAAAAAAAAGTTAAATAAAGCAGTGCAAGGCACGACATGGCAGATAGAGTTCAAAGTTCAAACCAGTGAAGTGAACAAACAGTGCAGATAAAAAGGCTTTTAGTGGGGAAAAAAGCTTATTCAGTCTGATTAAAGTGACAAGGGATGTTATTTTGTCAAGAGCAGTCAAGAGCAGTTATTTTATTTAACTGACTGATGAGGTGGTAGAATGACGTCAGTTCCATTAGTGTCGTATGTAAGTGTGGCGGTGTGTGTGTGTGGGGGGGGGGGGTCTGGGTGAAAGGACCTGGGGATGTGGGATCTGGAGGGGTGCGGGGTTCATAGTTCAGAGGGAAGGGGGGGGGGGCAAGTTCGGGAGCAAGTTCAGCTTCCTGACAGCCTGATGGATGAAGCTGTCCTTCAGTCTGCTGGTCCTGGCCTGGAGACTCCGCAGTCTCTTCCCTGATGGCAGCAGACTGAAGAAGCTATGTGACAGGTGTGTGGGTGATGCAGAGGGCTTTACGGGTGAGGCGGGTTCCGTAAATGTCCTGGAGGGAGGGGAGAGAGACACCAATGATCTTCTCAGCTGCTCTCACTATGCGTTGCAGAGTCTTTCGGCAGGATGCGTTGCAGGCGCCATACCACACAGTGATGCAGCTCGTCAGGATGCTCTCGATGGTGCCTCTGTAGAAGGAGTACATGATGGGGGGCGGGGCTCTAGCTCTTCTCAGTTTGCGGAGGAAGTACATACACTGCTGTGATTTCTTGGCCAGTGCTACGGTGTTTTCAGTCCAGGAGAGGTACTCTGTGATGTGCACACACTTGGTGCTGCTCACTCTCTCCACAGTCGCACTGTTGATGGTCAGAGGAACATGCTGAGTGTGTGCTCTCCTGAAGTCAACAACAATCTCCTTCATCTTCTCCACATTCAGAGAGAGATTGTTGTCACTGCACCACCTGGCCAGGCGGCTCACCTCGCTCCTGTAGTTTGTCTCATCTTTGTTGCTTATGAGACCCACCACAGTCGTGTAATCTGCAAACTTAATGAAGAGGTTGGAGTTGTGTAACGGTGTGCAGTTCTGGGTCAGCAGAGTGAAGAGGAGGGGGCTCAGCACATATCCTTGGGGGGCCCCAGTGTTCAGTGTGATGGTGCTGGATGTGTTGCTGCCGACCTGTACTGCCTGAGGTCTTCCAGTCAGACAGTCCAACAGCCAGTTGAACAGCGAAGTGTTGAGACCCAGCTGGACCAGTTTGTAAATGAGCTGTTTAGGGATGATTGTGTTGAATGCTGAACTGAAGTCTATGAACAGCATTCTGACGTATGAGTCTTTTTTCTCTAAATGTGTGAGTGCTGAGTGGACGGCAGTGGCGATAGCATTATCGGTCGACCGGTTGGACCGATATGCAAAATTGGAAGGGGTCCAGGGAGGGGGGGTGGGCAGACTTGATGTGGTGCATGACTAGCCATTCAAAGCACTTCATGATGATGGGAGTAAGTGCAACACGACAGTAGTCATTGAAGCAGGATGGAGATGGCTTCTTCGGGAAGTCACATAACCATTATAGCTGACGCATACATGAACACTTTACAGTAGGTTGGGTGACTATTAGTCATTCTCCTCAAATGCTATTTAGCTTTAAATTATGGCATATTTTGTGTTTGAGCTTAGCTAGTAAAAAAATATCACTTTTGTTTGGCAGTTTATTTTCATAAACATCAAAAATCTAAAAGGTATATTTGACACCTACCTGAACACTTTACAGATGAATTTGTGACTGTAAGCAATTCTGTTCAAATGCTTTTGAAGTTTGAAACGTGTGTACCAATGTCGTATGTAACTTTATAGACGGTCCCTAAGTTTACAAAATCGTCCAACGTCAAGTCAACTTTATGCCTGTCTTGCAGTGAGCATGCGCAGTCTCACCTCGCAAGAATGAGGTTGTTACAAATCGTAGCCATGACCACACAGACAGCGATCTGAGGCATACAGTCTAGCTCCGTTTCAAACTGCAGTCATTCACTAATAATAAAATAGAAATATTAAGTAATCTAAGAGAAATATGAGTTTAAAAGCGGGTGAGAGTAAGGCCTTCGACTTCACTGCTAATGACAGGAAGTGCAGAAAAAGATGCCGCAAGGTACCAGCTTACAATGAACCAAAACTAAAAAAAAAAAATGGTGTAGAAAAAAATTCCCCTTGGAAATTGCAGGTAAATTTCACCATAAATTCCAAAGTTAAATGTGAAATTTTGAAATAGAAAGACAGACAGTATTGTAATAATGTTACAATGTTTACAACCTTAAAAGAAATAGTTTTTTTTACGTAGAGGATGAGGAGAAGGAGTTTGTGGAGTACACAGGGAAGACCATCAGGGCCTGTGACTTACTTGTACAAACAAAACAAAAAAAACTGCGCAAACTAAATACTGAGAGATGCATGGAAAATTTCCTTACTGTTAAAACATACATTAATTGTTAAAAAAGTTTAGTATTACAATGCGTTTAATATGAAGTGATTTTCAACCATTTTGAATAATATTTTTAACTATAAAAGCTACAGGAATTAAAGGATTAATCTCAGATCTCAACATTAAAACTTTACACTTGATTTAAGTACAAGGTAAATTCGAGTTGGTCATTTTGTCTATGATGTGGATATTTCAAATACATCACCTGCCACTCTGGTCTTTTTATGTTTCTTCCACTATAGGTCCCCTTAGTGTTTTTTTGGACTTTTTCCTCACTAAGAATATGTACTTTATGCTATTACTGTTGTTTTTGCATGTGTATAATTATTTATAATGTCTCTTTCAGAGGCAACATGTTTACAGTCATATAAAACCATATACTAAAGTAAACAAATTCTACTTTTTTACATGATCATATGATAAGAAAAACAGTTTACACTTTTTTTTTTAAATATTTTTTTACTAAAAAAATAAGACTTTAGGTCATGACTAAGCAACAAATACTAATAAACTACAAATACTAGTCAACTTTACATATTTTCCATACATCACACTCAGAAAAAAAAGGCACAAAAGCAGTCACTGGGGCAGTACCCTTTTCAAAAGGTAGACATTTGTACATAAATGGTTAATACATATTAACACCCGAAATGATTTGTACAGCTTCTGACCCTGTTTTTCTGTGAGTGAACTCAAATTTGATCAATGTATTAATAGCCGTTGATAACTTGACATGGAACGTAACAAGCTATGGTGTTTGATTGATTCACTCAAATGATTCCTTCCAAGATACTGATTCATTTAAAATTAGTCTTACAATCATTTTCAACAATTCACATCATGCGACATTTCATATATGATTTGCTATCTAATCCAGTCACTAAAAGTACAATGACAATTTCAAGCAGTGTTTTCCTCAAGTTTTATTTTTGTACTGAAAAGCAAACAGGCTGCAGAGGAATACAAGTTATCCTCAGTTTAAATCAAATGTACAGTGCAAAGAGATCTACAAAGCCCAAACACACTCTATACACCTCAATCCACTATAGCTTTACTTATGCAGAAGTTAGTAATAAAGACAAATATTTTATTAATATAAACCAACAAAAAAAAGCTTATGCATACTTTCGCAGCCAGTTCTGTGTTCAAGAGCTCCACATGCAAGATAGAAGATTTCAGCTGGGTACATGACCTGTCAGTGAATGCTTTAAGTTAACTAAATATCTCTCAAACCATTTTACATTTACACCTGAAACCATGCAGGGTGAATATTCTTCACAATTTTAGTAAACAGAAATCTTTCTTTGTATACTGCAATTAGCCCTAAAATTCTTAAAGAAAAGCCTGTCAATGTTAAGTGTTTTTTTTTATTATTATTGATTTAATGTATCACTCTTAAATTTACCATGTTCATTACAATTTTCCCATTACCCAGCAGTCTATTGCTTCCTCTGGCATTTTAATAAATAACTTATAAATAACCACAAAAACATCAAATGCAAGAATTATCCTAAAAATATCCTGTTATTCTCCAGCACGTGGAACATTTTTGCAAGGTAACATGCAAAGCATCAAATAAATCCAATATTCCATTCACATTTATTAAAATAAGGTCATACATCTTTTTACCTCATTTGCACACACATATACACTACAAAAAATGTGTCAAGTAGTCAGCATTAAAAGGAGGAAAAGAGTCATGTAGTGTTTGAGCCTCAAATACTGACCTTTGGGAAGATTTAAGTTTTTCAGGACAACCTCACAAGCTCACCTTCCTCTCAAAAAACTGAAAGACAAACTATATACAGGCTTTATTTTACTTCTCATAGTTATACTGTAGATAATAGTCAACTGAACAAACGTTTGTCATCTTGGAGTGTATAGATATTGGTGGTATTATTTTGCAAAGCATTAATGTTATCAAATAGAAATGCACACATTAGTGAGCAGCATGGCCAGATATTCAGATATTCATGCCTAGAACTAGAGAGGCGTGCGCTTTATCTGATTTACAGCTTCTGAATATATTCAAATGTTTGGAGAAGTATCTATATGTCTGTCTGACATTTTTAGCTGTGTTAGACTATCATGCAGAGACGTTATATTGACTAGTGGAGCACATTAGTATCAGTAATGTTCATTTCTCTGCCATACAAATCTCCACTCACTGATATTTGCTTTCTTGCTCCCTCATTGTCAACCAGGCCATGTGCAAAGGTTAGTTGAGTGAATTTCGGCCACGCCATTTAAATAAATTGCCAGTGGAGTTTGCAACTGCCAATTTGAAAAGGACAAAGAGCTTATGGCCTGATCAGCCTGTACATGTTGACATACAGGGAATGTGAAAGACAAATAAATGAAGCATATGAGGAAAAGTGATGAGATGTGAGGTGGTACATCATTCCGTGCAAAGTGGACTGCATTCCCTCTTCTCACAGGAAGGGAATGCATTCATTCCTTGGTATGACCCACAAGGGCTAGGATGTAAAGGAAGATGTTGATGATGTCAGTGTAAAGGTTAAGAGCTGCAAAGACGTATTCCTCTGGGCTAATGGACAACTTCTTGTTGCCCAGGAGAAGCTGGGTGTCCACAGCCAGGAACTGTGAAAGAAGAAACAAGAACTGAGTGCCACATTCATGTTGTGCTTGGGGAAATAAAGCAAGCTGAACGGTTTCAGATCTCATAGACTTACACTAAAGGAGTTATTCAAATAATATTTAGAATATTATAGAGACTTGGCAAGGGGATCTTTTAACACGTAGGCTTGTAAGCAACCACCTACAGTAGAAATAACCTAGAACACTCTAGCAACCACATAGCACTAAGCCTAGCAGCACCAATCTTGTTTTATTCAGAAACCACACAATCATATGGCCTTAAATCATCAGCAAATCCTACATCAGTTTCACTAGTTCACTATTCAAAAGTTTACAGTTAGTAAGTTTTTTTTTTCTTAATTACACATCAAACTGATCAAAAGTGACTGTAAATTCAGCTTTGCCATCACAGGATTAAATTACATTTTAGAATATGTACTATTAGAAAAAGGTTATTTTAAATTGAAATCATATTTCACAATATGACAGTTTTTATTATATTTTTGACCAAATAAATGCAGCCTCGGTGAGCATAAGAGCAATTGTAATTTCCTGGTGTTCCAACCATTTCATTTCCAAGTGCTTAATCTCATTGATCTCAAAGGCATATGATTTTATACAGCCAGTCAGACTGGAATATTGAAAATTTCAAAAGGGCTGAAGTTTGGGGACCTAGCTTAAGACAGATGGTAAAACGATTTAAATTTACCTCACAAAAACCTAAAATTGATTTGTATTTTTTTTCTCTAATGGTCATTTAATCTTAATGTGGAACAGCAGAGCCCCACTCCAGCCATTAGTCTAGACCTCTGAGAAAGCAGTGTCACAATCACAATCACAATTCTATTTTGGCACTTGAAAAACCAGTTTCATTATCTTGCTGAAATTTTTACAATACAAAGTCTTTTCTTAAGTCTTGAATAAGCCGAATATTGAATAAGCCGAAATAGCTGAAGACATGAAAGAAGAAAACATTTTGTGCAAATCTAACCAGAGACAGAAGCTTAGATGTACAACAACTTTACACTTCTTTTTATTATTATTATTTTTTTGACAGCTAGAATGCCAGATGTTTTAAAGGTTCTCATTAATGCAAGTAGAGAACTGTTTGAAGAACAGAAGGTCTGATGAATTTAACAGTCTTAGTAATATAGAAGTATACATTTAGTTGAATTAAAAAAAAAGAATATTAACCCCTTAACAATATTGTAAAATTTGCATAAAATTCCTTATTAAAGGCATACCTAATGTACATTGCATGCTGTTCTTGAACCATTTGGAGTATTTGCATGATTTGATTACAAATCACTGCCTTTTTTTTGTTTTTTGTATGTCACGAAGTTAACCGCAGAATGCTAATAGGTATGGTACTTACACAAGTGAACAGCAGGGCCCCGAGCGAGGCGTAGACAATGTGGAGAATTTTATTTTGGATGAAGATGCAGAGGAGAGAGGCCAGGAGCAGGACAATCATACAGACAAAAAGAACACCATAGCAGGAAGTGAAGTCATATTTGCTCTATTTTTGAAAAAGAGAAGGACAATGAAAATTAGTGGTGTTTACCACATATGAAGGATGCATGGAAGACATGATTTGGTAGCATAAAGGGTGTATAAAATAAAATTAAAGATGAAAATCTATGAGACTGCTAGAGCAAACAAACCTGCAGTGAGAAAAGCACAACTGTGAAACAGACCACCGCAGTGATGCCAACTGCCATGATAACTGCATCTGTATTATGGAAGCTGGCAATCATTCCAACCATATAGGACAGACTCAGGGTCAAGATGGACTGAGAAAGAAATACAGGAAGGGGTTAATCAGTACAGAGTAAACAAACCTAAATTGAAATATAAACTTAGAGTTCACTCTATATTAAAACATTAAACAATGTTAAACAAATTTTTTTAAGTTCACAAAACACTACTGCACATGTTTTCTTGCACAGTGTAGAACGAAAACACTAAATAATGTGTAAGTAATGGCAGTTGTACCAGTGCCACCAGGTTCCATGGGTGTTTGCGGCGAAACTCTCCACAGCAGCTGAGAACGATCAGTGAAACAAAGAAGACAACGTAGGACACATAGTACGTCCACTTATTTCTCCGTACAAACACTTTGACATCAGTTACAAAGGTGAAAACGGCAACAAAAGAGAAGGTGATCAACAGCTGCACGGTCAAGACCATAAACACCTGAGAAAGGAGACAGGGAACAGAGTTTTTCTTTGACACACTGTACTGCTACATACAATAGTTACAAACATTTAATAAGACCATTTGTTAAATTGCTTCATTCCAGTAACTGTGTTTAATGCACATATTTGACATTTAACTGTGTATACTGTATAGTCTGTAATAAATGCATGTTAAATTTGGATCATAATTGACCATTTACTCGTACCTGGCTAATAAACAAAAAAGTTACTCTTCTTTCTGGCTAATAAACAAAAGTAGGCCTCTTTGTGGCAGTTTTAGTATCAGCATTGGCTTTTTAAAAACACTTTTATTAAAAGTGCACACTTTTGTTGACCAAAAAAATTACATTAAACATTACTTTGACTTTTAAACACTGATGAACTTTTTCACATTAGAACCACAGATTCTAAAAGTCCATCACACGCATTTCCACAGTTATTAACACTGTAAATATAGCAAGGCATTTTAATTTAAATTTTTAACAAATGTAATCCATTATAACATTTATTGTTATATTACCTTGGCATTCAATTACAAAAAATAGTGATCTGCTGTAAGGGTTTTTCCTTATTTCTTTGAATACAGCACAATATTGATTTTTCTTTTGCCATTTAAGCAAATAGGAATGGAAAAAAATATACGACAACAACTGCTTCTGAGAAACCTGGAACTGTGACCCTGGAAGGCTCCATTCTTGCTCATTTAACCTGGATCATGAGACTCTTTCTACAAATTCATTTTAAATTAATTCAATAAAGATCCCACCTGAATATGTCTCTTAAGTCCAAAGTATACTGCTTTTTTACTGCTTACCTTTCTAATAAAGGCCCGTCGGATACTCTTATCTTCCCAGCCAAAGTTCACAAACTCATCATTGCCATCGTAAGAGGGGGGTCCATCTCCACCGTGGTATCCAGGGCTCTCCACAGAAGCTGTCAAAAAAACAAATACAAATAATACATGTGATGGATGAAATCTAATGTATGTTAGAGCACTCACATCATTCAATAAAACACCCACATAAATGGAAAACTGAACTAAGGGACAGATTTAAATAGTTTCTATAGGTTTGGAAAGGAAAGCACATTTTATAGTTTTCACAGAGACATCCTAATTGTAACAGCAGGCACTATGGATAAGGTAAGAATGGAACAAATTATACATGTTCAGTCCTAACAGAGCTAGTAATCTTTTGTTGGAACTCTTCTGTTAAGCATTTTTACCTTGGTACACACTGAAAAACAAGTTTTTCCTCTCCTATTAACTTCCTAAAGGTACTTGCCATTAGGATCTACACCAAAGGCAGGCTGGCCGGGCCCCTGCTGGTATGGACTCTGAGGGTATGGCCCCTGAACATAGGGCCCCTGAACATAGGGACCCTGAACATAGGGCCCCTGTGGGTACGGACTAGGGCCAAAACCTGGTGCCGGAGGCTGCTCGTAACCGGGCTGGGCGTAAGGTCCTGGTGCTGCATACGGAGGTGCCCCTGGACCCTGGCTATAGTTGGGTGGAGGCATTCCAAAAGCATCAATTTTGGGTGGCCCATAGACACTGTTGTGAAGGGGGTTATTCTCCCCCATTATAGGATAGTTTGGCTTGTCCTGGGACATGTCTCTTTCCCCTCACTTGAATCCTGATATTGACAGAAAACAGAATGGTTCAAATGTAAAGAATAGTAACTAAATAGTGACACTACAAATCTAAAGTAGCATCCTAAACATTATGAAAATGTAGAACTAGTAGTATTGAAATAGTTGATTTCAATAGAGTACGTTAGCTTGTTGCCAAGCTTACAGCCTGATACTCTATTTGTGTAATACAACAGAAACGGATCATTAACCCTTGTGGATTGTTCAAATTCACTACCCTTTCGAGTTGTTCGGGATGAAAACATCCACTCAATTAAACTTCTGTAAAAATGTATCAGATTCATTTTACTTTTTTGCATAAATCTGTTAATCAACTTCAGTCCTGATCAAAACTACCAAATGTTTTTAAAAAATCCAATATTTAAACTCTTTAATTGCCAAGTTCATAAATTATGCCACTGATTTGGAGGGAAAAAAAACAGACAAAATGACTTATTTTCAATATAAAAGTAATTGTGGCTGGATTTTTTTTTTACTTTTTATAACAGTCTTGGGCATGTCAAAGATTAGTAGCAACATTGGCTTTGATGCATTTTTAGTTTTTGTGCAGCATTAGATTTTAATTTTTTCTCCCTAATTTGTTGTTGGTGGCTGTTTTTGCCCCATTGACTTCCATTATAACGACATTTTTTGATTGCAAAGCCATGACACCATATAATCATGCATTCTTGATTGTTTGTGGATTTCCCTTTTGGGAAGAGGTAAAATTTGTTATTTTTACAGTTTATCACTAGGTGGGACCATTAAGGTTACATACACACTATAATTTGCTATTATACTCCATATAACTCCAAGCTAGAAACTAAGCCTTTTTTTACACAGGCATATCTAAAGGATTAATGGTCCCACCTAGTGATCAACTGTAAAAAATAACAAATGTTACCTCTTTCCAAAAGGGAAAACCACAAACAATCAAGAATGCATGATTATATGGTGTCATGGCTTTGCAATAAAAAAATGTTGTTATAATGGAAGTCAATGGGGCAAAAACAGCCACCAACAACAAATGAGGGAGAAAAAATTAAAATCTAATGCTGCACAAAAACTAACAATGCATCAAAGCCAATCTTGTTACTAATCTTTGACATGCCCAAGACTGTGATAAAAGGTAAAAAAATATCCAGTCCACAATATTGAAAATATGTAATTTTGTGTGGTTTTTTTCCCAAATCAGTGACATCATTTATGAACTTGGTAATTAATGAATTAAAATCTTGGAATTTTTTTAAAACATTTGGTAGTTTTGATCAGGACTGAGGTTGATTAATACATTTTTACAGCAGTTTAATTTAGTGGATGTTTTCATCCATGAACATCCCGAAAGGGTAGTGAATTTGCCCACAGTGTACCGTTGAGTTTTTGAAAAATTTCAAAATATGGGTCAAAATAAGATTTGTCACCAAAAATCATTCCATTAGCTCAAACACAGAGAAAGTTGTGGCCAAAATAAGACTCAACTTTACCCCCTAGTGGACGAAAACGTCCCCAACAACGCATAAGGGTTAATACAATTATAATGACTTTCAGTGGATTAAAATAAGCTTTTCAGTTTTTCAGATTTTAAATAAATGAAACAATCATATCATTTTGATATAAAAAGAATACTAATAAAAATAATTAAAATAAAAATATGTTATATGACTAGTTTCAATATGAAGTGCAGCTGCTTTTGTAAAGTGATAACTACATTATAATCATCATGAAATGGAAGTAGCAACACATCTTTTTTTTCTCTATACTGTAACATACAGATTTGTCTCAGCCTTTGTTTTGGCCGCAGAAGCATGGTAGCAGGCCTTGTTCTGAACGCACTTCATTTCGTGAAACGTTTGCTTATTCTTCATTTCATTTATTTAGACAAGTAACTGACCAACAAAAAATGCATTAAAATTAAGATAGAAATTATACCAAACGAAATTCTTTCCAAAGAAAAGAATTCTACAAAAAAAACATATGACGTGCGTGCAGAACAAGGCCCTCTACCATGCTTCTGCGGCCAAAACAAAGGCTGAAACATCAAGTCAAAAAATTATATCTGACCCACTTCCCTTCTTCTGGCGTACTGCCATTCGATTTACCGCCTCTTATGACGTTTACAATTTTCCTAATTAGCAAATTGAACTAAGCAAACCACAAACCAATAATATTTAAACATAAATAATATACAAGAAAATACCCTTTCTTAAATGGCTACTACAAGATTCATAAAAAAAAAAAAAAGTGTCTGTTTAAAGCTGACTCAATGATTAGAGGACTCCAGCAAGCCTGTCCCAGAGAAAAGTCTGTTGGGTGAATTTTAATTAAAAATTGAGGTATAAAACAAACCAAAAAAATTATTAAAGAATAATTCACAATAAGATCAATAACATACATTTAGAAAATGTCTAAGTTTAATTTTTCATTTCTTGCTAACTTTCAAATAACTAATATTAACTAATATTTTAAAGTAGTTTGTGCAAGAGTAAAATAAAAAAAAACAATGGTGAGCTGAGAGGGGAAATTTCTTGCCATGAATCCACTCCAGGAAAGATCAATTCAGCTTGTGATGATCTGGAGCCTTTACCATGAAGCTGGATTACCTGGCTAGCCAGGTAAGTTTCAGGTTAGTTTGCATCAATCCTGGGTTTTAGGTACCATGTAAGTGGCTTGGCTTTTAGCGGCATTCAATGCCATAGTAACTTACACTCGACGGCTAACCTGCTCCGGGGCAAGTTATGTTCTGGTTTAGAGATCTCAATTCTCAAACTGACTTTGGACCAATCAGATGTAAGAGAAATGATGTCTGACACAAAATCACTCCCTCAGTTTATCTTGCTCCAAATTAAAGGTCACTAATGCTAAAAAATAAAAATAATAAAAGAAGTCTGGCTTTAATGATAATTACTGAAAATGAGTCATTTTGTGATTTATATAATTATTGTGATTGATATTTTTATTATTATCATTTATCTTTTACACACAAGCATTATTTTAAATGAATATTAATGTATACAGATCATGTAATATAAATAAACTCTAGTATCAATAGAGCTTATTTATATTACATGATCTGTATACATTAATATTCAGGATCAAAGCCTGAGTTGACAAAGAAAGTTGATGAACAGCATCATGGTCACAACAAAACCGGATTGGAGAGGTTTGGTTTTGTCAACTCAACTCAAAACTAATCCTTTAACTCATGGTTTTTATTCAGCTACCATCATGGTACAGGCCCCTGATCAAACCAACTCTTCAGTTTCAGATTCAGTTCATTCAGTCCATTGAATAGTGGTACATTTCAACACAAAAGGGGCCAGCAGAAGGCAAAAGGGCCTGATTCAGTAGGAATTTTGACTGAATACTGAGAAAAGACAACACCTCAAAAACCTGCTGGCAACCCAGCCATACATTATCCACACACGAAGCTCTGACTCACTTTCAGCAGAGCACATATGACTGCTGGTGCTCAAATCAGCTTCCTGGTAACCCAGGATGTGCAGCTGAGAGAGAGGGGTTGCTATGGACACTGATGTTGAAGTAAATGCAATGGGTGCATCTGAATAAATGAGTTGATGAGAAACCCCTTCATTTAAACATGTCAACCTGTGACTAAAGTGTTTTTTTTTTTTAGAGTGAGTGTTAAATGACAGAGAGGTCCATTTAAAATGTAAAAATAGGGGAAATTAGCATGGCCAACTAAACAACAACAACTACTACTACTACTACAAAAACAAACAAACAAAAAAAACTACTGCTACTAGGCCTACTTGGAATCAAATTACAAGAATTTATTAATAACTAAACACTGTAATTTAAAAATTGTAATCAACTGTAAAATAAAAGGGAATAAAACAAGGCAAGTTAGTCAGCATGACATAATGACTCTAACACCTATGATAATACTGTAAAATAAACGTCATTATTAAAAATCTCTGTCCCCTTAACGGATTTCATGAATAAAAGCAGTAATGCAACACCATCCCATTTGAAAGCCAAATCCCACGTGACTTGATGTCAGCTCAGCAGTCTGCCCAGCATTTAACAGAAGGTTATATTCAGTGGCCTCTGGCCTGTTTTCCACTGTCCCCCTTCACAGCAGCAGAAATTAAATAAAGCCATTCCACAAAGTTTTTCCCTGACATATCCAGTGACAAAAGTCTTGATAAAAGCCTTTTTAACATATGCAAGATGTCCTAGATTATATATATATATATATATATATATATATATATATATATATATATATATATATATATATATATATATATATATATATATATATATATATATATATATATATGGATGATTGATCGGCGGTCTCTTAAAAGGCAGATCTCATAAAACCGATCTCAAGCCTACATGCTCAACATGCAGCGGCACCGTCTCAGTCTCTGTTCGGCATGGGTGAAATAAAAATTATGCTTTAGGTGAGGTACAATTCATATTTCTTCATTAAATGACTGAAAAAGTAATTTAAAAAAATTTCTGTGAGCCATAATTTCACAAACAGCATGAATGAATCACAGCGCGCTTTCTCTCTCTCAAAATACAAATGGATTTAAATTAGGGCTGTGCGATTAATCGAAATAAAATCGCGATTTGAGTGTGCGTGATTTCTAAATCGCTTTATAGCACGATTTTCTGCAGCCCCGACCTCCCGCAGTATGTTATCTGAACCAATCAGGATGCAGAACATGAAGATGAGAAGATGAGAACAGAAAAGGTTATAAATAGAAAGGTGCTAAAAGATTTAATATCATGCACGTGAGCACAGAGAGAGTTGTGAGTGCACAGGACACAGGTTGAGCGAGAGGAGACATGTTGTAAGGCAGCATATATCTGATCCTTATACAGTCTATGATCTGAGCATGCGCATCTGGTTTTGTTAACAGAGCAAAGGAAATCTGCGTGCGAGTCAGTGATGCGTGGGTTGATCCAAACTGAGCGATTCAAAATGGGCCATTCAAAAATGTAATGATATTCGGGTCGCAGTCGGTCGGGTCCTAGTACTAGACGGGTTATTAATACATTGACCCGCGCATCACTGCTGCAGATGGAGTACGTGTGACCCTTGGGCAATAAATATATTGGGCAAAACATATAACACCTGAGGCACCGCTACAGTGAGCTTTATGACCGATGCATGGCAAAAAAAAAAAAAAAAAAAATCCTTGAACGGTTTATTTTATTTTTATTTTTTTTCCATATGTCTAGACATTTTGTTTGACATCTTTACTTTACTTACTATTTTGACTTATGTCTGTTCTAGAGACATTTGATAAAGCTCTCATTGGTTTTCTTTTGGAAATATGTTTAAAATTTATACTGAATGCACTTATGACTGTAAAGCATGTCTGTGTGCGTCAAAATCGTGATTAAATTCGAAATCGCAAAATTTATCAAAAAGTCGTGATAGGTTTTTTTTGTCCATATCGCACAGCCCTAATTCAAATCACATCACGTCTGCTCTATAAGCGAGCTGCATGCTGCACAGTCGTCACATGAATTGTCACTTGCACTATCGAGGCAGTGTCGCATCCTCACTATAGTTTATAAATTGCATTTTTTCTTTTTAATTCTTGCCAGTGTTTAAACCATTCAACGCTCACAAGCTTTCCTGAAGTCGTGCGCTCAAGCACAATTGCAGCGCACACACATAATAATGCCAGGTTCACATTGCTCCGTTTACAGTGTGTAATAACAATGAGGTGGTGCGTATTTTTTCTGTTCATGTTAATGGATTAAAGTGTTCACACTGCACACATGGTTGCAGTCTGGCAGTGCATTTAGGAGCGGTGCGTCTGCAGCAGAACAGAGATTGTTTCTAGAGATCGACCAATATATCGATTTACTGATATTTTCCCCGATATATTTAAGCAGTTTATCATAATCGAATATCGGTTTTGTAATATCAGATTCACCGATAAATGCCATCTTGAGGGTGTTTTGAGAATTCAGCGTGTCTGAGGGGAGATGAGACAACAACAACGGCATTTGAGCTGGTCATCTGAATCAGGTGTATTTACAAAAAGAGACGTGCAAAATATGCAGAGATGGGGGGCGCAAGGACTGGAATTGAGAACCGCTGCATTACATAAATGCCTGATTTGTAGGCTAGTTTATGCAGCTTGGCTCTAAGAAATAAAGACCAACTCACGGAGTCATGTTAAATAAACCATTAAGTCCTGTCCCAAAAAATATGTAACTTTGCCTGAATTATTATGCAGCCATGAATGAGGGCATGTTGGAAATAAAAGTGCTGAATTTAATTCTCTCTCTGTTGTCTATGCTCATCGTTATTCTCGTGAAGTCGGAGTCACGCAGATAATCCGTCAATATCCTCTCCCAATAAATAACTTTGCATGAGTTAAATAATACAGCCATGAATGAAATGTTGAAAAAAAAATTAATTCTCTCTCTGTTGTAAATTTGGTCCATGCATCATTAGTCTGGTGGAGCCGCTTTCATGTTGCTGTTCGCTCAGCGGGTTGATGCTCAGAAAATGCTCCAACACGGCCACCGCATGTAACTTTTAACATGATTCACTTGTTTAAAACACCCTAAATTGTATTAACATTTAATATATAACCATTATTTTGCTGATAAACATTAAATAAATACAACTCTATGGAAATTAATTATTTATTATAAACATGCAAATGACTGGTATCGGTAATAAAAAAATCTATGTATCGGTCGATCACTAAATGTTTCCACACTAACGCCTGTTTCACACATATTCCGTCTGCAGTGCGTATGCATTGCATATTTTTTTTACGCACCAATGTTAACGGATCAGAGCATTCACACTGCAAGCGGTTGCAGTATGTCAGTGCATTCCAGGAGCAGTGCAGCGATCGTTTACGTACCGAGTCTATTTTTGCTGTGCTGCACGCGCTGAATTAAAGCGTATTGTTCACGGTAAAAATGAACACGGATTGACAACGAAATGCACTAATTTCACAATAAATGTATACAATTAAAGCCTACTGTGTTTTACAATCAACAAATGGCTTTTTGGCTAGTTTTAAAAAGAAAAAGAGCACGGTTTTTAATTTTTAAAAAAATTTTTTTACATGATTTGAAATCAAAATCATAGACAAATGTTGTGTTTGTGGCCTGAACAGCTGTGGATCAGTAGCGGACTGCAAACACGTTCTGTGTGAAAGCACAATAAGTCCGTGCTACTTCTACACCACATACGTTACGCACACAGACTGCATGCCCACTGCAAACAGGGTATGTGTGAAACATGCGTGAGTCTATTTTTGCTGCACAGCACGCTGAATTAAAGTAACAGAGCACTGTTTGCAGTAAATATGAGCATGCATTAACACAAAAATGTAGTAATTACACCATTAATGCATATAATTAAAGTCTACTGTGTTTCACAGCCAACACATAGGCTATGGTATTTTGGCTAGGTTTAAAGGAAAAGAGCACTTTTAGATAAACAATGCAATGATTTTAAAGTTCTTAATTAAACTTTATGAACCGCAGGATTGCTTGTAATAAAGATTTAAATGCAAAAGAAAGGATTTAATTTAATTTAGAATGTTTGTGATAACGTAAGAAAAGTTAAATGTTTTGCTTTATGAACTTAATATATAAATCTAAAAGTAAGTGCAAAAGTAAAATGCATTGAACAATTGATAAAAGATTGTATTACTGTACTTAATACAAAAGCATCAAAACAATTACAATGTTGAAAAAGCATTTTAAGTAACAATGTTTGGATTTAAAATCAAAATAATGGATAAATGTGTTTGTGGTAAACAGCCATGGACTCCGGTGGGAAAGCACAGTCAATGCTGCTTCTGTACCACACATGGAATACATACACACTTAAAACAGAGTATGTGAGATCCTCACATACAGCTCACAAAATAAGGCTTGCACTGTGTAAGCTGTTGTGCAACAATTAACACTATTGTAAAAATAAAAAAATAGATACATTGCATGATCAAACATTTAGGGGAAAAATTTATTTTTTGAAAAAATGGCCCCCTCCACCCCTCAAATGAAAATAAATAAATAAAAAATCCTCTCACAAGAGTCACCTAAGAGAGGAATTAATTTTCAAAAATGAAATTCAGGCCCTGAATAAATGTTAAAAAATCTTGATTGAATCATAACTATAAATAATTCTACATGATAAAAAGAAGGCTTTAAAAAGATCGGTATTGGTGATAGGGCTGTCACTTTTTGTTCGAAAATCAATTGCACAATTGATCAGACCAACCAAAAAAAGTTTCGAAAACGAAAATAGGGAATAGATTTTAACCAAATATGTACACTATTATTTTTAAAAGAAATGAAACAATTAAAAATATAGATGTAACAAACAGGCATAAAAAGAAAATAAAGAATTCGGAAAGTGCAATAGGCGTTGCGAAAGCTAGACAGAAAATACAGAGCAATTTTACGCACCTATAGTTTCACGGTTTCAATCGCTGCATCTAGTGTTTTGCAAAGAAAATGGAGGACAAAGTGGTGTGCAAACTGTGCGATCGTGAGTCCACTGCATATACTTTTTTTCGAGAGTGTTGCACTCCTGTTGCTGTTTGCTATTCTGCACGAAACTTCATGCCAATAAATAAGAAATATTGCTGACTTGAATTTTGTGAATTGTGTGTTTCCAGCGCTCTCTTTACGTTCGTCCATTATTTGGTGTTGATATATATATATATATATATATTTAGACATGGAAAATCGATTTTTACAATCGATTCAATGAACACTTATGTCTTAAAAAAAATCGAAAATGATTTTTTCACAAAAGTGACAGCCCTAATCGGTGATTGGATCGGCAGAAACTGCTTTCTGTGAATGGTGATCAGCCTCAAAAACCTGATCAGAGCACTCCTAATATATATATATATATATATATATATATATATATATAGTGTTGTATTTGGGAAGTCAGCTTCTGAAAAACACAAGCTCTTTTTATTCCAAGCAAAGCAAGAATATGAAGGCAATTAGCTAAAAAATAACAAGTTAGCGTTTTATTTTAATCCTGCAGAGACTAACTTTATAAATATGTATCCAACTTATTTTAAACATGAGAGCAGGTGCAGACATTTTTAACTTGAATGTGCGCTGCTTCCGTTGTCAGTCCCTTCCAGCTATTTCAACTGTAAAAACTGTCAAGTTGCTTGATATTGCAAATTTGTATTTGTCAGATTATTTAATTTATTACCATAATCATAAACACATTGATTTACAGTGCAAATATTTTTGTTTACTTCAATTTGTTTATTTCAGTTTGTTCCTCTATACCTATAGCCGCTAATGAATCTGAATTCTCATTTCCCATTTAAATAAATTATGGTTCAATTTGTGCTTGTTGAAATTCATCTTTTAAGAATTAAAGTCATAAAAATTGAACATGGGTATCATCGTATTGATGATGATTTAAGGAGAAATATCTAATATTCAAGATTTAGTAAAAGATCAAAATTTGAAGAAACCAAACAGATGAAAAATTATTTTCAGAAGTTGCCAAACTTGTAACAGTAATTCCATTTAAGACACTATATTGATAATATCATATATATATATATATATATATATATATATATATATATATATATATATATATATATAATGCAATGAATGTGGATGACAACACGTGCAGGAAAAATCAGCTAGAGGTATCTGAGGATGTGGTGGATAAATGAAACAGGACCTTTACTTGGCTACTGCTGAAGAGGTTCAGAGGGAATTTTATGGAAGGAATACTGCTGCAGTGAGCCAAACACCTCACAATTAGCACAAATCACTAAGCATTAGTGAACAAGGTTACAAACCTAAACCTAAATCTGTTTGCATACTGCATACTTGCATACAGTCTTTGCATATTTGCAAATTTATTTCTTCTATAAAAACGGTGATAAACTGTGATAAACTAACAAACTTAGCTATTTTGAGAAACAATTACAAATATAAGCAAAGCAGATTGGGCAAAAACTAACATTTTTAATTGTTAGAATACGAGTGAAGAATAAAATTAGTACAAACCCTTCTAATGCATACAGAGTGTGTCTCTTAGAAATACAAAACTCAACATATTATACTGTTCAAAAGTTTAGGGGCAGTAAGTTTAAAAAATATTTATATTATTCAGCAAGGGAGCATGATCAAAAGTAAGAGTAAATACTTTTTATGTTGTTACAGAGAAATAGATTTCAAATTAATAAATGCTGTTACTTTTAACTTTTGCACAAAAATATTAAGCAGCACATCTGTTTTCAACATTGGTAATAACAAGAAATGTTTCTTGAGAACCAAATCAGCATATTATAATTCAGCTTTGGCATCAAAGAAATGATTTACATTTAAACATATTCAGATAGAATGTTATTTTAACAGTGCATAATATAGCATAAGAGAAAAGTAATGTATAATCCATGATGTTCTGATAAAACACGTCTGAACTAAAAGTTTTAAATCACCAGCTAAAAAATGACAATTTCTGTTGCTCCCATATAAATTGGAGACTGTGGTTTTAAACTACACTGAATGGCATAGATTAAATGTCAATAACATTATGCAAAATAAAATAATGAAGTTCATGGTTGAATAAAAAGCAGCTTTATATCTGTGACTCTGTTTGCAGTGGTTAGAGGGTGCATTTGCATGCATGAGCATTTTACGGCAGCTAACCAATGCACAGGAACTGAGTTAAATCAGGTAAGTTTGAAGACTTTGAAGAGTGGCTGAGCAGACATTTGCAATTGTCCATCAACTGAATGACAAACTTGAGCATTTAGTCAGCTGAAAAGCACCAGGCCTTAAGCACTGTACCCAACAGGAAAACAGCCACCTATTCCTCAGCTACAAGACAAAAGGATAGATCGCCGACACCTATTATTTGATAAACTGTAAAAAATGTGCAGGCCCTAACAGAAAAACAATGCAAAATGTACTGTCAAGAAACAAGTGATCATGGTTTAAGCAAGACTGGGGGATTGGTTGTGGGTATCAAGCTGTATAATTTGCTGAGAGGGGTAGAAAGGGGTAAGTAGGCCTGAATGTTGAAAGGGAGTAGGATGTGACTTGGCAAATAGTGAGACAAGAGAACATCAATTTGAGAGAAAATAAAACAATATATATGGGGATGCACGATAAATATCGGCTGATATTCAATGCGCATCATGTCAGTAAAGACGGTTCTGTAATCAGTGGGGGGAAAAAAACGGTGATTTCACGTGGAGCAGCATCTACACAGAGCCGTTGTTCACTGACAAGCTGCTCCAAACCACGATCATATTTTGCTCATGTTTCACACAGCTAGTCAGTGAACAACGGCTCTGTGTAGTAAATGCTGCTCCACGTGAAATCACGCACGTGTAGAGATTTACTGCTGATTACAGAACTGGCTTTACTGACAAGATGCGCATTAAATATCAGCCGATATTTATCGTGCATCCCTAAAAAATATTACAAGGATTCCCTATGATAAAGCTCATTGGGCTTAATGCATCATGTGCTCCAAGCATAAGCACATGATCGATGTCAAAAATGCAATGTCACGCTGAAAGGAAGATGCTGCAGTTATCAATGTCTTGCACAAGAGACACGTGATGAGGTTTTTCCAGTTGTTTGTTTAGTCTGCATTTAACCAAGCATGGATTTGAATATGACTGCCTGTCCCTTAGCTTGGCAAAACGAAACCATGACAGACTGTGTATGGCAAGCTGTTTAAGCAGTTATTCCTTTACAACAAATAGTATCTAATTTTGTGTTACTTGATATTTTTACACTATACCAATTAGGTCAACAGTGACCCCCCACCCCCCCCACCCCCACCCCCAATTTCACTACAGCCTAATTATTTTACTACTCATTAGATACTAGTACATAGTTATTAGATACAGTACTTATCCTTGCCTCAAAATACCTGTCTTGACCAGTTTTATTCAATAGGTACTAGTATTTATTACCAATAGCTATCAGTACCTCAAGCTTCACTAGTTATTTATTTATTGGATACTAGTCTCAGAATCCTTTCCCATTGTTACTATTAACATTTCTAAATAAGTATGTAGTATTTAAATAATGAGTACTAGTATTTAATGAATGGTGAAACTGACCTGTATTTGTTATTATTTGACTACCTATTAGTAATTAAAAAGAAGTATCAGTAACAAAAACAACAAAAAACACTAACGTTAGTTGGTTAGAATAGTTAAATGGCTTTCCACAAATCATGCGCTCCACCACTCCATTCAAACTGAACTACTAACACTATCTAGTACCCCTAACAAAGGCTTTGTATATAAGGTCTGCAATTACTTAAGATTTAACACAAACTAAAGAGGTTAAAAATAGAAAACGTTTTAATTAACAGTTAATCACGTGGGACACTGGTGCAAACTACGTTTAAGTAACGTTACCACACTTTCCTCCATTCAGCAGAAAATATATGACAGGAAAGCCATTCAAAAATGTAAAATAAAATGTACACACAAATAAGCCGTTTTATTAGTTCAATCAAAACTGGAGAAGGTTAACCTAACAATGAATCTGTGTTAATTTGTCGCTGGTATAACCGGATGGCACGCTACGCATGTCGTCAATATATGAACCAACACATTTGTTGTAACATAGAATGTCCATCGTAGTAGAATAAGACACAAAAATGATTTCTATATACATCTAAAAGGACAGAAATGTGTTGCCCGAGCTGACACATTTAATCGCGTGAAAACATAAACCGTGAACTGGCGCATCAAACAACACCATGACAACACGAGTGGCATGTCCTTACACCTGCATTATTCAACAATATTTCCTTAGAAAAAAGCAAATGCAACGCGTTGACAGAAAACTGAGACAGACTTACCCTTCAGTATATGAAACGCGCAGCAAAATACAACGTTTGTTTGCTAAATGACAACAAAAACAGAGTCCGTGTTGGTTAGCGTCTACGTTGGCTGCAGTAATAATGCTTGTCTGCTCTGAATCCGTTAGCCACGCCCACCGCGACTCTGTCAGAGTCTGACCGTGTGACGTTTATGATAAGTCAAGTCACATGACTCTTAAGAAACGTCTTCGACTTTCCCATTACGCAATCACTAGAATGTTCTACAAATATCTACGTCTTTGGCATTAATAAAAAAAAAGAAAAAAAAAGAAAAAGTACCAAAGGTACAAATACAGATAATATCAACACCACGTGCAAAGAGGTGACATTACATGCAAAGCATCATTTATAGACATATGCAACAGTAAATAAATAATACAAAACAAAAAAATATAAAATAAATGAATCGTTTTACAAGCTTTGAGATTCTTGGAAGATTAAATACTTTGAATATACTGTTGAGCCTCTTTTTCAAAAACAATATATAAAGGATTTTGACGATTGAATTTACTACGGTGAATGTGAAATTTTGCAAGAAGTAATAATAGGTTAATAATAAAATATTCCTTAATTTCATCTTTTGGTATATTAAAGAAGCCAAACAGTACATCCTTAAAAAGCAGAGAAAAACCATGGAGCACACTGCGATTGACAACACTACAGAATTCAATCCAAAATTGCTGTGTGTGAGGACAATCCCAAAATATATGTACATCTGTTTCATTAGGGTCACCACAAAAACAACAGCTTGTATCGATGTCTGATTTAAATCTTTTCAAAAACACTTTAGTTGGGTAAAATCTGTGTAATAATTTGAATGAGATCTCTCTAACCTTGTTTGTTATGTATTTCAAAGACAGATTCCATACTTTTTTCCAATCAATATGATCAACTACATTCCTCCAATAAAACACAACATAAGGAGTTGTTACAAGCTCCTTTTGAAAAAGTGATCTAATCTTAAAGTTACGTGATGAAGAAGGTGACAGAAAGCATAGTTTTCCTACTGGGATTTCAAATGGGTCTAAAGAAATCGATAAAGTGCTGGATGATCTAACAGAGTCCCTTAAAAGCATAACAGCTCCTTTAGGAATAGCATCCATGACAATGGAAAATTCTTTGGGAGTTACTGGAAAATTAAATTTACATAAAAATTCTTCGTAACTTAAAAGAAGACCTTCTGAGTTAAATAACTGGGAAACAATCAGAATGTTTTTCTCAAACCAACTACTAAAAAACAAAGATTTTCTCTTATATAAAATGTCTTGATTGTTCCAAATGAAGTACTGGTGAGGGGAGAAATTGTGCTTAAAGATTAATGACCATGCAAGTAATGCCTGTTTGTGAAATTTAGATAAATTGTAAGGGATTCTATCAATATTATAATTACAGATAAATAGGAAAGGGAGACCACTTAATTTAGAAAAATAGTAATTGGGGATAAAATTCCAGATTGAGTTTGGGTTACACAAAAACTGTCTAATCCAATTAATTTTGAAAGTGTTGTTCAAAGAAGAGAAATCAAGGAAATTCAACCCACCATGCTCATACGTGTTCATTAATACAGACTTCTTAATATAATGGATTTTGTTTTTCCAAACAAAATTAAACAGGATTTTATCAACTGATTTACACATTTTGTTGTCCACATATAGAGAGAGTGCAGAGTATGTAAGCCTGGAGATGCCCTCCGCCTTAGCAAGCAGTATTCTGCCTCTCAAGCTCAAGTCTCTCTGCAACCATGCATTGAATCTTCTTTGGGCTTTTATTATAACCGGATCAAAATTCAATGTACATCTTTTATCTTGATTTTAAGTTATCATAATGCCTAAATATGTATTCTCGGATTTAACTGGAATATTATAAATAGTGAGTGCTGTACAATCTTTAATAGACATTAATTCACATTTACTTATGTTTAAGACCTGAAGCTTCAGAGAACAGTTTTATATAATTAATGGCTATAGGGATTTGGGAAGCATCTCTCAAAAATAAGGTGGTGTCATCTGCTAATTGACTTATAAATATTTCTCGATCTGCTACATGGATACCCTGAATACCACTTTCACATACAAAAGTTGACAGTAGCTGCACACAAAGAAGAAATAAATAGGGAGAAAGGGGACAACCTTGTCTCACTCTTTGGATAAACTAAACCTTGGTGAAGTGCCGTTCTTTAATTTAATCGAAGCACTTCCATTATTGTAAAGGGTTTTAATTACTCTGCAAAACATGTCCCCAAAACCAAATTTTCCTAATGAATTAATAATAAATTGGTGCTCTAAAGAATCAAAAGCCTTATAGAAATCTAAGAAAAGAATGAAGCTGTCCTCCTGAATCAAGTCTGAATAATCTAATAAATCAAGAATCAACCTTATATTGTTAACAATGTGTCTTTTGTTCAAGAAACCAGATTGTGTCTCATCTATAACAGAACCCAATACAGATTTTAGTCTTTTAGCAAACATAATAGCTACAATTTTATAATCACTGTTAAGCAGAGAACTGGGTCGCCAATTGTCAATTAAGAGTAAATCTTTTTTAGGCTTCGGAATTAAAGTAATTAAGCCTTGAATGAGAGTCGGGGGGAGAGCCTCATTTTTTCTTCAAAAACCTTAAGTAAAAAAGGAGAAAATTCTTTAGAGAATTGTTTATACAACTCTGCGGTAAGCCCATCCGTTCCGGGAGATTTATTGTTTTTAAGTTCTAGAATTGAGTTACTAACTTAAGATAAAGTAATTTCACTATCACAGAGATTTCTGTCATCACTTGAGATAGTCTTACAATCTTTAACAGACTCCAGAAAAGTATGGGCTGCCTCTTCCGAAAAGGTTTTTTTATACAGATTACTGTAAAATTTAGCACAGAAATGTGCAATTGACTGAGGATTATTAGTGACAGTCCCCTCAATATTAAGAGTTTCAATTAGTGAAGTACTTACGCGATTCTTTTCTAATCTGAAAAAAATATGCTGTGTTACATTCTCCCTCCTCCAGCCATTTTTGTCTAGATCTAATATAAGCACCCTTTGCCCTATAAGTGTACATCTCATCTAATTTAGACTGAAGGCCAGCATACTCAAGCTTATCAGATTCAGAAAACAACTCTGGGGGTTTAGAAGAAAGTATTGCAATTTTAGACACCACCTTATTTTCTTCTGCTCTCTTAAGTTTAGCTAAATTACTACCAAATTTTCTAAAGTATTTACTAATTTCAAAATTTAACAGCTTCCACTGGCAACAATATGATTCTAACACTAAAGCTTTTCTCCAGTACTGCTCAATCAATAATGTAATATTCTTCTTGACATCTTCAAAATGGAGAAGAGAATTGTTCAATTTCCAGTAAGAAGGAGATGAGCTGAAGTCAAGGGATGCAGAAAGACAAAGCCTAAGAGAGACTGCACTGTGATCTGTAAGAGGTGTAGCATGAATGCTGACTGATTTACAACTATTTCTTAGGCTTTGAGAAATGAGCCAGAATACATGTTAAAAGATAAAAAAGGATATATGGAGGAGACAGAAATTTCCCGAAAGGATAGGGTTTAGAAATTACATTAAGTTAAATGCTATTCAAATGAAGCTTTGGTAGACTGAACTCATATCCTACATCAACAATTTTTTAAATACATTTAAAAAATATGTTTTTAATATTGTTATTTTTGTTTTTATGTTTGAGCTTATATATCTCTATTATCATAACAGTTTGAGTAATTCTGATTCCTGAACAGTAAACTTTGAGGTGTCAGCCTTGCAAACAAATGTTGATTATGTATCTAGTCAGAAAGAATCATGAGCAAAAACCTTTTTATTTTGGGCATGTAATTTCTGTCTCATGAATTACGCAAATCAATGGAGAACCACATTAAAAAATATTCCTTCAATACACTATAGAACCATCTGTAAGAGAGGACATTGTTTAACCCCTTACCAGTCACCCCAAAATGGAATATATGTTTAATGTGGTTCTCCATTGATTTGCTTAATTCAAATGATCTAACAGGACAGGCAAATGATGTATTAAAAGGGAGGCTTGATGCTCAGTATGTTATCTTTTTTGAAATGTTAGGAAATCTATAAATTTGGTTCATTTGGGGGTAAAAATAAGTATATCCCCTAAATATAAATTCCATAAAGTGGTTCTCAACTTCGGGGCCTTAACAAAATACCAAATAAAAATAATATAACACTAATATATAATAAAAATCCTTAAAGAACCACTGCCCTAAAAAAATTGATAGTACAAGTCTTAATGTTTGTTAAAGTTTCTTAAGCCAAGACTTTAAAATAAAAATTCAATAGATGTTCTCTACACGTTTAATATACATTTTCACCACATATATACAAACAAGAAGTTTACACCTGAAATTAAATGGATCAGAAAAAAAGTTAATAGCAGCACTAATCTGGGATTTCCACATTGGCGATAATCTTCGGCATGTGATGGTGTAATTATCTTGTCATGTGAATTCTACCATTTCTGTGTGATCTGAGAGATTTCAGTGACTGTCTGCCTGCCTCAAGATCTCTCCAGTAATCTCATACTTCACATTTTAGTGGCAATTCCTAAGTAGATTGTGTAGTCCACTTTTGCTGGTAGTCCCATATGCCTGAGAATAGCTGAGTTTGGCGCGAGGCTGTACAGTGGGATATTAAGATATCATTAGGAGAAAAAACATATCAGACATATCATTAATTTGAAAAGGAATTGAAGATGGTCTAAGGTAACAGAAGACTTTAGCATAAAAAAGGAATAATGCACACATTAAAACTGATGGCTTTCTCATGGTATTGATTTCTATCTTGTGACATAAACAACATCCACCAATAGATTGTGTTGGCAGATTGAATGTTCTCAGGCCAGAGTACACAAGAGTCACATGGGTCACATGGGTATTATTTAAATGGGAAACATTAATAGTTAAATAGTTGGTAGCTGTAATTTTCTGAAATATTTTTGCCCCCCTTAAAAACAAAAGGCCACTCACCGAGCGAGCAGAGGTGACACATAACCCAAGGGAAACAATGGGATCATCCTTGTGAAGCAGGGGATTATTTTGGGGCAGCGCTAGTGTGACAGAGAAAGAGTTTGTGCGAGCCACAGGGGCAGAACGACCTCACTGGTCTACACCCTGATGGAAAGAATGAACAAATGAAACATTTTAAGCGGACTTTATGATGTTACCAAAAATTGCACCAAATTACCATTTAAAATCTTAAACAGACAAATCTTAAACAGACAACAGCTCTTATACAGGACAGTAGGACGTACCACAGACCAATTAGCACGGTCTGTTGGCACTTGGCAGCACACCTCTAGTATCTTGATTCCTCCTCCCAAACCACTGAGGATGAGATGGGTAGTGGAGCGGTTTGACTAAACCATCTGGAAAATAAATGAATAATACCTTTTATGGCTATCCATCACAGATACAGTAAAAACAGTAATATTGTGAATTATTTTTTGAATTTAAAATAACTATTTTCTAATTGAATATATTTTAAAATGTAATTTATTCATTTGATGGCAAAGCTGAATTTTCAGCAGCCATTTGTCCAGTCTTCAGTGTTACATGATCCTACATGCTGCTTATATTTTTAAGGTAAAAAGTGAAGCATTTTTTTCCAGAATTATATGATGAAGTTTTATCCAAAATAGATCCAAACTCTTGTATATTCTAAGTAGTAGAATATTTTTCAGTAGTATACTTTCTATAATATCATAAAAGTTGAAATCAGGACCTTTACTGACCAAACCCATTTGTGCAATGCACATGACTGAATGTATAAGTGTGGTAATTGAATGGTATTGTACAACCACTATTAAACAGAACTCACTAGGCATGTGTGTGATGGGGTTATAAGAGGTTATGACTCCTATGGGGCTCACAGCTGGGCTTGTGCTTTCAGGAGTTAAGTGTGTTTGCTCAGCCATACTGAGAGGTTTTGCTGGAACTGTTACAGTTCCATTAAAGCTCTTCTTGTAATTAGGAGATTTCCTATCACGATCTCAATCTATACCATGTTTTCCTTCTCCTTGAAAGCCAGCACCTGTTTAATTGCTTTTGTCCATTTCACTGTTCCCATTCCCTTCTGTGGTCTTCTCCTCTGATATCGGTCTAAAATGAGGTTGTTTTTGTATTTACAGACAGGCCTTTTTTTCCAAGATCATCTCTTACAGGAAAATTTGAAAAGATGGAAAGTGTTTTAAAGCGTTAGCCAATATATTATTACTATAAAATCAATACAATACAAAAGTTGGGGTCGTAAATTATTTTATAATATTTGTTTTATGATTTTTAAGATTGCATTTAATAAAAAATACAGTAAAAATTTAATATTGCTAAATATTATTACAATGTAAAATAACTATTTCTATTTGAATATTTTTTTAAATGTTTATTATCTCTGTAATGGCAAAGCTGAATTTCCAGAAGCTATTACTGTGGCACATGACCCTTCAGAAGTCTTTCTAATATGATAAAAGTTTGAAACACTTTTGTAACATTACCAATGTTCTTTACTGTCATTTAAGATCAATTTGATGCATCCTTGCTAAACTTTATTATTATTTTCTTTTAAAAATTCATACTGACCCCAACTTTTGGAACTTCAGTGACGATTAATAATGCTCAGTCAATGTGCTAAGTTTTCAGAAGGAAAGATTTTCTGTCACTGTGACACAGCATTTGTTAACATAACACAGAAATCATATGACTGTATACACTCACAACATTATGACCGCTTGAGGCAAAGCATGCGACAAAGGTCAAAATGAATCTGTGAAAAAATTAGAAAATAATGAATGAAAAGTTTCCACTAACCTAATAGAGTTTGTTTCTGTACTGAGTAACAGAAAGTTGGATGTCATCATCGACTTTTAAAATGACATCATAGACCAAGCTCTCTGGCTGGGTTGTGAAATCTTGCATTACGTATGAAAAGAAGATGGATATTTTTAGATGTTGTTATTCATTTATGTATTTAGTCACTCATTTATTCATATAACAATTTAATCATTCTAAAACTCAAGCCACTTACAGTAAACATGAAACACCAATTTCACTTTTGTAATGAGATATTTACAAGTGAAAAAAGAGAAGGTTAAAACATTCTGGATTTGACTGATTTTAATACCTTGATGAAGAACATGTTGATTTATAAATTCGCATCTCAGAAATGCATGCTTTTCAGAAATAGAATAACATAATTATAAAAGGAGTCGATTACTTAAACTGCTTTTATTAAAGTTAACTGTCATTATAAGAATAAACATAAAATAGTAAAAAAAAAAAAAAAAACAGCATAAAATAATGCCTCAATACTGTAGCCACTTATTAGTTAACATTCTACTTTCTGGTTCATTAAAAGCCATTCATCAATAACTCATATTTAGATTTCTTTAAAATATAGTGCACTGATGATCATATGCAATACGTCAAGGACTGTGCATAAGGAAAGTAAACAGGGTCAGTTTTGATTTCATGTTGACCTACATTGTTAAAAAAAATTGTATAATTAAAGAGAGCGAAACTCACTTGGACACATACTGTATGGGTGCTGCAGAGCACTCAGTCTTTGTCTGGATTGAAAACCAGAAGGTGCTGTACTAAATCAAGGGCATCAGGTGGCACTGATGCCAGCAGAATTTCATTTAATGGCACCTGTGGTCTAAACACACATTCACATCAAGCATGGTTAAGATGTCAGCAGAGTCATCATTCAGGTTCAGCTAAACAACCATTGAGTGAACTACAGTACGAAGACGTACCCAAGCAGCATTCTCTGAATCACAGAAGCCCCATACTCTGATCTGATAGCCAATACATCTGCAAAAAATAAAATACACCGTCCTTTTAGTGAAGGATGGTTTGTGTTTAATAAATTAATAATTGATGAAACAGCTCATAATTCTTCATGACTGGTTATTTTTGTTGTTACCTGAAAGAACAAGCTCAACATTTTGAGCTCTGATGACCATTAGTAATTTAATTATGTTAGGATTATCCCAAAACCCCTGCAAAAAAGGAAAAAAAATAATGAAGTTTGATTGTATACCTTAACAAATACAAAATTAAGTTTTTAATGTAAACTACTGTTCAAACATGTGGGGTCAGTGGATTTTTTCACAAAAGAAATTAATACTTTTATTCAGCAAGGACTCATTGAAAGACTTTTATTCAGCAAGGACTCATAAATTGGGCAAAAGTTAAGCTAAAAGTTAATACACTTATAAGTTAAAACAGATTTCGATTTCAAATAAATGCAGTTTTTAAACATTCTACCAGTAAAAAAAATGTATCATGGTTTCCAGAAAAATATCAAGCAGCACTAAATTCAGCTTTGTCATCAGGAATAATCTACTAACTACTTTTTTATTGTAATAATATTTAACAATATTATTTATATAGGTTAGCCTCAATGAGCATAAGAGACCAAACTTTTGAACAGCAGTATAAATATAGACTCAGACTAAAACATTAATATTTTGTTTCCAAGGTTTGGTCAAAGGGTAACATTCTTACCTGAAGGAACATAATTTCTCAGAATGTTCTCTATGAGAAAATGCAGAAAAGCAGATAAATATGAAATTGAGACATTTAAAAAAAATGTGAATTAATAACTGATTTGGTGTTTATCTGTTCATACATAGAAGAGTACTATAATAGTATAGTATAGTATATATATTTTTTTAGTCCATCCCTCTCTATTTTTCTTTTCTCTAACCTGAGCATCTGTTCGATTCCTAAAGGCATCAAAGATTTTCTTCACAGCAACAGTCTCCCTTGTTTTTCCATCCATAGCCTTCCAAACAATTCCATATGCCTGTGAAATGGATTAGAAAATACAACATAATAGGATTATAATTGACTGAAGGAAAACATCCAGTGTATGACTTAATGGCCCGTTCTCATGGAAGGGTTGCCATGAAACGTCTCTGTTTACTGTGCAAGCGTTCAGTCTTAGATTCTGAAGCAATTGTCGCTCTCACCACATTATAGCTACCTTGGTGGTTCCCACCTTCTTTAAAAAAATCTGTCATTATCCCTGTGCCTAAGAACAATAAACTCTCTTGTCTGAATGACTATCTTCCAGTTCCTACATTTGCTCCTCCATCCCAGATGCTTTGGACCATCTTCAGTTTGCTTATTGCCCCAACAGATCCACTGATGATGCCATCTCTCACATCCTGCACTCTTCTTGCATGCACACTGAGAGCAATATTGGGAACTATGTAAGACTGCTATTTATCGACTATAGCTCAGCTATAGTCCCCAGAAAGCTAGCTTCTAAACTCATAGACCTCGGCCTGAATTCTTCACTCTGCAGCTGGATTTCAGACTTCCTCACCGGCAGACCTTAAGTGGTGAAAGTAGGCCAGTTCACCTCTAACTCCATCACCCTGAACGTAGGAGCCCCACAGGGCTGTGTCCTGAGTCCCCTGCTCTACTCTCTCTACACACATGACTGCGTGTCTTCCCACAGATTCACATCTATTATCAAATTTGCTGATGATACTGTGGTTCTGACCCTCATTCACAAAAATAATGAGACCTCATACTTGAATATGGTAGAGAAACTAACATTATGGTGCCAGGACAATTTTCTTTCTCTGAATGTGAGCAAAACTAAAGAGCTGATTGACTTCAGGAAAAGACAGCAGCAGCCCCATACTCCTCTTATGATCAGCAGGACCCCTGTGGAGAGGACGAGCAACTTCAAGTACCTTGGTGTAAACATCTCAGAGTACCTGACTTGGACTACCTACATTCAAACACAGGTTAATAAAGCAAGGCAAAGACCGTACCATCTGCAAAAGCTGAGGAAATTCAGGGTCTCACCAGCAATCCTGAAAACTTTCTATTTGGGGGCCATAGAAAGTGTACTGACTCAATGTATCTCAGTATGACATGGGAACAGCTCCAATAAAGACTGCAAAGCCCTGCAGAGAGTTGTGCATTTGGCTGAGCGCATCTCAGGGACTGCTCTCCCCTCTCTGCAGGACATCTACCTCAAACTCTGAAAAAGAAAAGCTGTTCAAATCATCAAGGACTCCATCTACCCCAGTAACCATCTTTTCACTTTGCTGCCTTCTGGTAAGCGCTTGCGTAGCCTAAAGGCAAAAAACCAGAGACTTAGGAAGAGTTTCTTCCACCAGGCCATCAGCCTCCTAAACTCAAAACCAGTCTCTTAACATCCACTTTTCTCCACTTAATATTCACATAATCAGTAAGATATTCATCATTTTCTACCTCACATTGACATACTGACAGTGTCAACCTGTTTGCACATACGCCTCTTGTACATTCCTGTTTATCTTAATATTTAAGACTACAGAACAATGCACATATGCACATTTGCCTCTTGTACATTGCTGTGTGTCTTAATATTTAAGACTTTCATGCACATAATTTTTTATTCCATATTTAATTCTATAGTATACATCTTTTTATATTTTATTGTTTACTTTTATTTCATTCTTCCTCCCACTGGGAAGTCCTAGTAGTCTTCCATTGAGTTGTATCTGTGAACTAACCTAACCTCTGAATTGCACCTGTGAACAAAAGTAACCCTGTGAACTTTGGGTGATTTCCAGATGCTGACATCAGCAGTAAACAGATTTGATGGATGTCTCACGTGACCACAGCCAACCAATAGGGAGAGGTGATTTCTTAAAAAATGGTTGATTTGGCCGAATTCCACCATTAAAAAAAATATACTAGGTAGACTGATAGAAAACTGTGGTAAACCGGACAGTTGGTGCCAAATAAAAACAGGAACTACCAAATTAGGTATAGAGATAAAGGTATAAAATGAGTGGGCGGACAGACTGAAGATTCAGATGCGGTGCCCGTTATCTCGGCTTTGCTGCTTTGAGTAATAAATTCTATACTTTGACATCTGGAACTCTGCCTCCCGAGCCTTATAAATTTGACACGACAATGCTTCAATATGGCTCTGTCCCAAATGGCACACTTTATGTGCACTTAAGGTCTTGTGGACTTACAATGGCAATTTTTTGGGGCTCCGGCGGGTCACGGGAATCCCATGGGATTGGGAACAAAATCACTATTACTCACGGGATTGGAACGGGACAGGAAAAAATGTCAGTGGGAGTGGGTGGGACCAGGACCTGGAATACACTTTTATCCCCAACTTCATACACAAATATAGCCTACCGTTCATATAAATAAACTATAAACTGTAGGCTTATATTTTAATTTTGAATTCAATTCACTTGCCCTGTCTCTTTATGCTCTCCTCCTGTTTGCTTTGGTGTGGCTGGTTAAGTGAATGACCTACGCGTGATGGACAGATCGTTATAGGCTGGTCTATGTAGTAATACAGTACCTACATTGGGCAGGACATCCAAAAGCCCACCTATCATTCATAGATTCCAACTTAATGACTACCGACGATGCCCAGATGCCCTAACACCCATTATCACTAAATGTTTTGAGAGACTCATCCTCTCTCATATTAAAGCTTCCATCCCTACTGACCTTGATCAACATCAGTTTGCATTCGACGGAGGATGCAGTCACCACAGCTCTCCACAAAGTGCTTACTCACCTGGACAGGGGAAAACACCCATGTAAGAATCCCATTTGTTGATTTCAGCTCAGCTTTTAATAGTCAGCCCAAATAAACTGGTTAAAAAGCTAAGCAGTCTGGGCTTAGGCAGTTCACTGTTCACATGGATACTGGATTTTCTGAGCAATAGACCCCAGAAGGTCAGGATGGGAGATCTTCCTGTTGCTGTTGAAGCGAGCATAAAAGTCATTTAGCTCATTAAGGAAGAAGACGTCTGTTACCATTGGAGAGTCAAGTCAAGCAACTCCATTCCAACGGTCACATACGTCTCCTTCCTTAACAAGCTAAATTACTTTTATGCTCGCTTCAACAGCAACAGCAAGGAGACGGCCACCAAAATCACACACTCAGCAAACCACCAAGCCCTCAAACTCACCTCCACAGATGTCCACAATGCATTGAGCCAGATCACCACACACAAGGATGCTAGCCCAGACGGCATTCCTGGTCATGTGCTTAGGGCATGTGCAGAGCAGCTTGCAGGGGTCTTCACAGACATTTTCAACCTGTCCCTCACCCAAGCAACTGTGCCAACATGTTTTAAGTCCACATCCATTGTGCCAATACCGAAACAAAAATCCAGCCACAATTACTTTATATTGAAAATAAGTCATTTTGTGTGTTTTTTTGCCCCCAAATCAGTGACATCATTTATGAACTTGCCAATTAAAGAGTTAAAATCTTGGATTTTTTAAAAACATTTGGTAGTTTTGATCAGGACTGAAGTTTGCATAAACAGATTTCTGCAAAAAAAATTGATAAAAAATATGAATCTGATACATTTTACAGCAGTTTAATTGAGTGGATGTTTTCATCCCGAACATACCGAAAGGGTAGTGAATTTGAACAATCCATAAGGGATAATATATTGGTGTAGGAAGCATTACCTGCGCTGCGCAGATGTCAGTCTTCAAGCAACTGCTAATGACCAACGTGAGATCAAATTGAACCCAGTATGAAATTAAACTTTAACCATCGAAATTTCACCGAAAAAAATACGTTAATTGTGACTGCACTTTAATAGCGTTTCTGAGCCCTTTTTTCTTAAGTTCAACAAAATTTTAAGATTTATCATTATATAATATTTAATATGCTTATGAATATGATTTTAATATGATTATTTGTAAATATATTCACACAAGAGAAGACTATTGTTCAAAGTATTGTGTGGTTTATTTCAAAACTATTTTATTTACAACTGTCATTTAATAAATATGACTTTTTACTTAATATAGTGAGCTAGACCAACACCATGCCAAGGAAATAGTAACCAAGTTCTTAATCAAGCTGTTATAAAAGTCAAGTTTACCAACCAATACATTTTAGCGTACTGAAAATAAATGAGCATATTTAACATTGCTTCATTTAAAAACTGGGGAAAATGTTTACAACAACAAAAAAAGTAAAGTTTGAAGCTAGAGAAACATTTTCCATCTTAAATAAAATGCAGTACTTAGAATTCGTCATCAAACCTTGCTCTATAAGATATGAGATCCATAAATTATCCATTTATATGTTCATTTAACATGTATATATAGAGGTAAGGATCTTTTGCCTATAATAAACTCCTCCCTATAAAATGCCCTCCTTTGCATCTCAGTTGGCTATGTATCCGCTTTTGCCATTCTCGAAACACTTTCAGACTACCACCTGATAGAAAGTCCTCTTTACATAATAATAATAAAATCTACTACTCTTAATTTTCAACCCTGTGAATTGTAATATATTCCTGATTTTATTACTGAACAACATTAGCCTAAGTAAACAGTACTCTAATTGGATATAAGGGTTTCTATATTCCTACAACAGACATGGACAAACTAGGGAAAATGGTTTAATAAAAAGCTAGGGGGAAAGGGGTTCAAAGCCCTCAGAGAGGGAATGAACATTTAAGAAGAGTGTAAGAAACGATTAAAGGCATTGTAGGCAGACTCCAAATCAAACAACATCTGGCGAACCTGGGAGTCATCCAGCTCATCAGATGCAGACATGCTGCTTAGTGTGGTTAACCTGCGAGGAAGAACAAGACAGTGAGCATTGCTTTTAAAGTGCAAGGAAACTAAATTTGTTTTTAAATCCAGTTTGATTTAAGATTTTGGCAGATGGGTTTACAGTTTAAATGTAAATTCCTAAGGACTAAATGTGATTTACAAAAATTACTCCAGTCTTCAGTGTCAGACAATTCTTCAGAATCCATTCTAATATACTGATTTGGTGCTTAACAAACATTTCTTATTATTATTAGTGTTGAAATCATTTGCACTGCTTAATATTTAAGTGAACACCATGATACTTTTTTTCCAAGATTTTTTGATAAATAGAACCTTTAAAAGAACAGCATTTATTTGAAATAGTAATGTTTCCTAACATTATAAATGTCTTAACTGTCACTTTGGATTAATTCAATCCATCGTTGCTAAATAAAAGCATTCATAACTTCCTCAGACTGAAGCGTTTTGAATGGTAGTGTATTTCTGCAGTGAAACTAGGCTTACCAGAGGCTGACTTTCTCTTTGGCCTCTGAATCTGTAGGCATGTTGCTCATTCTGTTCATGGTCTCCATGAGCTCTCTCAGATCAGGCTGGATCTATGAAAAAATATTCTCAGTTAATTAGTAATTCAAATCTTAAACTCAAGATGACTTACACGGTCTCTAAATAACATGAACAGCTGATGAAATGAGTCTATGAAATGAGTACCTCATCCATGGCACGAATCTCAAGTCGAAGCTTGTCCATCACTGTGATGAAAAGCTGCATTAAAGAAAATATAGATTAAAAAGGTTATAGGAGCAGATTTTGCTAGTTCTTATGATTGCTACATTAAGTCTATATTTTAGCAGGGTCTCAATGCACCACATACTCTACTGTGGAGCCCTGTGAAAAATTGCATATAGCATTATATGTTGTAGTCTGATTAAATAAATCTACTTAATGGAACTGTTGGAACAAGAAGGTATCCTCTGTGCTCAATCGATAAACACCGGGGGTGTTCTGCTATTAACTAAAGAAGCTATTCATTCTAGGCTACATAAAATCACTATACAAAGAGTTCAAGATACATACAGAAACTATGTCAGCAATGCAGCGATTCAGGTTGCCCTTGTCATCCTTAATGGTGATTGGTCGATCCTCTTTGATCCTCTCCATAGCTAGTGGACAGTCCAGCTGTCAGAAATAGTGGAAAAAATATTAAGAAACTAAAGCATACTGAACCACATATTAAAACATAAACACACATATATAAATATAGATTACACGCACACGCAAGTGTGTGTATATGTGTCCAATGTGCTGGACGAATACATTTCTTAAAGGTACAAAAAACATTAAAATAGAATAATTCAGAGTTACTTGTATAAGCAAAATAAGCTATACCCTGTATTTCCGACAAAAGTCATCAATGGAGCCCACATCTGACCCCTGGACTTGTTTGAAAGCAGCCTTGTACTGGACAAGCAATCTTGAGCAAGCTCCTGTGTATCTGCAAAAACAAAGCAAAGATTTATTATATATGAATAGACATAAATAAAAGTGTGGTCACATTGGCAACATTTTATGGGCAAAAAATGTCCATTGTCTATTGTGAATCGAACAGTGATGTATGAAGCACAGTTCATGCAGAAGTCCTTTTCAAACAAAGCGGCTCCCTGCTGATCAGTGCAGTACATCTGCGTAACAAATGTTGACACCTTAATTCACAATATTTTGCGCAAACAAATAAAGTAACTAACTCGTTTGGAGTCACACAGTCTTTAATGTAGGCTTTTTCCAGGGCCTGGAGTGTTTTGACCACAGCAAACAACTCTGCCATGTTGTCATACCTTTCAAAATAAAAGAAAAAGGACATTACATTCAGCCCAGTCACATAATCGCCATTCTGCATCATCTTTATCATGACATCAATCAATAAAACAAATAAATAAGGAAAATAAAATAGCCATGGCCGAACAATATGGTTAACTTACTTTTCTCTTTCTCTGGCATTTTTGTACAATTTCACTTCCTATAACAGACAAAGCACATAATTTAAAGAGGATCGTGACAGGTGAATCCATTATTACAAACTTTGTGCACAATATAACATCATTACCTCATACAGTTCTGGCTTGTTGGCAGGTGCTGGTTAAGTTAAAGCAGAAAGAAAAAACAGTTATGAAATCTGATATGAGACCAGTGGAAATATGAGCAAGAGTAAAAGATTAATGAGATGCTTTGATTTTTGTAGAGGCTCATGATAAAGCAGGTTCTTTTCACTCACCTCCTCCCATCACTCCAGAGGCAGGTATTCCATGAAACATGATTAACTACAACACAATTAAATGATCAATCATCAGCCACAGGTCAGCGTTATTCTCTAAAGAATTAATGATACAGTGGTTACATATCAAAACTGACTGATCTGATGTCATTATGTTAAGACTACTCATTAGATTTTAGACGAACTAACTGACGCAAGGTATAGTGAATCCTGACAGGAGGATATAATACAAGAGCTAATTTTGCTTTGTTTATTTCCTGACAAATACGTTACGCTGCGACGTCATCTCAGCTAGCTAGTTAAGATATTGCTTTCATTCCGCTGTAAGGGTACAAGAGAAGTCGACGTCTCATTAGTTCACACCTTATATAAGTCTATAACGTTAATGTGGTTATGAGATGACAGATTATTAAAATACTAACAGCGTTTTTAGCTAAAACGCACCAGGAAAAAGACAATTCACTCACCCTTGTATTGACGTCACCTGCTGTAGCAAGCTGACGTGACGTCGCCGGATGATTTCGTAACATCCTGTTTGTTCTTCTTCTTCTTCTTCTTCTTCTTCTTCTTCTTCTTTTTCTTCTTCTTTTGGGTTTATTGGCGGTTGGCAACTAATCTCAAAAGCGCATTACCGCCACCTATTAGACTGGACTGTGGGTATTAGAATGACATCAAAGGAGAGGTGAAGAAAAATTAAATAAGTAAATAAATAAAAATAAAAACTTATATAAATCCTTTACAAAAGAAAATTCCTTTCTATTAAATTCTTTCACTTAACCCAGTGTTTTTCAAAAACAAAATTAATAAATTGTCTATACTCCCAGATGCTTTCCCTAATAAATGCTCAAGTGTCATGCTTTGTTCATCCATCTGTGCCTTTAATGCTGCCCTATCTTCTTCATATTTTTTGCAGTCTAACAGTATATGCTTCACTGTCTCTTGCACATTACACTCAGTGCATAATCCAGTGGGATGTTTTCCTATTCTGTGCAATGTTGTATTTAAACCAGTGTGACCCATTCTAAGACATGAGACTAACATCTCCTCCCTAGGGCTTCTGCCCTTCCTCATGTTTGTGACTACTTGATTTTGTATGCTGTATAGATGACGTCCTGTATCCGCTGTTTTCCAATATTCCTGCCATATGTTAAGTGAATTTTGCTTTATGATGGTTTTGACCTCTGCTCTAGTAATTAGTTATTAGTACTTGAACATCTACTGTTTCATGCTTTATATAATTTTTTGCTAGCATATCCACAACTTAATTTCCTTCCACCCCCACATGGGCAGGAACCCAAAGGAAGGAGACAAACATTCCCTTATTATGAAGTGTGAGAAGCAAGTGAAGTATTTGATAAATGAGGTCTTGTCTACATGACGCTCTCCCAGATTGAATGCTTATTAATACTGATAAACTATCTGAGGCTATAATAACACCTTGACTCTGATGATTTTTTCCCACCCACTCTAATGCCAGTAAAATTGCTATCAACTCCACAGTGTAAACTGACAGGTAGTCTGTAGTCCTCTTTTTGACTACTACTTCATACCGAGGAATAAAAAATGCTGCACCAGTACGGATTGTTTCCGACTGCTTTGATCCATCCTTAAAAATGAATAAATTTTTTTTGATACTGCTCTACATAGTTTTGAACTATTATCCACTGCGGCATTATTTTTGAGTTTTCTTTTAGTATTTGTTGTAAGCTTACATTTACAGATGGTTTTATAAATTTCCAGGGTGGTATCGTTGATATTGTCACAGTGGGTCCTATTTGCAACTGATTGAGACCTGCATTTTGAACCTTAGCATTCCCCACCCATCCGAAACTGTAAAAATTGCTTTTATTATGCTCTGCTCATTCTTGCAAGACAGTTTTTGTGGGGTGCACCTAATATGTCCTTGGAAATTAGTCCAATATGCCAACATGATCTTGACCCTCCTAATACGTAGCGGCATCTCTCCTGCCTCCACCTGTAAAGTGGTTACTGGTGATGTTTTAAATGCCCTGGTACAAATCCGGAGTGCCTGTGCCTGCTCCACATCAAGCTTTTTAAGGTTAGATTCCGATGCTGACTTATACGCTAAGGAACCATAGTCAGAGGCAGTTCTCATGAGAGCCTGATAGATGTTTATTAGCGAAGCTTTACTCTCTCCCCAGTCTCGCCCTGATAGACATCTCAACATGTTGTTGATCTTCTTACACTTATTTCTGACCTTATCAATATGCTGACACCAAGTGAACCTCTCATCAAAGATAACTCCTAGAAACCTCACCACCTTATAAGAAGTCCATCCTACCACAGCATATCATATGCTTTTTCGATGTCAAAAAACACAGCAATTACACTTTCCTTATTAGTTTGTGCTTTCCTTACTTCTGCTTCTAAGCACAAAACAGAATTCATTGTTCCCCTACCCTTACGAAATCCAGACTGATATGCTGAAAAGAGACCCTTACTTTCCATATAGTAATTTAACCTATCTGTTACCATCCTTTCCATGATTTTCCCTAATTGTGAAGTTAATGCTATAGGTCTATAACTTGACAGGTCTAAAGCATTCTTACCTGGTTTGAGTATTGGGACTATCACTGCCTGTTTCCATTCAAGTGGGATTCTACCTTCATTCCATATCATATTGATCAGCCTAAATACTACCTCCAGTGATGCATCTCTCATATAACCCTAGCATGCTATAACATATAGCATCTTTACCTGGTGTTGTTTGTCATGCATTTAGGATAGCCCTTTTTAATTCAAACATAGTAAAAGGCAGGTCCGTATCTCCTCCTGGTGCAAATCTACTATCTTTCATTCCAGGGTTTTCCAACAATACTGGTTATCTATTGTGGATAAATTTCCAGAACTGTGGATTTTCACAAAAGTTTCTACCAAAAGCTCTGCTTTTTCTGCATTACTAACTGCATTCTTATTATTGCTACATAACACTGGCATTTCGACCTTTCTACCTAATCCACTCATTCTTCTGATTGTTCCCCTTATGTCTGACAACTGAGTTTTACTTCCAATTTTATTGCAATACTGTCTCCAATACACGCGTTTATCCTGTTTGTTTTCGCCCACTGTCCCGACTTATTCTTCCTTACAAAAATCGTTTATATAAAAAATATACTTTTAACCCTCAAGTAAAGTAATAGGAATCATTATGTATTAAATTTTACAATAGAACAAAACAGTAACATATATATACACACGTTTCGTGGTGAGGTTTGCCAAGTCTATTTAATATTTATACAAAAGAAAATATCGCACTTCGTTTGTTTATTCACTTGGTACTTAGTACCGCCACTTCCAAATATAGCTCTTGAGCGTACCGCCACCTCTCCGTGCGCCGACAACGTGCTTTTAGCGTACCGGGACAGTCCCGAAATCTAAACTGTTGCCCCGAATCCCGAATCTGGCCCTAATTGTCCCGAAAATTATACTAAAGCAAAATCTTGAGTAGTTATTGTCTGATAAATATTAAAAACTCTCTGCGGAGGTTGAGTCATCCTGCAACCAGCACCCGGCGGCTGCTCATGGCTGCAGCATCTTTTTGCAACAGCAATTTATCTGTGGGCAAGGAATACAGGAATAGTCAATCTGCCACTTCTTAGAAAAAGAGGAGGAATCAGATGATGCCGAGATGCTTTTCACCCAACACTCAACATAAAGAAACGTCGTCATCAAGCACTAGCCGGAAACAGATCAGAGGTGAAATCATTATATTTATTTTCTTCTTCAAGTTTTTTTATTTTTAAAGTAGATTTTTATATGTGATACAGTATAGCAGCTTAAAATGTAAATGAACATTCAATAAAAAAAAAAATAAAATTGTACAACTACAAATAAACCCCAAAAAATTATGTTTGATGTGTAATATATTATAAAGATTCCGTTTGCCAGCAGATGGCACCATGAAGCTTTTACTCTATCAGTTAGGTGAACTACTTAAGCTGTGCTTTTACAATCTGTGTGTATTTTAAAGTAGGACATGGTGTGTGTGTGTGTCACATTAAACATTTAGTTGTTGTTCATTTAAGTTTAAAGCTCTATCATTTTATTTATTTCACATTATTTCATTATTATTTATGTTTTGTATTGCTTTCAATGACCAGCATGGAGCAAGGTGAATATTTCACATTCTGTTCTCATTTGCCAAGTTGATGTTTCCCCATTGCTGCTCTGTTTAAATTTGCGAGAAAATAATAAATTTGATATTAGAAGTACGACAAAATTAAATAACCATTCTTAAAGTGAATTAACTCTTATATTATCATTGCACAAAGCAAATGTTAACATTTATAATACATTTTGTAAAAATATTTTCTTTTTGAAAACCCTTGCTACAGAACAACTAAACCTTAAACAGAAGATTGTAAAAAAAAATACAAATAACAGTATAGTGAGTTCAAAATGACTTTATTTGATTAAATTGATCTGGTAACATGCAAATATTTTGGTAAAGTACAATTTAAGGTGTGTGATTTAATGCATTGTACATGTTCTTCTGTGCTTAAGCATCATTATGCTTAAGTTAAATGTAGACTGTTTACTGACCAAGCAAATGTAACATGATTCCCTTTTAAGGACTGAATAATGCTACATATTAACAAATGTTGGCATACATTCAAATTTTCACACAGATGTAAAAATTACAATGTAAGAACATAGGAAACTATTTTGGACACAAAGTTTGATATTTATTAGCCGAATACTTAGTTATAGCACAGCAGATGTAATTACAGCCCTGATGGTGTTGAATGACATGTGGTGGCTGTCAATGCAAACATTTGATGAACAAAAGTTAATTTCAGAAATGAGCAGTCTGAGATTATAAATGAAATATAAAGCAATATTTGAACTATATTAAAATAATATAAAATCTTATAAAAATTCCTCCAAAGGCACTCATTCATTTCCAGAACAAAGACCAGTTATCAGACTCATAGAATAAAAAGCGGTTTGATTGTAAAATGTCTGTTGATTTTCTCCTCTGCTCATGATTGCACATATTCTGCGTCCAAAGCCTGAACATACAAGTTTACCCTTCCAAATAAACATGTTTTTTTTTTTTTGCCGAAGAAAATGTTATGATCAGAAAGTAAATCTGTAGTAAATGTCAAATGTTACTGCGCAAAACACAAAGGGCTAGTTCCCCTATAAAAAACAAGTTATACCTAAAAAGTCATAATATATTTAAAAATATTCTGTCTTTTTATTGTTTCTAAAAAAGAAACCAAAATGTATTTAACATGAGAATTTATGACATAAAGACAAAGTATTTTATAATTTAAAAAAAGACCTTGGGGGAAAAATTATAAAAATGTAATTGTTTATTTATTACTTTAACTTGTTACTTTTGTTGAGTTGCTGACTGAACAACATAATGGTGTCATCCTGTGTATTTTCTATGCATAATTATTCATATATTTTGAAAATGACACTTGTTTGTCCATATTTTGCTCTTAATTTGAATTTTATGAGCCTTAATCTACAACTCACACTACCACAATGTATGAATTCTTACATCTCATCTAACAGTGTGATACAGTGAAAGTGCATGAAGAATTCTGGGTAGAAGGAAAGAGATGACAAAACTGCAAAAGGAATCAACCAGCGATCTTTGCGGGCTCTGTCACCAGACTGGAGCCATCCCAAACCGTTTTAAACTGCTCTGGGATTGGAAACTCCCTCTGTTAAATATACAAGAATATATCAGTCAAATAATGTATAAACAATGTCTCTAAAACATTTGAATGTAAAGCAGGTCAAACCTCTGGAATGGAACATTGTTATTTTGGTACCATGATATAATGTATCAAGAAAGTTATTTGTTAAATTGAAAGGTTATGGTAGCTCTGTTGGTAGCTATTTTCAGTGTAAATAAACTCACATAATCATCTTCTCCCTCAGGAACAAGGACGTTCATCTCGGAGCTCTTGGCACTGACAATCTCACAGTCAAGTGAATCCTTGCACAAGTAGACATGGCACCCCTCAGTCTTGTTAATGGAAATAGTAGGAACTTTTCCCATTACCTGAAAGGCCAAAAACAAGTTATGTGGTGTTCACATGCAACAACAACAAAAAAACGACAATTAAAAGAATAAAAGAATTAGCACTTTTGAGCCATGAGTTCCTACTTGGTGAAAACGAGCTACAAAAGTCTCTTATGCTCAACACGGCTGCATTTACTTGATACAAATACAATAAAACAAGTAATATTGTGAAACATTACATTTAAAATAACTTCTATTTTAATATATTTTAAAAAGTAATTTATTCATGTGATGACAAAGCTGAATTTTCTTCAGTGTCACATGATCCTTCAGAAATAATTCTAATATGCTGATTTGCTGCTCGAGAAACATTTTTTTAAGTAAAAACAGCTGTGCTGCTCATTGTTTTCAGGATACTTTGATGAATATAAAATGGAAAAGAACAGCATTTATTTGAAACAGAACATTTCTGTCACTAATGACCAATTTAATGCATCGTTCCAGATAAAAAAAATTACTTTCTTAAAAAAGAATCTTTCTAATTCAAAACTTTCGAATGGTTCTGTATGTGGTTGATGAATTTGACAAAATTATGTAGCAATGTCTTAGTAATTCTTGCTATAACGGCACACAGCAGCTACAAAATTGAAGTTTGAAGCATGACTGTAATTTATGTACATTAACGTCTCTTCAGTATCAACAGATCAACATTCGTAGTTGTGTTGACAGGGATATTCTTTATTGATTCAGGCAGTGATGACCATAATTCATGCACATACATTATGCTAACACGTTCTCTTTCACAATAACAACCCTGAGTGCAGATCACTCACAGATCAAAACACTTCAGCCTGCATCTTGTCCTGCACAAACATTTACGTCTAACCTGAAGCTGAATGTCTCTGGAGTTGATGATGTCAACGATGCCAACCACACTGTCAAACACGAGTCCGAGCTTCTTACAATTATCTGTGAAGAGAGAGACAGACAATGGCCAGGCGTGGTGTGTGTTGCAATGATAAGGAGAAGATAACGTTACTGAATGAGAGCAGCTGGTGTTATGAGGAGCTCCTCTTACCCACTATGATGGAGTTGACTTTGCCTTTGATCTGGAGTGTGGAGTTGCTACAGCTAAAGACATAAACCACCTGTCTGAGCTCTGTCTCCTCTATCAACAGGTCCTGAGACCGCTCCTGATGCTCCTACAGGACAAACACACACAATAGATCAACTAAACACATGCTGTAGTCATGGTAAATCAATAGAATGTCACTACAAGTGTAGGATTCAGTAGCCTATTTTATAAGTATGTGGCGAGTGTTATATTAATACATTTCTACATTCATCCAACCCACTTTTTGGAAGACAATTCCTATACAACTGAGAATTATTATATAGTTAAGAGCACTATATATTTATACACACACACACATATATATATATATATATGTGTAATTATTGTTGTTATCCTTTAAAAAAATTGTGAAGCACTTTATATTTTTTTTATTCAGATGCAATTACAGTAAATATTACTTCCTTTAGTTCACTAGTTGTACTGCTTAATGTGTCATATGTGCAGCTTTTAGTCATTATGCAATGCAAACCAACGGTTTTAAGTCAATTCACAAATAAATTAGAAATAAATATATACCATTATAGCATTTTGAATGAATTCGTTCATATGCATTTTAATTTCCAAGATGTTAACGAAATGATAATGACTTGAAAATATCAAGATCATTGAATTGTGGGATAGATTATATTTTGCAAAAGTATTGAAGTGTTTGGGCAACTGTAGCAGAACCATTAGCTGTAGCATGGTGTAATGCTGAACACAGTCAGACATGTGCAGGTTGATGGGCCGATGGCACCTACCACCCTCCACTTCTTTCCTTCCAGCTCCAGCACGGGGGAATGTTTCTTGGCAGATGCACAGGCAGATGAGCCGGGGTTCTGACTTTTGGCTGGAGATGCCTGGTGTGTCCTCCCTCCCTGAGAGCGCAAGTTAGGGTTCTTATGGGTCTTCTGCTTGTCAGACACATGTTTTAAACCTGGAGGCAGAACACGTCACCTAATGTCAGTTTTGATGGCAGTATAGAATTGTGTAGTCTGGCGGTGTTTTCCTGTCCACCTTTAGTGATGGCCTCTCCCTGGTTGAGCTGTGCAAACAGAGCTGAAGGCTGGGCTGATGTGTCCTCGGATTTAGGGCTGTTATCCATGAACACTGGAAGAGGACCTGGTGGTGGAGGAGGAGGAGGAGGAGGGCAAGTGCTATCAGAAGGAGCACCGAACAGCGAGGGAGGGGCTACAGGACCCTGTGGAGAACATCAGAGTTAGTCCAGGAAAAGCTGGAAACTCATATGCTCATTCAAGAAGGGAAAAAATACATTAAAAACAAAACTAAAAACACAATATTCATGTCACAGAATTCACAGTATAGATGTTAATTCACAGCCTCAAATAACAATTTTTTTTAATTGTAAAATGGTTATTTAAATGTCATTTTAACCCCCATGATGATGAATTCACTGCAATGGGCGTCCTACTCCAGTAGGTGGTGTATGAGGCAATAGATTACAGTCTGTAGTGTTGCTGACCCTGAATGGAGTATGCAGTTTCAAAAAGGTGACCTCCATAAAATCAACACTTAAAAAAAGTGATATATATATATATATATATATATATATATATATATATATATATATATATATATATATATATATATATATATATATATATATATATATATATATATATTTTTTTTTTTTTTTTTTTTTAAATGTATATTGCATATTTATATGTTTTTTAAAACAAAAGTCTGAAATGTTACACATGAAACATGGTTATATTAGTAGGAAATACTTTTTGTATGTTTGTTTGTTTTTTAAGCTTTGTTTAATTTAAATGGGTTTAAAAAAACATTATACATAATATTTCTCATTATTTTTCTCAATTTTAATTTTAGAGGGATCACTTTAAATAAAAAGCTGATCGATAGATAGATAGATAGATAGATAGATAGATAGATAGATAGATAGATAGATAGATAGATAGATAGATAGATAGATAGATAGATAGATAGATAGATAGATAGACAGATAGATAGATAGATAATAAAGAATGAGTATGTGTGTTCAAATCTATCCACACATATTATAAAATTTTTAAACTTCTATAAAATTCTACAATAAATATAAGTAAAGTGAGACAAGCCTTGCTACATGGTTTGTGCTAAGAAAACAATACTCAATTGGTGTTTCCATGATGATTTTCTCTAATAATCAGATCCTGATTTTCAAAATAATTTCATATCAGTCCATGTGTTTCTGGCACAACTAGGATAATCTTATTTAACAACATTTAAAGTTAAAGAACAGATCAGTGTGGCACAGTTGGCTATTGTGTGACCCTGACGGCACACTTATGTCTGTTTTATATTGTCAGCACAGCTGCCATTGACAGTTGCACACGGTTCCCACTTCAACACTTAAACTGGCTTAAACAACTGTTGCACACTCATCTTTTCCGGTCTTGTACAAACACACACACTTCTAACCCCAATAATTGTGCTGATGTTCAGCATAGGTTAAACAGTTGGGCAACCCAACCTCTGACCCAAAAGGTTACTGCCTTGTGAAGAGGTGAAAAGGCAAAGGTACTTAAACAAACTGTTAGAGGAAGTTGGAAAACATGGCAGACAAATACATAGTGATCCGGGACTTTGATTGTGTCTGATGCGTGAGGATATACAGAAGTAAATGAAGTCAAAGGAAAGGTATAATGTGGAATATATGAGAAGTGAGGTTGAATTACGAGGAGTGTGTGTGAGAGCAGGTGTGTAAGCCAGAGACACACTAGGCTTTTGTTGGGGGCATTTCTATGGTAAACCCCCCATGCAAAAAAGACCCAGATGACCACCTGTCCACACCATACAGTCCTCCACACACACTCATGGCAGGAGGGACAGCTGACACACAGTCAGTGAGGGCTCTCAGGTTTCTGTTTGACACACACTATTTCACCTCGTGACGGACAAGATTTAGCATCCCAAAAAGTATATATATATATATTCTAAAACTCTTTGTAACCAGACACACTGCTACATATTATCAGTCAAGTAAAAGTCCATAAAAAAGTTCAAAAGTTTGGGGTTGGTAAGGTTTTTTTTATGTTTCTAAAAGAAGTCTCTTATGCACAACAAGGCATCAAATCTATAGTAAAAATGGTAACATTGTGAAATATAGGTTAGGGTTAGGGTAGTCTAAAGGGTTAAAATGTCATCATTTCTGTAATGGCGATGTAGAAAACAGCTGTGCTGCTTGATATTTTTTCAGAAACCATGATACATTTTATTTTACGATTTTTCTCCGATGAATAGGAAGTTCATAAGAACAACATTTATTTGAAACATCATTTGTAACACTATAAATGTCTTTAATGCCACTGTTGATCAATTTAATGCATCCTGGCTGAATTTATTTCTAAACTTTTGAACAATATTGTATATAGAATAAACTCTATTCATAGATTAAATTCAGTTTAGTTGTTTTAAATATAGGCACCACAACATAACATATAATGTACACTAAATAATGAATATTCGTTTTGAAATTGGCTAAAGATTACATTATACAGTGTCATTACTAGTAAATTATTAGTGTTTTTAAAGATTAACTTTAAGTGAGTGTTAGATGAAAGAAACTGTGATCTAAATGTAAAATTATAATGCAAATTATCATGAACAATTAAAAATGCGATATCGAATGATATACTGATAAATTAAAAATTCTCAAACTCCGGTGAGGTAATAAGCATTATGGTTCCAATATACTCTGCATCCCTAACTGGAAGAGATTCCTTTCAAAGGCAGCCATGCATGAAAATAACTGTACTATTTATCTAGATGGATGTGCATAGTATAGCTGTTAATCATCTGCATTCAACCAGCCTCTGTATGACCAAAAATGGAAAATATGCTCTTTAGTACTGCAGTTTCAATATTTTCTAATTTGAAATATAAGATCAAGCACTGAAAATGTTTATGTCTTTAAGAAAATGACAAATTAACTTCTTAATGTAGGGTTTTGATTACCAACAACTGTACTAATTCTACGTCTGGCAAAGAACTTTCACATCATACTTCCTGAATACAAACAAGGTGAGGTCAGCCTGAACTCATATCCCAATTGAAAGTCTCACTCACAGTCCTGCTCCAGATGAGTCCAGTTGTGTGGTGCTCCTTGATGTAGGTCTGAAGTTCAGTCCAGATGTTCAGATAGGAACGCACCCACTCAGCATGACGGGGGTCTCTGGGGTCAGTGAAAAAACAACGAAAACGTTCAATGGCATTGTTCAATTGAACAAATAAATCTTATTTTCTTATCAAAACATAAATGTTCATGTGCTACATAATTGTGAGAGAAACTGACTTTTTGTGTTTAACAAAAATTAACAAAGTACAGTAGAATCATGTTATCATTTGAAGATCCTTTGTGTAGCAAATAGAAATACCGTTATATATGGCTATGGTAACCATTATCACAATACCTTGTATGGGACATTTCACATTAACATATCAAACTGACCTGATATGAACTAAATAATTAAAAAACAATGCACATACGTGTCTTTGTAATCTTTAAGGACTCTGTTTGTGTAGAAAATTGCGGCATCGCTCATCTCCTTCACATACGGCCCTGGTTTCTGACACTGTAAGACAGAGCAACAAAACAAAGGCTCAAAAGATTGTTAAAGAAGCTTACTTATTAATATAAATAATAAGCACAGAAAAAAAGGATACATTTCCAGTCAAGCACTATTACTGAGGCTCTGAAACTTTGATGTAAACAGCAGCGGTAGTTTAAAGCAAAAAATGATAGAGTCCAGATCTGTCTTAGTCCAAATTCCCATGGCAGAGATTAGATACAGCCATCCACAGTAAAGACATCAGAGGAGTTTACATAATAGAAAATGAACATAAATTCAAACATCAGTTTGGTGGTCCTCTCCCCAGTGACTCGGATGGTTTGTGTGAGGTCGGCCTGTTGTCACAATCAAAGAAAATATGCCTAATGGATGGATTTGGTATTGTTTGAAGTGTATTTGGTGGGCTTTCATCGCTAGCATCAAGACATGACTGAATCTGAAAGAGCAACCTTAACATTAAGCCACTCAAATGCAAAAGATGCATGAGCCAAACCAGACATTTTCTGGATCGGTTATAACATATGTTTTTATACAGGAGGTTAGTGACTAGAATACACCACACAGTCCATGGGACGTATGAGACAGAGAGAAGTGCTCACCACGGCCACCCAGCCCAGAGCGGGGATGCTCTCGCTCACGGCAGACAGGTGGTTGAACAGACTGCTGCCACGCTTCTTCTCCCGGAAATTCTGGATCTCCTGGATCTGGTCGGAGAGGGGTCTGAGGAGGTCAGCCATCTCTTTCTTAATGGGAATAACAGCATAAACACAGTACTTGGGCATTTTAGTGATTTCATTTGAAACTTCCATTCATAAAATATCCATCCCTTACTTTTATAATTCAATCAACTTAGTCTAATAATTCATTTAACTCTGTGAGCCCAGCCTTCATAATATCTTTCCAAGAAGAACAAAAGGAGTTGTTTATGCTGAATACCACTGTAGAGATTTCACTCTGTTCTATTAAAGATTTTTTTTTGACATATTTCCCATTGAGATGGGAAGTTTGAGCAGCACATATCCAGTTTTGTTATTGTTCGCTAAAACTAAAATGTGACTGTACCTGAAGACAGATCTGATAAAAGTCAACCGTGTCGATATTAAAGAGTATTAGCATACAGTGCATTTTAAAACCAAAAAAACATGGAGAAAAAGCTACTCCACAGCAACATGGATTTAGATTTCATTGGACCTTTTAAGCAAGCACAGAGAAAAACACAGAGCCTGAGGCACCCAAGCGGACTTTTAATAGCGGGAACGTTTTTTCCAATGAAACGTCCAGTGAGCTTCACCTCCCTCCCACTCCGCATTCCAGCCCGGGATGGGGAGATCCCCCTCGCCTTGTAAGGCCCTGTCCTGTACTGATGTTTACAGTTTACCTCTGAACAAGGGCGAGAGGGAACACACTGTTTCCTTATTAAATGAACGTTTTTGTATTTATGCTTATGTTCAAGCAGTTGCCATGTCCACCATTTCAGTCCATTTCATAAGAAATGGACTGAAAATACCGCTTCATGTTTTCAGTCAGGCTTATCAGCTGAACTTCATGCGCAAATCAGATGAAATCACAGAACTGACCTGACTTCAACCTCATCAAATAAGTGACAGATAAAACAAACAAGACAGACGGTGTGTTTTTAGACAGTATATGTTGGTACAATGTGTGTTTATTCACTTATATTTACACATTTTGTGGCAGAATGTGACTCATCATTGGTTTTTGGTGTGAAATGTAGAGGGTTGTGGACTGTGTAAGTGTGACATAAAGTGATAAAGAGCGAGGGGGAGCCAAAGAGAAAGAGCAAAAGTGTATTTACAGAAATTCCTCCCATAACAACATGCGCATGATTTCCATTTCTGTGAACAAAGATGCCTTTTTCATCAATACTGGACATTACAACCCTTGTTAAGTAAGACCTGCAAGTAACTCTCCAGCATCATTCTGAACTTCCCTTCCCATCATGCTCAGCCGAGGAGTGGGACAGAATTAGTCTACCTATCTCTGAGCTATGAATGGAGCCAGAGCTAAGAGCATTCTTGGCAGATTACGAATTATATTGTAAGAAAATAGAGGATTGCTTCACATTTAAATTTGCACTTAGCTTATCCTATTTTTGAGAATATCTATCTATCTATCTATCTGTCTATCTATCTATCTATCTATCTATCTATCTATCTATCTATCTATCTATCTATCTATCTATCTATCTATATAAAAACTAAAAAAATTAAAATAAAAAACCTCTAGATATACTCTATAATTGGAAATATATTAGCTATATAACTCTGGAAGGTATAATTTACTTTACTCAAAATAACCAGGAATTAAGATGTGAATATATATCCCTATAATACCTACTATAAATGTTAAATTATAAAAAATAAAAAATAAATCAATGAAAATGTATCTAAATAACATAAAATAAAATATGTATTTAAATTTTTGCAATTTAATATTTCACTTTTTTATTTTATTAAATAGTTGTAATTTAATGAGAAAAAAAATATAATCAAATTCTAGATAAAAAATTGGACACATATTTACTCTATGAACTAAAAAAGTTACTTAAAATGGCCAGAAATTAACATATGGACAAATATGCTCTGAACCAACAGAAAAGACCTCACGATTGTCCCAAGATTGAACACCTTGGTCAGTCACGGTGCAATGCATTTTGACTGTGAACAAATCTGTTATACGAGGAATTCGAGAGAAACAGCTGCGGCCTAAAGGCCACACAAACGCTCCTCATCCAGCGACAGGCCTGTCATGTGACCCGGGCCACAGAAACACACCGGCTCAAATATAGAACATGCCCATAAAAAGCCACAGAATGCAAGCACAGTCCCGCACACACATATACAGAGAGAGAAAAGCCAGAGGTTTAGGGCAACTGTCCAGCTTCCCTCCTGGGAGCTATATGCACTTCACACTACTGATGGAGAGGAACAATGGCTAAACATAGCGTGTGTGAGTGAGATAATGTTTGTAAGATATATTTATGCATGCATGAACAGAAAAAAAAACGTATTTAAGAATTATTCTGAAGCTGAGCTTGGGTGACTGTGTGTACAGTAGAGTACTACATAGATATTTGCCAGTCTTTTCTTAGCATATCTAATTCAGGTTGAGTGTTTTTCCATTCATATTTGTGGCAGAAATACCCTCGTCCCCTCACCAATGTATCTGACCATTGCAGATGTGTTTTGAATTAATTATTAGATACAACCACCACAATGTGAGATTGTTCACGCTAGGTTGTTATTCCCCAATGCAAGTCTATAGGATTTGTTTGCCTCATTTAATTAGCATTAGGTTTGCTTAGAAAAGGAATAGCACAACTGTACTCAACAAACATGATTTAAGGTATCATTTATGTCTGTTGCGCAAACGGTGCAAGACAAACATCTTATCTCATGGGATTTTCTGCCAATGGCCATTAGTCTGACACATACAGATCAGAGATTTGGCCCTCAGCTGTGTACATCTCAATGAGTTCAGTAAATATTGAATCTGTGTTCAAATTAAACATGAATCATTATTAACATCTAAATAAAAACACACGAAATATTGCAAACAGTCCTGCTACAGCGCTTTTCCTACCACCTGTGTGTTTATTATCCAGTGTTTAATTCTCCATCCTACTTTCATCCAATAGCCTTTGGCCTCAGATCTTCTTTCTGTTTGGGTAACGTGAACCAAAGTCCGATGACATGACGTCACGCTTGCCCCCTGCACTTCCCCCTGGCCACTGTGTGAATACACCAGGAATGTGTCGCATTGGCAATCTTTAAAACAGGAGAGGTAATCCCTATGTGAGCAGAAACTATAGTCGCATGGCTGACCACATCGCTCAGAACAGTATGGAGGAGAGTAAGAGGTCGGCATTACAGCAGAACAGAGCGTTTTAAGTTGAAAAGCACTGAATTTATATCACCCTTAAAGGAATAGTTCACCCAGACATGAAAATTTGCTAAAAATCTACTCACCCTCAGGCCATTCGAGATGTAGATGAATTCATTCATCTGACCAGATTTGGAGAAATTCAGTATTACATCAAATGCTCATCATTGGATCCTCTGCAGTGAATGGGTGCCGTCAGAATGAGAGTCTAAACAGCTGATAAAAACATCACTATAAACTCATGCAGTGGAAAGCTGCTGGTCTGTAATCAACACAATCATCATTAAGACATTTTAACTTAAAACCAATGCCTCTGACTAAAATAAGAGTCCTCTCCTTTGTATCAGAAGAAATATGCATAGATCAAGCACTTTTTAACAAAACAGTTTTAAACAAAAATGTCATGGATATTGGTGATAGTGGATAAGAAGGGATGGACTTTTTCACTGGAGAAAGCATTATTATGGATGATGGACTTTATTTTCCATTTTAGCCAGAAGTGACATTGTAATGATAATAAACGTATAAATTAATGTTTTTTTTTTTACAAATGCACAGCTTTTCCCTTAACCGAACGTTCACTGATGGACTGGAGTCACATGGATTACTTGTGGATTATTAGTTGTTTTTATCAGCTGTTTGGACTCTCATTCTGACGGCACCCATTCACTGCAGATGATGCAAGTGATGAAACGCTAAATTTCTCCAAAACTGTTCCAATGAAAGAAATTTTTTTAAAAATGCATCTATATATTGGATGGCCTGAGGGTGAGTAAATGTCCAGCAAATGTTAATTTATGGGTAAATTATTAATTTAAAGAAACAGTACACCCAAAATAAAACAAAATTGTTTAATCAGCCTCATATACTGTTATTTTTTTTAAACAAATATTAAATCATGATTTCTTCTGAAGCACAAAATATCATTTTGTAATAATGATAAAAAAAAAACTTTAGGTAATTTTTATAACTGTTTGTAAAATATACACTTGGGAGGAAAACTACTTATTATCATCATCATCCTATTTTATAAAACATTCAGTAAATTGATCTCATTGTGACAATTTATCCATCCATATTTATTTGTTTGTCTTCTTTTTTTTACCTCCTATTTCTTAATAACAGTGACAGGATTCTCTCTGGTGACGTATGCTGGACTTCTTCAGTCATTTAGCCTGCATTTGTCTCAAAGCTAAAGCATTCTTTAGGCTTAAACCGATTTGCCTCCATCTAATCAACAACCAATAAGCAATTCCCCCTCCAAACTTTCCTTCTGAATGTGACTTACGCTTCACTCAAACTTATGTCACAATACAGAAGAAATTTGCAGGTAGACATCTGTTGAGACTCCACAGACAGAGTCATATGGGTCATTTGCTAAAGAGACTCTCCCAGCAGGCACTTTCAGTCAAACTAAACATTGTTATTATGGTGCTTAAAATATGACAAACTCTGTAGTGTGGGATATGCTAACAGTGCTTCAGTTCAGCTGATTACTTTATGACCACAAAACTGTAAAAATGTCACATGTCGTAAGTTTACAATACATCTAGTTTAAATGTGAATGAAATCATATGCAGACATATTAATCTGATTGTACCTTTGCTGGCTCCTGGTGTGTCATGGCCATCTTGAGGAAAGCTCGCTGGACATGCAGGGCATTGTTCACCATCTCTGCCTGTTGTATAAAAAATAAAAACAAGTGAAAACAAATATAGTATATATATATATATATATATATATATATATATATATATATATATATATATATATATATATATATATAGTAGTATTGTACTTAATAGCATTTTATGGTGGAACTGACATTATAAGCATTTTTTTAAATGAAATGCCTTTGTATTGCTAAAGCTAATTTCATATCTAACATTTGTGTCCTAAATGAAAGAAAGAAGAAATGGCTGAATGATAATGCAAAAAAAAAAAAAAAAAATATATATATATATATATATATATATATATATATATATATACACACACACACACACACACTGTATATGCAAAAGGGAACACATTTTAGGTAAGAAATGTTAGCCTGAATGCACTGTAAGTTGCTTTGGATAAAAGCATCTGCTAAAAGCATAAATATTATATAAATATATTAATAATATATTTTGTTCACAAGTGACACCTTGTTTCTCTTTATTTCCTTTAATATAATGTTCACACAAAACTTTTTGAAATTATTTCACTCCATTTTCAAATTATGTTATTAATCATGTTATTTAAAATGTAATACTATTTGTATGATGGATTTTCAGATAAGATCGAAAGTCCAAGGTTTTGGAATAAAGATAAAATCAAATCCATAAAGGGCATTTGAGAAGCAGCAAAAATAATTTATGAAAGCAAAGTAGAAAGTTTTGAAGACAGTTTTAATGTGACCTTTATATAGCAAAAAGTTACTTCTGTTATATCAAAATCAACCTTGGGGACATAAAATACCCAAAGTTAAAGAATCGCCTAAATGAAGTAAAGCCTAAAGGGACAGAACTGAACCCTTTGCTACACACACACATACACACAAATTGAGGCAAATCCTACATTTAGGAAAAGATTTCCTCTTGCAACACACAGGGAAAGCCAGAGGTCTGTTTTACCTTAAAAGGAGCTGACTATAGGAGATAAAACGCTCTCCAAGCCCATCTCTTTCAGCACTGATGAGAAACTAAGATGGGTGAATGTTGCCTTTCGAGGTAAAGGCACTTCACAGGATCTCTCATCAGTAATTCCCACACTCTCAGGTTCAAAAGGTCATCGCTGCATAACTCCTGGTTAAATCAAGACAATCTTGCGGTGGTTCAGATCAGCAGTGTGTGACAGAGGAGAAAGCGATATTAAATGTAATCTCTTTTAGAACTCTTCTAAGAAGTTTGATGCCAATCTTAACTGAATTGAAAAACAATAACTGTGCAATCATAGTTTATTTCAGTAATCACATTTTCATAAATATAAACATGTTAGGGCTGCACAATAAATCGCATGCGATATTTAATGCGCATCTTGTCAGTAAAGCCGGATCTGTAAACATATCATGTTTTAATCAGTGTTTCTAAAGTCTCTTATGCTGACCAAGGCTACATTTATTTGACCAAAAACATAGTAATAACAGCAATATTGTTGAATTTAATTCAGTGTGAATATATTTTAAACTGTAATTTATTCCTGAATTGTCTTCAGTGCCACATGATCCTTCAGAAATCTTTCTAATATGCTGCTCAAGAAACATTTCTTTTTATAATAAGTGTTGAAAACAGTGCTGTTTGATATTTTTTGTGGTAAGCATTGTGCTTATTTATTATATTATATAGTACTATTTAAACCGAGTGTAATAAATATAATTATTTCCAGATATTTGAATACATTAATATAAAAGTCAATTATTTATTTTTGAAAATGACAAGTAAACTTACAGTTTTACACTCTATAAATGGGTTTGTATACAGTGAAAATATACAGCTGCCTTTATATTTTAGGAAGAGCATCCTTAAGGGATCATCATCTCTGGAGGTTGTTGGCAGGAACAAATTTGAAAACCCTCAAAAAGACCACATCCACACAGACCTACAGAACATGATAAGTTCTGAGCGAAGATCCGGCGTACACACTCACTCACAAATTCAAAGAGCCATTTCTCATCTCTTATTAGACCAAAAGGGAAATGTTTCCTGTCTGAGAATTCCACTGTTAACAATGAGGACACATACATCCCTCTCCCACTGTCTTTCTGCTCTTTTTCACTCCTTCCCTCTCCCTCTTCTCATAATATTACATTCCATCACTAGAATGAGCCACTGTGCCTCTGTGTACACTAAGTACATTGTCCAGCGCCTTGTTTCTCAAGCAGCTATTACCAAAGCACTCACTGACAAATGTGACCCTGGAGCACAAATCCAGTCTTAAGTCCCTGGGGTGTATTTGTAGCAATAGCCAAAAACACATTGTATGGGTCAAAATTATTGATTTTTCTTTTATGCCAAAAATCATTAGGACATTAAGTAAAGATCATGTTCCATGAAGATATTTTGTAAATTTTCTACTATAAATATATCAAAACTTAATTTTTGATTAGTAATATGCATTGCTAAGATATTCATCTGGACAACTTCAAAGGCGATTTTCTCAATATTCCGATTTTTTTTGCACCCTCAAGATTCCAGATTTTCAAATAGTTGTATCTCGGCCAAGTATTGTCTGATCCTAATCCATACATCAGTGGAAAACTTATTTATTCAGATTTCAGATGATGTATAAATCTCAATTTTGAAAAAAATTACACTTGACAAAGACAAATGATTGATGGTAAGGGCTCCTATGGAACCTAAACTTTTAAACAATAGTATATTTTGAAACAACACCATCAGAATTGTTTTTTTTGTTGTTGTTGTTGTTTTATTATTATTACGCTTACTGTTTTTTGAAATATTTTAGATAATTTCATAACAAACCAGAAGTTCATATATCCTTTTTTTTTTAATTAACACTGCAAAACAGTAATTTTCCATTCCAACAAGACATTAATACAGCACTCCATTGCTGCAGCAAAAGTAAGTAACAGTTTAAACAAGCTGAGAGTTGTCTCTGTAAATAAGCTTTAGACAAACAAAAGCTGTTCTACAGTACCTTCACTTTTTCCATTTTTCAAACATCTGCTTTCAGATTTTAATAAAACGTTTTCCATTTGTTATGGTGTGACTGGATTTAAAAAGTCAATTGTCAAATATAGCAGAGTTATGTGAACCTGGCCAGCAACAGCTGTGAGCTCCCGGAGCAGCTGTACTGTTGGGCTGACGCTTGGATGTCTGTTAGTCTCTGCAGTCATTTGGTACTATAAACTAAGAGCTCTTAGGAGAATGACTTCACTCTTATATTATCTACCTCTGCTCATCTTCTGTCAGTATTCCTGTCTCTCTGTAAAATCTCCATTGACATTAATATTCACAACCACTCACACTTACATGCTTTGCCACATCTCCACCAATAGCTGTGCTGGTCCTCAAATATTCAGACACTGAGCCATTCAGCAAATGATCGAACGCCTCCATGCTTTCGGATTCACCTTCAAATCAAAGAGACAGCAAAGAGACCACAGAAATCAATTCAACTGAATAAACAGAGTCTACCAGCACAAACAACACATGATGCTTTAAAACCCGATTCATTGTTTGGGATGTCAGGGTTGGAAAAGGCAAGAAATGTTAATATTGCAAGAGTTTGTCGATAAGGAACTAATGAGATCTTTGACAAGACAATGAAATATAAAGATCAACCAATACTATTTTTTAAAACCAGCATATACAAGACAAGCAGTTTTAGACTCCTGTATATTTTTTAGTTATTTAGTTGTATTTCAGTGATTTGACACAAAACAAACTGACTAAAATAAAACAGTATAAAATAGCTACAACAAAAGAATTCTACTGAAAATAAGAAATTCATATTAAAATTATTAGTAGTATTATTATGATGAATTGTAGTATCAATATTATTGTTATTAGTAGTAAGTATGACACTATTTAAAGAATGTATAACAGAAGTCAAAACATTTAAAAAAAAAAAAAAAAAGATTGGTCATACTAAAAGAAAAAAGACTGAAAACACTGAAGGAGCAATTGCACACACAAACTAGAGACTGGAGAAGGCAGAAGAAATAATTCAGAAATCCCATTCACTGAAATATTTCAGATGTGTCTATGTGCAGTGTGCCAAGACCAATGCCACTCTGTCCCTATGAGAATGTTTTTCCCATGTTTTTCTTCTTACGATAATCTGTACAGACAATGCCCTGTGGACTCATCGAAACAGACCACAACAGCATTTTTACATCATATACTTCATAAATAAAAACTATGAATATACTGAATAATTCAACTGCTGTCTTTCCTCCAAAGCATTGTTGTACTTCTGGTACCTCCGTTGATCATGCTGCTGATGTCCCCGTTGACCAAACCCCCAGGACAGTTCTGCAGTTTGATCGCCACCGCCTCCAGACGAATCACTGCCTGCTCCAGACGCTCAACCAGGGCTTCCATGACAACGGTCCTGGAGAAATAGAGGCCATTATGGCCTATGAAAGCTGTTTGATTTGTTGGAACTTCATGACCTGAGTACCAGTCAATAAATCCCAGTCAATAAATCCCTTTCTGTTTACTTTAACGGTCAAACAATTGCACGTATCCAGGAGAAACATGACAACAATTATTATGAGAAACATTTTCTTGTAGGTGATCTAGTGCACTGTAGTATGCAAAAATGTTGCAAGAATGGGATTACGTTAAAAACACTTTTTGTTTACTTAATGATTAATAATAATAATAAACATTACTTAAACCACCCACACCTATCAATAACATCCATTTTCAAAAAACATGGAAAATATTATTATTACAATGGTATTACTATATTATTATACATGATGACATATTAGCTAAAATTGGCTTTCTGCAAATCTAGCAGACACACACTGAGTATATGAAGGCGTGGAGGGTTCACTGGCAGCCGTCCACATGACCACACCTCAATACTCATCTGCTAACAGGAATGTAACAGTACAGCAGTTTATCAAACGATTTAATTACATAACATGTTCATCCTCATATTAAAACCCTCAACTAGTATACAATACAAATCATATCACTGCTATTTTGACATGTCTCAACCTCCATCTGAGCACTTGATCACAATACAAATTCTGTTCTATATTTGAAATGTTTTAGTAAGTATTAGTCATTTAGTCATCACTAATAAAAAAAACTTCAAATCAGTCATTAGACCATATGACCATATGACCACATTAGACTATATATATATATATTTACACACAAACACATACATGTCTGTATATACAGTACAGACCAAAAGTTTGGAAACATTACTATTTTTAATGTTTTTGAAAGAAGTTTCTTCTGCTCATCAAGCCTGCATTTATTTGATCAAAAATATAGAAAAACAGTAATATTGTGAAATATTATTACAACTTAAAATAATAGTTTTCTATTTGAATATACTTTAAAAAAAATAATTTATTCCTGTGATGCAAAGCTGAATTTTCAGCATCATTACTCCAGCCTTCAGTGTCACATGTAACATCCAGTCTATCACATGATCATTTAGAAATCATTCTAATATTCTGATTTATTATGAGTGTTGGAAACAGTTCTGCTGTCGAATATATTTGATGAATAAAAGGTTAAAAAGAACTGCATTTATTCAAAATAAAAATAAAATTTCTAATAACATATATTCTAATAATATATTTTCTTTACTATCACTTTTTATCAATTTAACACATCCTTGCTGAATAAAAGTATTGATTTTATTAAAAAAAGGAAAAAAAATTACTGACCCCAAATTACTGACCAGTAGTGTATATTGTTATTACAAAATATTTATATTTTAAAAACATAGCTTTTTTTTTTTTTCTTTTTACTTTTTATTCATCAAAGTTACCTAAAAAAGTATCACATGTTCTGAAAAAATATTAAGCAGCAGAACTGTTTCCAACTTTGATAATGAATCATCATATTAGAATGATTTCTAAAGGATCATGTGATAATGATCCTAAAATTCAGCTTTGCATCACAGAAATAAATGATAATTTAAAGTATAATAAATTTAAAAACAATTATTTTAAATTGTAATAATATATCACAATATTACATTTTTTTCTTTATTTTTGATCAAATAAATGCAGGCTTGATGAGCAGAAGAAACTTTTGGTCTGTACTATATATATATATATATATATATATACATACATACATACACACACACACACACACACACTTAAAGTCAAAAAGTATGAAATATTACAATTTCAAAACATTTTGGCTAACAATGGCATAACTAAATAAGTAGATGAAATCTAATTTGGCAGAAATTAAATTTCATGCTGGAATTTGAAGTCTAATAAACAGTTTGTCCTCGTTATTATTCTTATTAGGAAAGAAGTGGAATTTGACCATCCAATCTGGTTCATATCACTGAAGAATAATAACCAAGTTTGTGATCACTGTTACCTATTAACTCTGATTTTTTTCAAAGGTATTGTAGATTCCCTTTATATACATATATCTGATCAACTATTCTGATTCAATTGAGAAATCATGTCTGCCACAAAATTAAAAAGACAAAACAAGAAAAACAAAGAAAAATCAAACATACAAATTAACACAATCCTGCAAACAATATTAGCAACTTATAACCTGACCACCTTCACAATCCAACATCATACAATAGCAGCAAGGAGCTAACAGCGCACCACACCGATTCATTCACCTGCACATTATAGAGAGAACAGACAACAAAAGAGCTGTATTTGCTGCATTTAACATGTAGCTGCTAAAAGAGCAACTCTCTCGGTGACACACGTCAGCAGTAATTAATAGTGACCCAGTGTGGAAATGCTCACGTCATCTTTCTAGAGAATTCTCTAGGGCCTGCCAAATGCCTGACCTGGGCCTCAGTTGGGCTTTTCAGAGAGGAAGAATAAGCTCTGAGCTTGTGACACAGACAGAATCGTTTCTAAAGCACAGGGCACCAAACCTCCAGCTTAAGTAGAGATCATGACTTGAGCACAGTGCTCAACATTATAGACCAAAAAATTACTCAAAATATCTAGAAGGCCTTTGTTAAATAAAATACTATTGCCTCAACCTGGTGGCATATGTGTGGTTAGCCATAAAGCATGATAGAGAGTGATGCAGTTAACTTAACCAGGCACTCTTTTCTATTTCTGAATGTCTATTCCCAGACTCGAAATGCAGAGCAATGCTTAAAGGGTTACCGTAATTCCTCAAATAAAAGCCGGGGCCTTTATTTACCTGAACTCCAGAAGGTAACAGGCTTTTATTTGAAGCAGGCTTTTATTAGAGACAGGCCTTTATTTCTAATTCCATCTGTTTGATAAGTAATTGTTTTAAATAACCCGTTTTAAATTAAAATTGATAGCTTTCCAGTGGACAGAGATCATAACATTAGCACAGAATCAGTTCAGAATCAATCACCAAAAGAATCAGTTTGGTTCAGACGTGCTTTGTGTCAGTCTGCTCCACGCTGAATCACGCATGCGCACTGTGCAGTATCATCAACTCGGATGCATCCGACAGAAACGGTTCTCGGTTCAGTGTACTGATGGTGATCCGAAAACCGATGCAACCTTTTCTTGACTCGAGAATGAGAAACTCTCCAGCAGTGGGCATGTACGTTCATTATCTGGCTCTGGCTGATACTCCCTCTGAGTTAAAACAAACCAATATCCCGGAGTAATTCATGTACTCAAACAGTACACTGACTGAACTGCTGTGAAGAGAGAACTGAAGATGAACACAGAGCCAAGCCAGATACTGAACGAAAGACTAACTCGTTCACGAGTCAAGAACCAGTTGCATCGGTTTTTGGATCACCAGTAGTGATGGGAAGCTCGATTCTTTTCCGTGAACCGATTTTTCCGGACATTTCGATTCAATAAAACGGTTGAAGAAAACGGTTCACCGGTTCTTTTGCCCTCGACGTAATGACGTCATTGGCGATGATTGCCCTTGATTCAAGCCTTTGGTTTACCCCCTGCTCATAACATTAGCACAGAATCAGTTCAGAATCAATCACCAGAAGAATCAGTTCGGTTCAGGCGCTCTGTGTGTCGGTCTGCTTCACGCTGAATCCCACATGCGCACTATCATCAGCTCCTCGGTTCTCGAATCGGACGCGTCCGACAGAAATGGTTCTTGACTCGAGAACGAGTCAATCATTCATTTGTTATCTGGCTCGGCTCGGTGTTCCTCTTCAGTTCTCTCTTCACAGCAGGTCAGTCAGTGTACTGTTTGAGTAAATGAATTACTCCGGGATATTGGTTTGTTTGAACTCAGAGGGAGTATCAGCCACATTAAAAAAGTTAACAGCTTAAGTCATTTGTGGATTAATGCGTATTGGAGACGCGAACCGTTTCAAACGATTCAGTTCGAACTGGTTAAAGAAGATCCGGTTACATCGAATGATTCGTTCGCGAACCGGATATCACTAAACTGCTGTGTTTTGAACTCGCTCACAACAGACCAGGAAGAGAAGACAATGCTGAATAAAGTCGTAGTTTTTGCTATTTTTGGACCAAAATGTATTTTCGATGCTTCCAAAAATTCTAACTGACCCTCTGATGTCACATGGACTTACATTGATGATGTTTTTCTTACCTTTCTGGACATGGACAGTATACCGTAAATAGGTTTTCAATGGAGGGACTGAGAGCTCTCGGACTAAATCTAAAATATCTTAAACTGTGTTCCGAAGATGAATGGAGGTCTTATGGGTTTGGAACGACATGAGGGTGAGTTATTAATGACATAATTTTAATTTTTCTGTGAACTAACCCTTTAACCCATATACAGGGGAGAGAAGGTGACTGAGGGTCTGAGCCGATGTGCTAATAAAAATTTCAAAGCATATCCACTGAATGCCAATTCTGATTGCATATTAAATAAATAAATAAATGGACATCTTTAGCTCAACTTCTCGAGACTTTATAGGGACATAGAGATACTAAAAATCTTTTCATGAGCTGTCTGGTGGATATTTTGAAGTGCATCTAAATCATTTACAACATTTTCTTACCGGGGTGTAGGATAGGAATGTTTTGTAAAGAAGGGGGGGCACAAAATAATGATTATCTCCCAAATAGGTGAGAGATGCGACTCCCTGGTGAAAACAACTGAATTTGAATTTTTCATCAGAATTGCTTTTGTTATTTACATTCCCTTGCATAATTGTATCTGAATAGATTTTGTATATGCATATCTTATCTACTGTGTCCATACATAGATATTTATATTTAATTATTTCTGTGTATTTCTCCAAATTCCTTATGTTTATGTAAGCATATACCATGAAATCCACAATTCATCTACTATTCATATTTAAAATAACTTCTATAAAAAAATTCATATAGCACTAGAATTAGAAGCATTGGCAGTAGTGTTGCATTTTTAATACTTTTTTGTAAAAATATGTTGATATTTTTAATAGGTAATATTTTGTAATATATATACATATATATATATACATATATATATATATATATATATATATATATATATATATATATATATATATATATATATATATTAACAAATAAAATAAATAAATAATAATAATACAATTGCAAAAATGTATTCTTGAAACAAACTTGAAATCTAGCAAATATGCAAGCCGTGTACTTGATTATATGGTGATGGGACATATACATAAAATTTCCTTTCAAAATTATTAAAACACTTTATAAAAGGAATATTGAACATTGTAATATCTAGCCAATATACAAGCCTACAAGAGGAGTATGTCACCCTACCCTGTTGATTTATGACAAGAATTGAACTACTAGGCTATTAGACAGTAGCAATACTTAAAATGTAGCTAAAGTAACTAGCCTGTCTCATCATCCCTATCCCACAGGCAGCAGACGCCTGCACGCGCTGATATGACAACTGACAGATCCTGCAATTAGTGAAAAGATAAGGCACCCTGCCCTCTGACACCGACACACCACTGCAACCTAAAATTGTGCTAGTTCATGCCAAAATCGAGTGCGCGTGACTCCATACACAAAAACGCGCACGTTACCATGAGAACCTCCCACCCGTTCCGAACGGGTGACCCAAACGTCCCACTAACGACCAGGAATAATAGCATGACAATAACAGTCATTCTTACCGAAATACTACCTCTGACAAGGGTTCCGGGGTTTACTCTCACGTTTTCTTTAGGAAAAGCGAGATGTGCTTCGGCTATGGAGGTCTGGTCGTGCAGGGTCGTGCGCCCCCGTCGCTCCCCTGCTGTCACTCAGCTGAGCCACGGGCAGCCGCTTCCGGGACTTCCATATTTGGGAAGGATGAATCAGAGAAAGGTTACATCAAGATGCCTAGATAGAGCAGTGAGACAGATAGAATGAGAAGGTTTCTAAGCACATCTTGAATCTTGATAGTGCCACCATTAAAGGCAATATATACTAAAAGAACGGCAAACACTTATTCAGAAAAAAATGAAAATATGACACTGAATGACACAAGATGATTTCAGAAAGTCTATAGATGAATAGTTTTTTACTTTTATTAATATAGTGTCATCAAATTCTTGGGAAAAATAAATGCTTAGCATAATTTAACTTTAGCTTTTTTAAAATACATATTTGTAACAAAGATATTATTAACATGATATACTTTTGTGTGCCAAATTAAAGTCAGGGTTCAATATGCAGGAAGCCACTTTGTTGTCAAAAAATAAAAAATGAATAAATACAAATCTATTGTTAATGTTTCATTGTTCAAGCATAAACAATGGTGATTTCTATAGGTTTCTATATTTTATAGAATATATTAAATATCTTTTGAACATCAAAATATTATAATATTATAATATTACAAATATTATTATGTTAATATAAATATTATTAAAAACATAAATGTATTTAAAAATGTATGAAGCCAACATGAATACAAGGATTACAAACATTTGTAAATACATGGTTTGAGCTAGATTTTCTGAATATTTTTTAAATCTCAGACAACCATATTTGTCAAAGAATACTTCTTCACTATATAACAAAATAAATTAAATAAATAAGTTCATACATACACAACCCACTTTGATGATCATTTGGTTACTTTGTTAATTAGTTTATTCAGTTTCCATTACCTCTTGAGCAACTAATTATCCACACTCCACATTTGCTTTATTGCACTTTTGACACTACAACAGATTATCAAGTAATCTGCCTGTCAGCCGCTATCAGTGAGATTATTCTGCATCAGTTCCCCGTGGCCTTTTCTTCCCGTGGCCCTCTGCTATCATTGCCGACGTTAGACAGGCATCCCTGGTGATGGTGTAGTGGAAAGTTTCCACCACTGCTGTGTCACAGTGGTACTGAAACATGAGCCAGCATCAGGTTACACAGCAGGCAGAAATAGAACATCCTCGAGAAGCACCAAGTGCACAGATGTGGCCCTTTGGCATTTCTTATTGATAAGAAAGGCCCTAAATAATTCACTGAGCCACTGCAGGTCTCCAATATGCAAAACAGCATTGAAAGGATACAGGTCTTACTGTAGGTTGGTTTGGTTTTAAGTACAGATAAAACATGTGTTGAGGGTTATATTTAAATGCAGGGTTGAGTTACATGGGATGTCAGCCTGGATCAGAATTTAGGGTCAGTTTATGGTCATTACCTAAAGTGCTCTGTCCTGAACATTAGAAGACTGGGTACAACTAGGTCAACATGGTGGATCTCAGATCCATGACATAGCGATTTGGCTCAAACATTGCTCAATCTGTATGAGGTTCACAAACAAGACACATAAACAAAATTGCTTCAGCTTGCTTATAGCATCAACTGACTAGTCATATTCAGTTATATTTAGTGATTCTGACAACATGTGTTTACACAAATATGCTGATTATTCAAGAGCCCTCGGAGATCAACACTTAATCATGTACGTTTATTCAACATGTTTCCCTTCCCTCGTTTAAAAACATGCAGGATTTGTTTGAATGATTTGCATTGGGGCAAAACAGAATAAATTTCACAAATGAAGTAAACCCAACTATCTCTAAAGGAATATTTACAGTTTAGTACCAATTGAGCTTAATCAACCACATATATTTGGCTTTTATTGTCAACTTGCCCCTCATTGTCTTCCTAAAATATTAAGGTTACAGTAGGCTAATGCACTTAAAATGGAAGTGAATGGGGTTTTCTGTTTTAGCGCAAGAGCACTAAACAGCTTTCAAGTCAACATGTTTTTAGAGGGAAAGAAACTGGTTAATGTTTTCTGTGCAAAGTTCTGATTTACTTCTACAACTTTGCCAAAAGTGCTTTTATAAATGAATAAATATTATCCTCCAAAAATGGCCCCATTCACTTCCATTGGAAGTGCCTCACTTTAAACTTATTAATATATTTTTTAAAAGGCTGAGTTAATTTTTTAGTTGTCGTTGTTCAAATTTAGCCACAAATGCTGTCAGTTTTAACAGGAAATAATGTTTTGATATATTTTTTTTATGAATTTTAAGCTTCACATGTTTGCTTTTAAATCCTCAAAATGATCCCATTTTATTTATACTTTTTTGAAAGAAAACAATGGGTGAATCAGTTTTTTTTTTTTCGTGGCAGTCAACATTATGCCACAAATGCTGTCCATTTTAACAGAAGAAAGTGCAATTATAAAATTATAAGCTTTACATTTCTTCTTTTAAATCCTCTAAATAACTGGCCTATCAATTTCCATTGTAAGTGTCACAAAAACTGTTGATTGAGCTTAACTTGTATTGAACCTAGAATATTCCTCTATCAGTTGCATTATGAAGCAATGTCTGGACAGGCACAGTTGAGGTCAGTTAAATTTTTTCAGCTCACAAACCAGCATAAACAAGGTCATAAATAAGCATCTCGGTGTGTGGCGAGCATAAGTGATGGTCTGTGTGTTTATACTGTTGGCTTGCTGAGAATACCTGCTTCTTTTTCACGACACCTCCATCCACGAGAAACACACAACAGCTTGTTCTTTGTCACTGCAGTGGGAAAGCCACCTTCTGTCTAAACTAAGATCATTAGAAACAAAACATGAGCACTTTAAGCCACTGAAATATTTGCCAATTCACCATGTAAGTTTAAACCAGGATGACTCAATGATGAAGCAATGACCTAGAATGTGTGCTTTTGAAACAAGAAGTTACACAATATAACAATCACAATCCACATGAGCACACCATCCAGGCATCCAATGGAATGCAAGAGCTGTTTCCCAATGGAAACAGCAACAAAATCAGGCCTGTGCAATGAACAAAGCATTTGAGGTTTAAATATAGAACCTTTTATTTACATTTAGAGTAAATAGTGTTGAAAATCTGAAATAAGGCTTAAATACCTACAGAACGTTCGTATTTAAATAGTCAATAACACTTTACATGACAAATCCAGTGACAATGAAAAACGTCCTTGCTTTTTTTGTGTTCTTCTTCTTCTTCTTTAATATTTTCCCTTGTAAGAAAGAGAGAGTTCAAGTATAAAAATTCTCAACAGTGTAAAATAGCCCATCTGATGCATATTCAAAGCAATAGAAGCACAGCATCCATCCTAGACATTGACAATACATTCTAGTGTATAAAGCAGCATGTCCCTTATGTTTCGCCAGGTCTTTTTTTTCTTTTGTCTTTTAAACAGTTCTGGATATGACAAATGGAGATAACATGCCCGAAACAACAGGCCTCCAATAAAATAAATGTCATATGATAGCATGTCATGCTCTAAAGTTCCAAATGTATAAAAAAAAAAGTAGAAGAATTGTACAGTGCACATAAAAGAATTGTATCTTAAATAAATCCTACACCAACATTTTTGGTTAAGTATGTTAATACTACTACAACTAGGCCTACTCAATAACTTATAATAATATGCCATGAGATGAATACATTATATCCATACAGTACCGCTTCTAAGTCTCTGATCTTAGAGCGCAACATAAGTCAACTCAAAATAAATATCTTAAATAGCAGATCGCTTTAAATAGCATTACAAATGTAAGGCACACAAAGAACCCTAGTACTCAAGGATTCGGATCCTTTCTCTATAGTGCTGCTCTGTAAAGAGTTGCTCATTGAAATACATAGACCTTATTACTTGTGCTGGTGCTCAGACATAATTCTTAGTGAACATATAAAGACCAGGCAGATATCAGCTCGTTGGTATAGGGTGAAAAGCTTGCGGGAACCCCTCTCTCTTATCGTGGCTCCTCGCCGTTGTTCCAGATAAAGATTCGTTGCTGGGAGGATGCACATGTCTGTCCTCAATCTTGGAGGATAAGAAGAGTTGACCGACCCAGAGCAGGATGAAAGTGATGAAACTGTGACAGCTCAACAAACGAGCACCTGTAATCTTTCCAGAGCAATCTGTGTATGTATCAGTACCTGTTCCTTCCAATACAGAAATTGCTCCCTGATTCTAATACTAGTACTGAGCAATCCCCCATGCTTTTTTCCCCACATAGTAATCTTTGTGTGTATGTGTGTGTTTGTGCATCCTCCCTTACCCACAGACAGACATTAACACTTAAATTTGTGTGTAACATTGTACCTGTTAATCCATGAGTGTTTTGTAAGCATATAATACAATACGTTTCAGTTTTTTTGTCTTTTCGAGACTGCCTTCAAATTGTTCGATGCCCATTGTGGAGGAGCAAAAGAAAATCTCTCCTGTTCCTGCACTTTGTTTTGTCCCCTGGCGGCCTGTTTGCTTTGCATAGGTCAGGAGATCAATAGAGGAGTCAGGGAAAAGGGGGACATTCAGCATCAAATAGATAAAAAGGTCATTCACAACACAAAACATGCTTACACTGGAACTTTCTCCACTTCACCACAAATAGGTCTACTATCCCTGATTGGCAGAGTTTGTCATTTCTAATTCGCTGCAAAATGCTCCATTTCCCTGATGATCAAAACAAATGCACTTGAGAAGAAGACAGAACAAAAAAATAGCCATCAAAAAATGAGAATAAATATAAAGGTAAGGGGCCCTAGGATCAAAACGATGTGGGACTTTTCCAAGTGTCCTTCGGAAAAATGGTCGCCTACATTAAATGACAGCATCGGGACTAAAGGTTTTGTCTACAACGCACCTATACCACAGTGATTAGTTGCTGCATACCTCCTTTTGTAATAAATATCTTACTCTAATATTAATTATAGAAATAAAGATAACATAATAATGATAATAGTAAAAAGCTAGATTCTGTCCATTTCTGCTATCTTTTTTTTTTTTTGGTTTTGTTGTTTTTTTTTTTTTTATTACAGCAAGTTGGAAAGCAATGTAGTTCCCATCTCACTAATAATCTCTCTATCAATTACTATCCCCCTCCCATACGCTCCTCGTCTTCCTCCTCTTGCAATCAACCCACAACCAGCAACTATTTTCATCACCATCTTCTTCATCATCTAGTAGCAGACACTGGGAGTCGACTCCCTGTGCATCTCCCATCCGCCTCTTTGGTTGCTATTGCATCCGTTCAGCTTGGAGCTGCTGGGGCTGGTATTGACCGAAGGCCGCAGCTGCGGCTGCAGAGCCTGGTGCGGCGGTGGCCAGTGGCTGCTGCATGGCGTAGCCGTAGCCAGGAGTAGCTACGTATCCAGTTGCGGCGGGAGAGGCAGCGTACGGGTATTGCTCGTAGGCTGCAGCAGCTGCAGCAGTTGCGGCACTGGCGTACTGTGCGTAGGCTGCACCTGTGTAGTCGATGTAAGGGGAGGTTGCGGTGGCAGAGGCTGCCGCTGGCTGGATGTGAGGGATGACTACACTGGGCTGCATGAAGGTCTGTGGGTACATGTAGTGAGTGGGGATCCTGTGAGAGACAAATACAAAAGCATGTTAGCATTGCATTATGGACACATCAAATACAGAACCACAACCATAGAGCGGCCAGGCACCCCATTTCCACAATTCAGTAACACCTAGGAAATGCCTGCTAGTGATTAGAAATATAAGGTTGCCAAAATAGATATCTCTCTGTAGAATTGTAGTTTCTATTCCATTATCATTATCAAATAATTGCTGTTTTCATACAGGTTTTTCAAAAAATTCCCCCATGTGTCATTGGTCAAACAAACGGTTTCTCCACTCCCATGAAGGACTTGTCAAGACACTCAAACAAACAAGAGCAATTTAAGCTAGTGCGTACATGTTTAAGGACGAAAGATATTTAAAAAAAAAAAAAGAACATTATGCCCATCAGCTGCTGGTCAAGCAATCAGATGCCCCGCCCCCAAGCTCATGCCATTGGCTGAGCCCCTGTTGCTATGACAGGCTGCTCGGGATTCTCAAACAATGAGAGCAATGTTTTGTTAATGCCTCAGTGTTTACACTTTCTGGAGGAACCAACCTACAATTGTCTTAAAGTTGTCTTTACGTTAACCTGGGACAGGAGAGAAGTATTTAACATTCGAAAAAATACATAAAAGACATTTTAATACTTAAAATGCTAAGTATATTCTGAATCATTTGTGTTAAAAGTCACATCTGTCCAACACCCCTGTAACCGTCCTATGAAATGGGGGAAGGTAGGACCCAGCAGAGGTGAAGAGGAGATGAAGGGAGCATTGTGAATATGTCAGGGCTACTTTGACAGCTGGACAGTTTTCAAAAAGGGACGTTGCTGGCTGTTTCCCCCTCCACACTTAGACAATAAGCCTCGGGCTGGACAGCGCACACAGAGGGGAGTTTTGATGAAATAAGCAATCAGGAACAATGAGCCCATTCTGCCCTTCATTAGGTACCCCATTGCACTTTCAGAGCGCTTTTCACATTTACTGTCTGTACTAAACAGCTGGGTGAGAATTTTTTTAATTAGTTCAGGGATTATAGAATGCATTGAAAGGCATGTGACTCACTAAATATGATTTAATAAGGCAGTAAACTAAATTGTAAAAGACAGTGACATCTGTGAGAATTTAGGGTAAGAGATTCTTATGAAAAACTGAATTGAGTTTATGGTGAAGTTTTGACTTTAAAGGAACTGGGAACAGTAGCTGTTGGGAAGATTATGTTTATGACTGGAATATGATCTAATTACTTTCAATATTTCTGAGTTGGTTTGAAAAAGTGAGAGAACGGTTCTATCATGGCAACCCTATTTGTAGCACACCACTATTATCAATCAAACCTCAACCCCTGACCACCCCAAAAAACAAACTCCAAGACCTCTGCCCCAAATTAAAGAAAATAAGCATTACACAGGCAACAGTATTACCAACATCAGCTCAAAACAACACAACCACTCACAGAATGCCATAAATGAGAGGAATGAAACAAAACCTTCCTTTTTCTCACTCAGGTCAAAGGGCAAAGATGCTCCTATGAAATCTTTCATAGATGCCTTGCCAGCCTGAGGTGACAGCAGGGATCATGTTAATAAAGACTCATACACAGTGAAGACACACTCTACATAATTTAGGCTTCAAACATGGAGTTCACATTCAACCTGCACAGGCACCACAACACAAAAACATCACCACACATAAGTGACCATTCACTCTTATAATTAATAAAATACTAAGCTAATTTAAAACAAGGTGCACAATGCGCTCTTAAAATATTGTCTTAATTAAAGATAAGGTAAACAAACACATTTATTCTGTGATTTAAATGTGTATCAGTGTCAAAAATGAACTAATTATTATTAATAAATAACAAACAACAATTTATTACCAACGATTACCAATTAAAGGGACAATATTTGCTCACTGGATTTTATAGGCATTATTTACTTTTCTGGGGGCACAGTTTCAATTAAATCAATTAACAAAATTAGAAATTAGAATTATTAGATGTATGAGAATGTTACAAATTAAAAATAAAAATTGCACTACAAAATACAAGTAGAGCTTGCCCATGCAAAAGTAATTCTGGGTAGTTACTAGGGCACTGCTATGCAGTTGCTAATGTACTGTGGCTGGTCACAAAGGTGTATTGGACTCTGGATTGTATAAAGAATAGCTTAAGCAGTAAAGTTAGTGCAAACAAATAAATGCAATAAATCTTCTAGTGCTTAATGGATATAGCTAATCACATTTTAAAAGGAAAAAAATTTATCCAAACATTACATAAAAAAAAAAAAAAAAAAGTTGTTCAGTGCATGTCTGTCACAACATGGTCTAATATTAGGTTGGTCTGTTGGTTGTTAACACATTGGAACTCATACTTCCGAACACGCTGTCTTTAAGCAGTAGCAAGTTACAGAAACCTTGCGCAACCACTTTGGTGTTAAATAAAGTGCAGCTGACTCTAGAGACAGTCAGTGCAGCTCTTTCAGTGTGAGTGACAGGGAGGGCTGGACGCTATTTTCTGCTTCCTCTGTCATTCCACACTAAAATACTACTTTCTAAATGCAAGAAGATTTCACCTTCTACATCTTTATCTATTTGTCTTGTGAGCACTAAAGAAATTACTACACATCTGATCAGTCACATGACCATGAGCTAATTAATAATACTCCCATTGAAAACTGGTTATCAGGCTCTTTCAAACAGAGATTAAAATAATTGTTGGTACTGTGCTGGCCATAAATACATCCATTTCTCCATATAGACCACTGCAGCCCAGGAACATTGAGGTTTGTGACTAAATAAAGGTCAATTTTGGACTTGAGTTACAGAGATCTAAAGACACCTGTTGTCATCTGTGTAGATCTCAGCTGTGCAACTATGATTAGGGCAACAAGACCTAGATATATTCTACACACTTTGGACAAATTGGCAAGATTCACTTTGTTGTCACTATCTGGTTAGGGTGTTTTTACACACTATGTGTGATAATGGCATATTTAACTTTGAACTCATGAGAAATTCTACAAAAGAAGGTTACATAACAGGCATGACTTTACAAATTTCAAACCTGACCTATATATTACAGTCAGTCCTAATTTGACAACCAACACTGTTTGATTGCGTTTGGCCCCTGAAAAACCTTTTCCAACCGCTTCGAGGTCAAAGTAAGTGACGCGCTGTTCATTTGACATTCAGTTTCCTGTCTACACCATCAAAAAATGCCTTAACACAGTGCACTAGTGCCAAGCTAGAGGTGCCATCTCAGCAGCAATGTGGCGCATGTTGGGCCTTGTTGAGTTTATCACAATACTAAATGTCAAGAGCTGCCCAGCCCCCCCAAGCCAAGAGAGAGTTTGTGTGACAGTGATCGGAGCCAGAGAGAGAGAGAGAAATGGAGAAAAAGAAAGACAGGGTGTTAAAGAGCGAGAGAAAGCTTCATGCGACTGCAGTGTCAGCACCACAGCCTTTGTGCAAAACAATGGTGAAGCTTGTTTTCCTTAACGCCGCACAGGGCCATGTGACGAAGCTCGCTCAGGGGGCTGTGGCATCCAGACATTTGTTTGTCACAGCAGAGGGCTCACAACACTGCAAACGTGCATGCGTTACAAACTCACCCACACACATACGCACACGCTGTGGAATCCTCCACGGATTACATCATGACACTGAACAACTGCCGGATTTTTAATATGCCTTATGATCTTACAGGAGATTGTCAAGTTGCCTTTCTGAACTGTTGTTTCTTTGTCTTTCTGCCTTTGGCGTGACATACACTACTGTTCAAAAGTCACGGGTGGGTAGAGTTTTTTTTTAAAGAAATGAATTATCCATTCAGCAAGAATGCATAAAAAAAAGACTGTAAATGCATTTATAATTTTGCAAAAAAATTTTTTTACTTTCTATTCAAAGAATTCAGAAAAAAAATGTTTTTTGCAAAAAAATTAAGCAGCACAACTATTTTCAACATTGACAATAATTTTTTTTTTTTCTTGAGCAGGTTATCAGAAAATTACAATGTTTTCTGAAAGATCATGTGACACTAAAAATTTGAGTTATAGATGCTGAAAATTCAGATTTGCCAAGACCAACCTCAAACTTTTGAATTTAAAATTTGCAAGAGCAAGTTATAGGAGGTTTAAGAAAAAGTAATAAACCCATAAATAGAAAATTCTATCATCATTTACTCACCCTCATGTCATTCCATGCCTGTATTTTCTATCCCGAGACATAAAATAAGATGTGAGATCAGAGCTGTTCGTTTCCAGATAGTAAATGTACATGGTGATTTTTAAGTGAAGTGACATTCAGCCAAGTATGGTGACCCATACCCAGAATTTGTGCTCTGCATTTAACCCATCCGAAATGCACACACACAGAGCAGTGAACACACACACACACACTGTGAGCACACACCCGGAGCAGTGGGCAGCCATTTATGCTGCGGCGCCCGGGGAGCAGTTGGGGGTTCGATGCCTTGCTCAAGGGCACCTAAGTCGTGGTATTGAGGGTGGAGAGAGAACTGTACATGCACTCCCCCCACCCACAATTCCTGCCGGCCCGGGACTCGAACTCACAACCTTTCGATTGGGAGTCCGACTCTCTAACCATTAGGCCACGACTTCCCCATTTAATGCCAAGCACCAAAATGCAAAAGCACTACTATAAAAATATCACAAAACAGACTCGTACTCTATACTTCAAATCTTCTGAACCTATTCAATAATTCTGTGCGTGGAACAGAATTTAAGTTATACACCGAAAAGACAAAAGATCTGGTGTCGATGCTCAAATTTGCTAGTTTTGCAGTTCACATTTAACAAATAGCTACTTAAATGTCTTTTCATTGCACAAAGCCATCGTATGGCTTCAAAAGACTTGGAACAGTGGTTTTCAACCTGTGGGCCGCGGCCCCCTAGTCGGTCACGGGTATTGCAGATGGGCCGCCAATTACTAATAAAATAAATAATAATACATTTCATATATATAATTAAATAACAAAAAATAAATATTAAACTGTAACTATGCTTCAACTATTCGAGCTTGCTGATTACTTTAAGAATAAACCGCCAATTTATCTTAGATATTTTTGCTGCATATGCTACAGAACAACAAATTCAAACATGCATAAATGCTGTCAACATGTCCCCTCCTGACTGCTTGCTCCGCTGACTATCTACCCGCTGCTGAGCTCTGTCTGGATCTGGTTTTCCCTTTTCTGTTTCTATTTTCTGCGCGATTTCTAAAACACTTTATAGCACTATTTTCCGCGGCCCTGACCTCCCGAAGTATTCTATCTGAACCAACCAGAATGCATTGCGCCTAGCGCGAGAACAGAACCGACTGGGAATATGCCTAACTCCAGGTTCACACATTGTCTGTGATGTGTTTTTTTTCTGTTCACACTGCACACGGTAAAAGGCTAGAAATAAAAAAAAAAGTGCGAAAATAATTAATTTCTAGCACATGAGCATAGACAGAGTTGTGAGTGCACAGGACGCAGTTTAAGTGAGAGGAGACACGTTTTAAAATGCGCACTCTCACTCCGAGAGAGCAGCGTGTATCTGAGCAAGCAAGTCTGGTTCTGTGACAGAGCAAAGGAAATCTGCGTGCGAAAAGAGAGATTCGCGCTCGTGCATTATTTTAATGTGCTTTTGCGTTACAATAATGCGCTCTCGCTGCTGCTTCTGCACAGCTTACAAACTGTATACACACTGCAAAAGTGTGAACCTGTATAATGTATAACAAATCTATTTCAACACCTGAGACACCACAACAATTAAAAAGTGAAAGTGACGAAAAAAAAGAGCTCTAATGAGCTCTATGAACAATTCATGGCAAAAAAGAAAAAAAAAAATCCCCTGGACACGGGATTTATTTATTTATATTTTATTTATTTTTTTGCCATAAGTATATAAATGTTGTTACACCTTTACTATAGTGATTATTTTGACTTATGTCTGTTCTAGAGACGTTACAACTGCGTCAACATTTTTAAAATTGAAATACTAAAATTGATCAAAGAAATCACGATATGTTTTTTTTTTTGTCCATATCGCACAGCCCTAGTTCATTCAATAAATACAGTTAACAATCTAGCTTCTGAGTACTAAGTTATTAACCCAACAGCGGGGTCAGTACATTTTTTTTCTTTGCAGTGGGCCGCGCAAACATATGTGTTTGGTTGTGTGGGCCGCGAGTTGAAAAAGGTTGGGAACCACTGACTTGGAACATTGTGCAATCATTAAGATGCTTTTATAATGCTTTTTTGTCCCTTTTTAGAGCTTGGCAATATAAAAATGATCCACTTTTGTTTTATGGAAAAGAACATCTCAAACATCTCATGCTGCTTTCAATCTTTTTTTGCATTTCACTGAAGAAGAAAAAATATACAAGAACAATAAGTGGCTTGGGTAAACTACCCCTGGTTGCTTTCATTTTCATACAGAAATGGTCAACAGGGAATTTATAAGGACATCATCTTTTGGCAGGACTCTGGATCCACTGCAGGATGCCTTATAGGGCTAGAGTAAAGAGACGACAGTGGAGAAACATTGAGAGAGCGAGAGCTGAAAAAGGAGGAGAAATGAACAGACACGATGGAGAGGTGAGAGAACGGTAAAGGGTGAGTATGTGTCATAGTCCCTGTGCTGTGAGTGTGACAGGACTCCCAATCAGTGAGCAAAATAAAATCGTAACGTGCAAGTTTGTAGTCGGGCTGTTGGGTTGGTGCGAAGTGGGATCAACAATGGCACACAAAACAAAACAGCACTCACTCCAATAACAAGACACCAGAAAACACAAAAAAGTGAAAGAAATTAAATTAAAAAAATAAATGATCAAAAACACAAGCCCCAGCAATCAAAGAAAAAACGTGAAGAAAATAAAAGGAAGCAAAGTAAAATCATACTTTGCTCCGTGTCAAAGTTATCACTCCTCCACAACACGGAAATTTAGCACCCCAAAACTAGCCTTTTTTCAATTAATTAAAAAAAAGCACACAGTTAAGCTATCAACACCACTTCACAACGGTAAAAAGGCACACACAGCTCTATGTACTATTAAAAGTGAAAGTCCAAACCAAAATAAAACCAACATACATGCATCTGTAATCACCATTTTTGAGCTTGTTTGTGTGTGTTTGAGTCTACAGGTACTGTAGCTACAGATCTGCACAAAGCTCTCAGAGCTATTCCTCAAACCACCAGTTATCTTAACCCAAATCGAGCCTGTCGGACCAGAGAAAGATAGACAACATTGAGTCAGGCTATAGTGTCCAAAGATCTTCTTAATCACACTCTCTAACAGACAAACACACACACACAGACACACAAACATACTTACAAACTTTCAACATCAATCTAATTATATCAAAGTATTAAATAAGATTCAGTAATTATGAATAAGCATTGAACATCATGTGTTCCCTATTATCAATGTATTGAAAAAAAAAAAACTTTTGTTGAACTCTTGAGTTCATAATCTGGTCCTAAAATTGGTTTGATGTTTATAACTACCACTGAACACCTGCATAATCATTTTTCTCACAGTTCTAGGTGTTACTGTTACTCACCCATATGGTCTTTGGATGAAAGCAGGGTGAATCTGAGGGACACCGAAGGTAAAACCTACACACAAAAGCATTAAATGGCATGTTAACATTGCTCTTATTATTTTTACAAAATTACAAATATTATAATCCCAACTAAATCTCTTAAAGATATAGATTGGTGGAACTGCTGTTTTGTAGAAGTTTGCAGAAGTCAGTGGGACTGTATACATGAAGTACAATAGCTTACAGTCAATCACATGATCACATCTCTAATCTCCTTTACAGTCACGGTTTACCATTGATTAAGACCTGAAAACCTTAGGTAAACATCAGCGCATGTACAAAGAAAGAAACTACAAAACTGAAAAATGCCTATGCTTTTGCAGGAACATAAATTAATCAGCGCTTTGTCAGCCAAACCTTGTAGGTTTTGTTGGTCATCATTAGTCATTGTCTCATATATATATATATATATATATATATATATATATATAGAAGAGTGATGCAGCTGTTAACCAATGGCTTCTACTCAGAAATATTATTTTTATGTCTTTGCTCTTCATAGCAACACATAGAAGCCTCACCTGGCTGCATCACCCGTGGCTTAGCTCCGAGATAAGCCAGGTTAACGTTTGCTTTCCTGCCATCGATGATGGGGTTGGGGTCCTTACAGGCTCTGTCTGCAGCAGAGCGGTCTGCCATAGTCACCTAGTTTGAAATAGAGAAGTGTGATGCATGAGAGATACGGATTAAAGCAATAAAGGCTCTAAAAAATAAAGGGCTATGCTAATTCTGGTAACAAAAATATATATCCAAGCATCAATGACCCTATTTGGTACTAAACAGCCAGAGAAAGCCATTGCAGACTAACGCATAATTCCTTTAAACAAAACCCTCCTGGACTCAGTCCCAAATGAGGATTTAAACACAAGCTGGTGTGTGTTACTTGGTGTTTACTCATTTTGTAAGATGTCTGGCTAACAAAAAATAAATAAAATTAAAGACCTTGAGGTCACTCAGTGTTTTCTACGTCTTATTTTGGGTATTATTACGAAGCAGTTTATTGTGAAATCCACTTAGGGTCCCTTAACTGCTGCTGTGTGGATTGTCAAAACTTTACAAGTTGGCTTGTTTACTCAGTCGCTGAGGAACTCTTATCAGGGTGCTTCTAGTCAAACTCGACAGCTGAGCCAACAAGGGCCTCTTTTATACTTCAGTTGTGCACTTTAATCGATCAGGAATATTCTGATCAACGTGCGGCTTAAATATTTACTCCGTGTATTTTAGATTTAAAGGGTCCGTTTACCTCAAAAATTATTACCCGCATAGATTTCTTAGAATACAAAAAGAGATGACAGTCTCAGTCGGAGTTCACTTTCCTTATGTATTTTCTTACATAAAATGAAAGTGAAAAAGGGACTGGGATATTCAGCCTAAGATTTCGTTTCGTGTTCACCAGGACAACATGTTAATGACTGTGGTGAACTGTCCCATTTACAGCACGTTTCAATGTCAGCCAGTAAAAGAAATGCAAGCAGATAGCGTAAAACAATTGTAAAAGTCTAAAAGGTTAGCAGTGACTTACTAAAATAAATAAAGTAAGTGTGTCATAAAGCACGCGCACGCGCGTTATATAGAAACTCAGTGCGTTTGATTATAAAAGTCACCTTCATTAGCTCTGGTGAGTTGCCATTTAAATGTGTTGTGTCACACTGTCACACAGCCGTGACGCAAAATGTTTGTTTCAAAGTTGACGTTTGACAGCCTCTAACGTCATAGTGGGAATACTTACAAATCCATAACCCCTGGACTTTCCAGTCTGTCTGTCGGTAATCACCACAGCTTCTTCTATTTCGCCAAACACTTCAAAATATTTCCTTAGACTGGAATCCGTCGTATGATACGGAAGACCACCGACAAATATCTTGGTATAAGTGGTGTCCTTTTGGGTGGTATGCATCCTCACAAAAATGCTCAAGTGCAAAAAATAATAATAATAAAAAATAAAAAAGGGAAAGTCGATAGTGCAATTTAGGATTGATAATGACCGTGGCACCCCGTTAATATTCTATTTATAAACTTACAAAAGCGATTGCTGAGGAATATAAAACGCACGCTCGCAGATGGGTTTAATGTCAGAGGTAGATTAATGTGGTAAGTAATGTGGAGCGGATTGAACCAAGGATCATCAGGTGGGTCAAACTCCTCTTCCAAACTGACGTGACTTCTAAAACGTGCGTGTGACCCATTCCTAAAAGCACCCGGTTAAACCACACCCCAGAACACTTTGAGGGAGGTACGAGCACGCTTGACCCCACGCCCACTCCACGCGCTGAACAACAGCTGGACGGCGCACAACGGGCATCTGTGTGCCATTGTTCAAGAACTGTAGACATTTCATACAGATGTTATTTCTGGTAATGCATGTCGATTTGAGTCTGATAGGAAAAAAATACTCCAAATGCAATACTGCATGAAAACCCTATGAAACCAGTCTACAGACCCAGCTGGAAAATCAGCTGGAAACACTGGTAGTTTGAGATCTAAGAAAAATATAGGCTAGCTTCAGGCAAAAACTACACATGACAATAGAGATCTGTCAAAAATAAACTTACTTGGTAAATTAAAAAAGGCAGACACAAATTGGGTTAACGCTAAACTCCATATGACCCAATAAATAAGAAAAGAACAAAAGAATGATTTAATCATTTAAAAAAAATAAAAAATAAAACACATTCCTTTGAAGTCTTTGTAGCATTTTTGTACATTTTTTGTATTTATTCTGGGAAAAAAAGTATACAGCCTATATATAGGCTATATACAAACCCGATTCCAAAAAAGTGGGGACATTGTACAAACTGTACAAAGTGAGACATTTTGAAATGTCATGCCAAATATTGGCTCACTTTGTATTTCACGAGAGCTACACATTCCAAAAAAGTTGTGACAGGTAGCAATAAGAGGCCGGAAAAGTTGATTGTACATATAAGGAACGGCTGGAGGACCAATTTGCAACTTATTAGGTCAATTGGCAAAATGATTGGGTATAAAAAGAGCCTCTCAGAGTGGCAGTGTCTCTCAGAAGTCAAGATGGGCAGAGGATCACCAATTCCCCCAATGCTGCGGTGAAAAATAGTGGAGCAATATCAGAAAGGATTTTCTCAAAGAGCAATTGCAAAGAGTTTGCAGTTATCATCATGTACAGTGCATAATATCATCCAAAGATTCAGAGAATCTGGAACAATCTCTGTGTGTAAGGGTCAAGGCCGGAAAGCCATACTGGATGCCCGTGATCATTGGGCCCTTAGATGGCACTGCATCACATACAGGAATGCTACTGTAATGGAAATCACAACATGGGCTCAGGAATACTTCCAGAAAACATTGTCGGTGAACACAATCCACCGTGTTATTCGCCGTTGCCGGCTAAAACTCTATAGGTCAAAAAAGAAGCCATACCTATACATGATCCAGAAGCGCAGGTGTCTTCTCTGAGCCAAGGCTCATTTAAAATGGACTGGGGTAAAGTGGAAAACTGTTCGGTGGTCAGACGAATTTAAAATTTGAAGTTCTTTTTGAAAACTGGGACGCCATGTTATCCAGACTAAGTTGGATCAGTGCTCAGTTCGGAAGCCTGCATCTCTGATGGTATGGGGTTGCATGAGTGCGTGTAGCATGGGCAGCTTACACATCTGGAAAGGCACCATCAATGCTGAAAGGTATATCCAAGTTCTAGAACAACATATGCACCTATCCAGACGTCGTCTTTTTCAGGGAAGACCTTGCATTTTCCAACATGATAATGCCAGACCACATACTGCATCAATTACAACATCAACATCATGGCTGCGTATAAGGATCCGAGTACTGAAATGGCCAGCCTGCAGTCCAGATCTTTCACCCTTAGAAAACATTTGGCGCATCATAAAGAGTAAGATTTGACAAAGACCTAAGACAGTTGAGCAACTAGAAGCCTGTATAAGACAAGTCTGGGACAACATTCCTATTCCTAAACTTGAGCAACTTGTCTCCTCAGTCCACAGACGTTTGCAGACTGTTATAAAAAGAAGAGGGGATGCCATACAGTGATAAACATGGCCTTGTCCCAACTTTTTTGAGATATGTTGATGCCATTAAATTTAAAATCAACTTATTTTTCCCTTAAAATTATATATTTTCACTGTTTAAACATTTGATATGTCATCTGTTTTGTATTCTGAATAAAATATTGAAATTTGAAACTTTCACATCATTGCATTCTGTTTTTATTCACAATTTGTACAGTGTCCCAACTTTTTGGGAATTGGGTTTATATATATATATATATATATATATATATATATATATATATATATATATATATAGCGTCGGTATGATATAAATATATAATTAATTTAACTTGATAAAATATATATTTTTATGGGAAAATGGCAAATAGAAAATAAGGCTGAATCAAAAACTCAGTGTGGCCCATGGAATCTATCAAGATTTCATGAATTTAGAAATTCTAAATATTTGAAATGTTGCAAAATGCTGCTAACAAAAATGTTTCCAAACACTTTTTTGCACTTGGTTACTAATAATAGACATAGCTATCTGTAGATAAGCACAGAAGGAAACCCATCATATCTTATAAGGCTGATAAAAGATAAAAGAGATAAAAAATATCTTCAGATGAAGGCTCAAAAACAGACAAACATAAACTGATGTGTTCGTGTTAAAATGCAGTTTCATTGAAACTAAAAACACAGTGAGTGTCTGGACATGTTATCTGCGTCCCTCAATGAGTATCTCTCTGCAGCATAAAAGCATTCATTTTATGTAGTCAACATCTTTCATTTCTTTTTACACAATTTGTTTTCCATATTATGGAAATTTGAAAAATTTTGATTAACATTATATATATATTATGTTCTGTTATATTTAAAAAAAAAATGAGTTCAGTGGTCACCATTTGATTAGAATTATTTCACTAATACATGACATACAATAACATGAATTTTTAGAAATATGCATACTTCAGGACATAGCTGCTGTTTATTTCAACATAAAATTAAAATCAGTTAATAATTAATTAAAAGTATAGTATAGCATTCTAATGTTTCCTTGACATGTGAAAGGCACATATTTACAACAATCACCGACAATTACAACTGCTGATGACAGACCATCCCGATCTCCTTTAGCACAAAAAGAACAGACAATTTTCTAGGTCTCCATATAATTGGGAGGAACGTGATATGTCACCAGGTAAATTATTAAACAGCCTTCTCATTTAGACCATAAAACTTCCAAAGCACTTGGGTGATGGAGTTTTTGTGGAAGCTTGCAACCCGAGAACTAGCCTGTGTAGTGTGACCCGCCAAGCCATGTGGAGATCCTGACGCTCGTGGATGGATAACTGAGGCGTTATATAAAAAATATCAGGTAGGAACTCGATCCAGAGCATCCATGAGTCAACTAATTTATTCATTCCGGGCCACACGCTCATTAAGCTGCGAGTGGAGGCGCTGTGAGGGAGATGGCTTTGTGTGTCAGCACAGTTACAAAAGGAGGCCTATCCTCTTTCAGGGGTTTGTCTACATTTACCTACAAGACATTGACTTGATCTTCTTTCCTGCACAGTTTTATGGGCAACCACTAGCCTGACTTCGTCATACTCATATTCTAGGCATATTCTTCCCGTCCAAAAAATGTTGTGGGCGGGGTTCAGGCTGGCACCCAGGCTAGGCAACCACTGCATAACTTGATTAGCAATCAATTTCATAAAATATCCACCGATAGGAATATTCTGGGTTCAATCAACAAAGCTCAATTGACAGCATTTCTGAGATAATGCTGATTACCACCAATGCTGATTTTTCTATAAAAAAAATACAAAATCAAATGTTCTGCAAGGTATTTACATTGAAAGTCAAGGGGGGCATTTTTTTTTGGATTTAAAAGCAGGAATGCATGGATTCCATTCCATTTTAAATGCCATTAAACATTTTTTTTTTACACCGAAAAGCACTGTTGATTGAGCTTAACTTGAACCCTTTTTCTTGAACCCAGAATATTCCATAAAGTTAATGGATATAACCTGTCTTATTAGTTCTTCTCCTTTTCAAGTTGGGGTTACACTAACGGAATAGTTTATAATAGACCTAATGTTGATTTTGCAGGGCAAACAAAAAGAACGAGAAACTACAGAGATTTTAGAGAGCCCTCAACACAATCCACCTGTCAAACACAGTCACTCACTCTCACAAACACACATTTATGGCCTTCAGAGGTCATTGGTTCTAGCAAACAGCTGAACGACTCTGAAAGCCACACATACAAGTCATAAAAGGTTATAACTGTATACTTAGTTTATTTGGATAAAAACTGGTGAAATCTAGTTGTGCGGTACATATGTTTTAGTGTTTGAGTCTGTGATGCTGATTTTTATATGGCATCATATAAGCCTGTCTAAGAAGAGCCAGTTTGAATGGTGAGATATAACTGCTTTGATAGAGAGGGCATTTTCAAATGTAACAGGTGGGACCTTTGGGAATGTCAGTGCAGGCAGACAAATCACTGGCAGCTGTAACAGCACACACAAGTACAAACACACACACACACACACACACACACACACTCTCTCTCTCTCTCTCTCTTTCTCTCTCTCTCTCACACACACACACACACACACACACACACACTCAAACACACAACAGATGACGTTTTTTTTTTAATTTTTTTTAAAGGTATCTTGTTTTATTTAATTAGCAAATTGCAAGAGGCCTAGTTACTTAAGACTGTTAAACCATCATAATTACAAAAAGATAACATGCAAAGAAAACAGCAGAGAGCCATCTCAGACTTCCACTGTTCCCAAGACAGAAAACAAGTCTCCATTTCAGCCTACTACATAAGCTAAGTAGCGCCACCTTGTGGACAGCCATTTACCTTCATTGGAAGGTAGAGTACATAATTGCAACGGAGTGTTTAAAAGAATATATTGATTTTTGGAAAAAAATATCTCACAGATTATTCTAATAACTGATTGCTTATAAAAGTAGTTTACATGATAAACTGTACATAAAAGGTTTGGGGTTAGAAAGAAATTAATGCTTTCATTCAGCAAGGATGCATTAAATTGATCAAAAGTCACAGGACAGACATTTATAATGTTACAAAAGATTTCTATTTCAAGTAAATGCTGTTCTTTTGACATTTCCATTAATGTAAGAATCCTGGGGAAAATGTATCATGACTTCCAAAAAGAAGATTAAGCAGAATATCTGTTTTCAACATGGATAATAATAATATGAAATGTTACTCGATCAAAAAATCGACATATTAGATATATTTTCTATTTTTACTGTATTTGGAAACAAATAAATGCAGCCTTGGTGAGCACAAGAGACTTTTATACAAAAACATTAAGAATTATTACTTGCCCCAAACTTTTGAATGGTGTATGCAGTACAAGAATGATGTTCTTAAGATTCAAGACCTATGAGCACTATAAAAGAAATATCTCATTGGCAACTCACTCATATATATCATGCTGAATTGTCATTCCTTCTAATCAATGTTCTGCTAACTACAAAATAATTGCATCAACCTGTTTACACTTATAAGGCACATATTTCCATTTCTTTTTCTATATAATAATGTAAAACCCAAGGTCAGAATTTTATCTGAGCCATACCCTGTATTAAAATAAACAAGATTAATAATGTGAATAACATGTAAAGTGCATGTGCAACTCTAAGAATGTAACTTAACTTAACTAGATCAAGCTGCTTTTGTACGTATGGCTCAGGTTAACCTGCATGCGTCATTCTGAAACACACATAAGAAGCAGGTCTAAAATCCCTCATCTCTGCCTTCAGTCTGTTGGAAGGTGGAATCATTTTCCAGTTCTGGGGAATCAGTAAGCCTCAGGTGCTCAGACTCTCCATTGATTGGCATCTGTAGGTGTTTGGTTCTGGTTGGGATAGGAAGCTGTTCAGAATGGAGCAGTTCCATGGCGACGAGTTCCCCCTCTGCATTCACTGGGGCAGGGACACGCGGCCGCGCTGATTTAATCCTCAACCTGTGTTTCAGGTCCTGCTCTTTCTCCTAAAACAGATGTTTCAGCTAATCACAGCTATAAACAATTAGATCAAATACAGTGTACTGAATGTTACCTGAGAGATTTTAAATTCATTAAAAGTGAATGAATGATAAATGTCATTTGGTTCTGCTTCACCTTTCTCCTCTCCTCCACTTGTCTCATCTTCATCTCAATGTCTTCCTTTCTGGTGACTTCTTGTTCTTTGCGAATTTTCAGTGACTCTAGCCGAGCTGGTGGCCTTCTCCTTGGCTCCTCAGCGTCATCCATCTAACAGACATTAAATTTTTTGTTGAAATTATCATGCATGCATACACACACAATATGAAATTTTAATTACAGATTTTTTTTCAAGGAATATTCAACTAAATGTTAGAGTGGATTAAAGACTACAGATCATTATCAAAGTAAATAAACTCCAAAAAGGGTGATCAGTACCACAACACTGTCTTTTATCAAAGGGTTTATTTTGGAATTATGATCAGCTAAATTAAAAAAAAGTTGGTTGCCAGTAACAATGGTCAAATACACTTTAAGCCCTCACCATGATGTCGTAGGCTTCCCCACTTCCTCCCTGTCTTGGTTGAGCTGGAATTATTCCTTGAACGAGCAGTTGCTTCAGGATCTCACTGGACTCAGGCCTCTCTTCACTTTGCTGGGCCAGTCCAGGACTCTGGGCTAGATTTCACACAACGTGTAGGTCAAAATAATCATTAGATTCAGTTAATTTCCTACATTCTATTTTATATGTTTATTCCATTTCAGCTCTCCTCTGCACTTTCAGTCAGCAGTTTTTTGGTTCATTTAAAGTGTAATAAAATCAAGCTGTCCTAGAATTTCTATCTAACCTTGTAGCGGTGGCAGCATTCTGGGTACAGATCCAGGTACAACCGATGGCTCTGCTGCATCTAGACTGACCCCGCTGTCGGTGGTCATTTTGGACACTGCAGAGTCACCACGAGAGCCTCCCTGAGCCACAACAAACTCCAGAGATTCGCTCTACAAAATAAAAGCAAAGTAAGTCAGATATAAGTCTGCATATAACAGAACACTGACAGCCTAAATTGTCAGCCAGTCATAACCTAGTTTATCTGGTCAGTTGGCTGTTTTTTTTTTTTTTTTTTTTTTGAAGGATTTAGGAATGGGAAACCAGGTGAAATCAGCTCAGACCAGCAAACCAGCTAAAGCATTTCGTTTTGTTTAATTATTCATCTAATTCACATGATATAGACTATTAAATACCACAGCTGAGGGAAAAGCAATTATCTTCATCAGTTTCCTCATTTGTTTCAACATATTATAACCACTACAAACTCGCTAATACTCCGTTTATTAATTCCTATTCGAAATCATAAATCGAATAACAAAAAGACTACAGCTGACCTCATTTCCGTTCAGACTGTTCGGTTTCACGGGTTCAACCACCGTGATTTTGGAGCTCCCACAGCCCATGTTTATCGCTCAGGACAGCGCGAGCTTTCAGCGCGGCTCCGGAACTCTTTGATCTGTGTAAAGTTCTCAAACACTGTCGCATTCCAACACATGAGCTAAGAACTCGCAACCATCGTCGTCATGGACTCTCTGCGTTGCTACGATTCGTTGCTACAATAAATCTGACCCCTTTCCAGAGGTCATGTAACCTGTTAGGTTGCCTTGGCTTTGCGCTAGTCAATAATAAAACACGGGTTTATACTGGTAATTGATTATTCAAATAAAAGTGGCATCAACATTGTTCAGTTAATTTGTCACTATTCATTAAAATTAAACCAAACAGTGTTTTCTTACTAATGGCAACAAAGCTAACTTTTAATTATATATATATATAAAATTAATTAAAAGTTAGCTTTGTTGCCAATAGTAAGAAAAATGTATAGTTTCTGTGTGGTTAAACGTTTCAAACAGATATTTAAAAAAAAATTGTTTACATATTATTTCTAATCAGTTTGCCTATGGTCAGTTTTATCTGGATCCCTTAGGAACCCTTATATTATATTATATTATATTATATTATATTATATTATATTATATTATATTATATTATATTATAGTGTTTTTTTTTGCATAGGCAAGGCATGTTTATTTATATAGCACATTTCAATGGTAATTCAAAGTGCTTTACATAAAAGAAAAGAAAATAATAACAAATAATCACAACAATAAAACAAATAAATAAAAATGGCAAATGATTTAAAAATTGATGTAAAGACTTAAAATAAATGTAAAACAGTTAAGATAGAAAATTGTTATACATAAAATATAGTGCATATAATGTATACACAACTTTCTTTGAAAGTAATATTTATATGTATAAATAAATGTTTTTTTTTCATCAAATCTATATCTGATTTACAATTATTTTTTACATCTTTGTATGAGTGTTGGCAATAATCCACGTAGTCTGATTAGTCAGACCTCTAATTGTGCCACTTGGTGGACTGGGTGTCTTTTATGGTTGTAGTTGAGGAAAGGTGTCTAGGTGACATATAATGTGTAATAGAGATCTGTCAAGCCATGGCCAATTGTTTTATGACAGGTATGTAATTAAATGTAGCCAACACATCATCAGTAAATTTCCAGTAAGCAAACACATCATCATTTGGAAGAAAGACACCAATAGGAGTAGACAAAAAAGAACATCAAAATTAACTTGATTTGTTGACTATATTTATTCACAGAACAGCTACACACCCATGATATGGCTCTATAAGTGTGATCCTATAGGAAGTGTTCCATGGGATAAACATCTTTATAGTGACATCTTTATTGTTGATGACCATGTGAAGGCCTAGCAATATAATGGGTAAAATAATCTGTGTCATAGTGGAATACTTGAACATGAATGGGTGAGTCAGAGATTTAATGAGGCAAATAAAAAGGAAATAAAAACACTGGCATATGAGCTGCATGTCCAATAGGATTATTGTGGCATTATTATGTGACACACACACACATACACACACACACACACACACACACACACACACACACACACACACATATATATATACATATACATATACATATACATATATATATATATATATATATATATATATATATATATATATATATATAGAAAGAAAGAAAGAAAGAAAGAAAGGCTTTAGATTCAGATTAATTAAACTGATTTTTAGATCGGACTGAATTAGATGAAGAAAAAACAGAGAACATCTCCAACGTGAACTTCTGAAGTAGATCCGCTTCTCGCGAGCGCGCATTCAGACCAGAAGATGGTAGTCTCGCTCATCTTTTCTCCAGTCAACGCCCACGAACCCGCCTGAAACAAAGCCCTGCAAATGGGAGAAGCTTTTAGAACATCCTGCTTTTACCCAGCCAATGAAGTTTCCAGAAATAGGGCGGTAAGAACATCTCGACCCACTCAACTTCAGCGAAATTCTGTCAGAGAAACTCGGCGCTGGCGGAGTGGAGTGTCTTCTGGATCCGTTGTAAGTTTGGATAAGACCAACCATGGCGCCCAACCAGGGTTCCAGGATGCTCAGTAAAGATGACGCGAATTATAAACTTCACTTTCGGATGATAAACGAGCAACAGGTGGAGGATATCACCATCGATTTCTTCTACAAACCGCATACCATTACTTTACTGACGCTCACCGTTGTCAGCATAATGTACTTTGCGTTTACGAGGTAAGTAAACAAACAGCAGGTTTACGGCAGGACACTCCTGTCAGCATGACAACGGCAACTCAGAGCGCGTGACAGCGTTCAGTCAAGCCGACTGCATCAGCTTAAATAGTTTAAATGGAATTAAGATATTTTGTTAGAATGTTGCCAATGCAGATCAGGTTAACGACTGCTTTAAATTATTTGAAAACCTTAAATATTACACTAAGTCCAATAAAAACTAGTTTTTCATTATATTTATATTGTTGTTTTCAAAAACTAAAACTAATAAAATTATTAAAACTTTAACTAAAATGAAAATGCAAATACAAAATATAAATAATAAAAACTAATAAAAATACTGACAATAGTATCGTACTATTACTATACTGGTCTGTCTTATTCTTTATTGATTTGCCACACACACACACACACACACACACACACACACACACACACACACACACACACACACACACGCCCATACCAAAGAGTCTGGTGACATTGTGAAAGGTTAGAGTTCTGTGATGTAATAGTCATGGCTCTGATATGTCATCTGTACCTCGTGTTTTCATTATGGCAGGGATGATGGTGATTCTGATAATAACCTGCGTGTGGGTCTGCTGCTGGTTGGCTCTTTCTTTCTTGTTATCAGTGTTCTTGCCTTCCCCAATGGTACAGTCATTGTTTATTTGCTTCTCAGTAGTATTAAATACTTTTTAACTGGATGCAAATTGACTTTCGCTTAGTGCTTTCACTGCAGGAAATTTCTGTCATTATTAACTCACACTCGTGTCTTTTCTTCAATGGAACACAAAAGCAAATATTTGTAGCAGAATTTCCAAGCTACACTTTTCCATACAATAAAGCCTCAGGCATTTGGCTAAATCTCTCTGAGTACATAGGAATGACATGAAAATGAACTATCCATTTAACAAGTTTTATGTCCCTACTAAATATATATGTGTTTTTTTTAAATAAAAACATCTTTTAGGTCCTTTCACAAGACCTCATCCTGTTATATGGCGCATGGTTTTTGGTGAGTGACTGTTAACAGTCTCTTCTTGTGTATCAGTGGCTAAGTTGACTCAACGTCCAACACTTGGATCTATTGGCACTTTTCAGGTCTCAGTGTCCTTTACTTCCTCTTCCTGGTGTTCCTCATCTTCCTGAATTGGGATCAAGTGAAAGCGCTGTTGTATTGGCTGGACCCCAATCTACGTTACGCCACACGAGAAGCAGATATCATGGTGAGTGATATGATATCCAAAAAAACTAAATTCATCCTTTTGTGAGAGGCTATGAAGTTTTTTTGTCATCAATAAAACCATCACATCTTATACTCTTTGTTGCTGTAGGCCAACATTTTGTGTTTATATATATATAAACAGTAACAAATCTGTTCTAGCAGCTCAAGTCATTATTTATTCATGTTGAGCTGTGAACACCTAAGCTTTTCTCACTTCTCAACTGGTCTGTCCTATGTTTTCTGCAATCTTTGATCTTGTTAAGTTCATCCGGTACTATTTTCAGGAGTCCCATAATTATTATTTTTAATTACTTCATTTACAAACCAGTATATTCAATCAGTCTGTTGCTGATGCATAGTTATTGAACATTTAATTAAGGCAAGTTAAAAAATAATAAATAAAAATAAAGCGCATTCTTTTTTTAAACAATCTGATTTCCTGTATAATGTCATCTTTGCCTATAGCCGTATAGTTGAAACCCTCCCTTCAGTGTGTGTGTGTGTGTGTGTGTGTGTGTGTGTGTGTGTGTGTTTCTAATCCGGTGAACTATGATTAATCAGTGTAAAGAGATAATGCCAGCTTGCTGTAAGAGTTTTCTATATAGCTTAGAGGACGGCCTGACTGCGGACATTCAGCCAATAGGATTATTTGAATCTGTCCATTGACATCATGCTCCATGTCGCTCACTGTATCTAATTCGCCCCTAATTTGTGTCAGTTTTTGTTTTCATTCATTTGTAAAATTTGTGAAATCGTTTCTTGAAAAATAAAAGGCTTATACAGCCCTTATAAGTTGTATAGCTAATAAAATAATCTATAGTGTAAATAATTCTGAAGTTTTCAGTCCAATTTTACTATATATATATATATATATATTCCTATCTGATTGTTTAATTTTGTATTTGTTTTAATTATTTATTTATTTTATCCCAAATTTTACAGGAGTATGCTATAAACTGTCACGTGATTACATGGGAACGCATCCGGAGTCATTTTGACATTTTTGCCTTTAGTCATTTCTGGGGCTGGGCAATGAAAGCTCTACTCATCCGCAGCTACGGCCTCTGCTGGACCATCAGCATCACATGGGAGCTCACAGAGGTAATGCATTTTATTTATTTAAACTATTTAAATGTCAAACGTTTGGGGCAGCTAGATTTTTTTATTTCATGTTTTTTTAAGAAGTCTCTTATACTCACCAAAGCCGCTGATTTTATCAAATAAATACAGTAAAAACTGTTTAAAGCTTCATATATAAATGTTTTTGGATATGGTTTGACACCATGAGTGGGTGGATGTCTTTCCCAATCGAATGCCTTAGAAAATAAGCAGCTGCTTATGCAATAGTACTGATTACGCAACTTTCTCGTAACGCCATACTTAATCTGTAAGAATTCATTTAAAGGAAATATGACTAAGTGTTCTTTGATTAAGGAAATAAAATAGAAAATCACTATTTGAGGTAAACGCTTATAGTATCCTGTTGAGTATAGTTTTTATGAATGACAGATTTATTGTTTGAGTCGTGCCTATTATTATTATTACTGTTGATATCATTATATGAGCTGATGCCTAATATTGTAGCAGTGAAAACCGCCTGGATTTTTATATACTATAGGGCACACCACCACTTGTTGCATTATATTTCTCTTTTCTCTCTCTTTCTTCCTCATTTAGTTGTTCTTCATGCACCTCCTTCCAAACTTTGCAGAGTGCTGGTGGGATCAAGTCATTCTTGACATCCTATTGTGCAATGGAGGGGGCATTTGGCTTGGCATGACTGTGTGTCGCTTTTTAGAGATGCGTACCTACCACTGGGCCAGTATCAAGTAAGCTCTTTTTATTAATTATCTTTTTAATCTTTTTAATTCATCTGTGGCTGTTCCCCATGAAACCAACATTTGTACCAACATTAGCTATCTGTGTTAACTCCAAACCTGTTTTGCGCTACATTCTTGTTGGATCATCTGATCCAGGGTTTTTATGTCCCTGAGGTAGTGTACAAGGATGTTCATGTGTCTAGGATTATTGTAAACAGGTCGTTTGTGTGTTGTGAATGTGTTCAGGGATATCCACACAACCACAGGCAAGCTGAAACGGGCTGTTTTGCAGTTCACTCCGGCCAGCTGGACGTATGTGCGCTGGTTTGACCCCAAATCCTCTTTTCAGAGGGTGGCTGGAATCTACCTCTTCATGATAGTATGGCAGGTGTGTGATGCTATAGAAATGTACTTGATGGTGAATGTGATCTAAATATAAGTAGTATGGAAAGCCTTTCAGTTTATGCTACATTCAGGTTTAGTATGTTGGATATGAACAGAACCAGCAGTGCCAAAATTTACTTTAGCCATGACTTTTCAAACTGGGGGCATTTAACTTATAGTCACAGTGAAAAAATGAGTGTTGATGATAATTAAGATTTCATTAGGATTACATTATGTATTTTTAATGAGAACCTTAATAATCTAGCTTGACAGATAATACTTGTTTAACCTGCTTATTGCGACAAAACTGCATATAAAGATTCCAATCAAAGTGCTCGCATCCAATCGGCTAAAAGCTCAACGCAGGTGCTCAACCACAAAATATTTCAAAGAGGAAAATCAATGATGTTTCAATCTGGTCATCATCAGGTCTGATAAAGAGCTTTTCTGGTCGAAACCTTTTCCTGTTTGACAAAACTGCATATCCCATCTTTTGCTGTGATTATATAGAAAACCATTATTTTTTTTATTTGTTTTATTATTTTAATATATTTTAAAATATAATGTATTCCTGTGATGGAAAAGCTAAATTTTCGTCAGCTTTTACTCCAGTCTTCAATGTCACATGATCCTTCAGAAGTTATTCTATGTTGATTTGCTACTCAAAAAAAAAACTTTTCTTATTAATATTATTATCATTGAAAACATGATTCATACCTTTGCGTTAACCTTGATACCATTTTTTCTGGATTATTTGATGAATAGAAAGTTTAAAAGAAAATAACAACATTTATTTGAAATGGAAATCTTTTGTAACAATGTAAAAGTTTTTACTGTCACTTTTAATCAATGTACAATGATCAATGTAATGCATCCTTTCAAAAAAAAAAAAAAAACTATTCATTTCTTAAAAAAGAAAAAAAATCTTAATGAACACTAGTGTAGATAAAGAATCACTTACACACCTAATGTACACTTTGACCTAAAAAAAACAAAATATTCAGTTTAATTGAAAAACAGAGCAAGAAAAACAAAATTGTTCAATACATTCAGATGGGCTTAAACAAACAGAAGCAGACCACAGTATGTATCTTTGTGGTTCTTTGGGTTTTCACTCACTTTTGTCCTGTTTCTTTGCTCTCCTACAGCTCACAGAATTGAACACATTTTTCCTGAAGCATATCTTCGTATTCCAGGCCTCTCATCCTCTCAGCTGGTGCCGGATCCTCTTCATTGGGATCATCACTGCCCCCACAGTTCGGTAATGTCCAAATTACCTTTTTCCGTGTTCCAGCGTAATCCCTTGAAATGAACCTTTCTTTGTACTGTTATATCTCACCTGACTGAACAATACTAAGAAATTTGCCTTTAATTATGATCTGGCCTCGTTTTGCTTTTGTAGCGATCAGGATCATTTTCTCATCAAAATCTGATGTACTAAAGCAAAGTCTTTTCCTGGAAAGGCAGGACATGAGTTCCACCAGAAATGAGAAACATGAGAATGCTATTTCTTCAAAAATCCAGTTATATTTATTTATTTGAAATGCTTTATTTATTGTGGCGTGTGATCCGATGATCTATAAACATCAACACAGAAATGCTGTTTTTCCAGCCATATAATCATTCTAAATTAATACTTTCATTTTGGATCGTGAAGTTTGGATGATGTTTTATGTCAGAGGTGTTGAATTAATTTTATTTATTTTTTTTTTTTTTAATCATTTGCATTTAGGCAATACTATGCATATCTAACAGACACCCAGTGCAAAAGAGTTGGAACACAGTGTTGGGTGTTTGGGTAAGTAGGTTTATTTATCTAATGCAAACGTTCTATGTAATATCTGTCAAAATAAGGATTTGTAGAAGTCATATTAATAGTTAAGCCAGTGGTTTTTCCAGTTTAGATGTTTTGGGTTTTATAATCCGCAACAGATGATGACTTAAAGGGATAGCTCTTCAAAAATGAAACTTTTGTCAAAATTTACTCCCACTTATGTCATTCCAAACCTGTATGAATTGTGTGAAACATAAGGAACACATTTGTGGAGCACATTTTGAGCAGCTTACATTGACAATGAAAGTCAGTGGGGTCCAGTGTTGTTTTGGACCCCACTCACTTTCAGTGTGTAAACAAAAACATTTTAAAATATTTTCTGTTGTGTTCCGCAGTATAAATAAAATTACACTGGTTCTGAGAGACATGACAGATTTTTCATTTTTGGGTGAACTTATCCCTTCTACATAAAGACTGTGTCATGAAATTATTCCGTCTGTTTTTGAACTTATTTTTCTGAACTTACAGTGGTATAGATACTCAGACATATAATACATAGGTTTAGTTCCATCTTGCCACAGCTAGTTTTGTTAGAGTCCGGTGATTTGTGTCCTGTTTACCAGACAATCTCACTTTTTCCATTCGATTCCAAACAATGGAGGTATTTTCTCTTGGCTTTAAGCTCCAGGTCTGATGACTAGAGTTAACAAACCTCACTTTTGTATTTGTAAGTACTACAAGTCTAAAATCCTCATAGAGATTTGCCATTGTGCTTTAAACACGCAAAGTTATGTTTATTTATTTGTTTTTTATATTGAAAGAGCATTTATTTACATGGTTTCACAAAACCTGAAAGATGTTCCGTGGCACTAAAAGTATTTGATACTTTTGAACGCTTAAAGGGATAGTTTAACTATAAATTAAACTTGTCATTTACTCACCCTCATGTGTTTCCACAAGTGTGAAAGCTTTTGTCTTATTTATATAAACAAAACAAAAAATACCACTTAATTTGATATATTGTTATGTAATGTAAAGAAATTCATACATTTTAAGTGTTCTAATACTTTTTTTCGGGTATTACATTTATGAGTGTGTGCTTCTGTTCTTCCTTTTAGGGCCATTGCTTTCCTGGAAGCTCTGGCTTGTATCAAATTTGGACAAGACTTGTTCTCTAAAACACAGGTTCTTTATGTTGTCCTTTGGCTTTTGTGTTTGGTGAGTATTTTGGTTAATATACCCCCCGCCCCGGTAATATACAATATTTATAACTATTGTATGAAAACAGAATCACTATTATTCTATATTTATTAATTTATACAAAAATATTCATGTATTTATTTTTTATATTACTATCTTTAAAAATGAAGTTTTGTTTTACAGATATGTTTAGTGTTTTTCTTAACCGATAGTCAAACCTTAACAAATATTGCTGTTCTTTGACCATTATTCAACAGTTATGTTCGTTTATACATCTGTAGTTTGCCCTGAACGTTTACAGATTAAAACCTGTGTTTCTATATACTAAATACAGTGGGGGATTCAAAAGTCTTAAACCACATTGAAAATCTGAGATTCAAAATCTCATTTAAAATGTTCAGAAGTACAGAAATGTTTAAAATTCAACTTTATTTAAAAAGCTAATTACTGGATCACGTGCAAGCGAAATAGACCAAATACTACGAATTTTGAATCCCACTTTATGTGTGGTGAAGTCTCATACATTCTCTCTCTTTCCCTTGCCATCTTCCAGGCTTTTATTACTTTTCTCTGTCTGTATGAAATGATTTGGTACGAGCAGAATTATGGGAAGAGACTGAAGGTAAAGGACCATATTTATTCGTCTGTTACAATAACTTGATATACTGAGAGATACTACGATCCTTAATTAAAAACTGTAGATTCTTCAACAAGATTATAAATCTAGTGCGGTCAACTAGTCATTTAAAATTTGACAGAATTTACATTAGATTCATCCCAAGCAGAGTGCAATGATGAGTCAACGGAGTGAGGATCCATTTGCAGCTTTTAATGAAAGTAAACACAGTTGTACAGGCAATGGTCGATAAACAGTAACAGGGTTATCAGAGATGAGACAAAGGCAGAATAACAAGACAGGCGAGTGATCGGGGCTGGCAGCAAGCAGAGTAAACAACAGTTTAAAAAACAGGGCAAGAGAGTCAAACGGGCAGGCAGCGAAGAATCCAAAAATGAGAGGAACAGTCCAGGGTCAAACACTGTACTCCACAAGAGAAGATGATAACACTCAGAAATGTCAGCCAGAGCAAAACAAGACTTCACAAAGAGTGAGTGTGAGGCAGAGGCTTAAGTAGTCCCATAAACAAGCATCAGGTGAGCTCGTAATCAAAGTCCGGTACGGGCTGATGGGAAATGGAGTTTGATGGGAAAAGTCAAAACTCAGGTGATAGCGACCTCTGGTGATGATAAGGGGGATAAAAGAGAAAAAAACTGCCCTCTCAAGAAATACTTTTATCAATGTATTCGTACCATGTCTTACACTAAGGGGGAACCACAGAGGCCGGATTCGTTAGACGGAGAAAGTCACAATTGAGGTGTTAAACTTGCATATCACATATTGATAAAATGATAACTCTCTTAACTTTGACAGAACATTGCAGACTGTGACGACAGCACCATTATTGACACGTATGACAACATTCTTGAAACTTCCAAAGGTAACATGCAATCTGATTTGTTTTAGAGGGTTTGTCAAATGACAGTAAATATCTAGAAGTTGAATGTTTAAAGAAGATTTGTGACAGGCAATTTCCTTTCAGTATTTTTACATTTTCTACCCTGTAGATTAAAATAAAAATAAAATAATTGTACTATGATATTAAAGGGATTGTTCACCCAAAAATGATATTTTGATGTTTATCTGCTTACCCCCAGGGCATCCAAGATGTAGGTGACTTTATTTCTTCCGTTGAACACAAACTGAGATTTTTTTTACTGAAATCTTATTACTGAAGTCTGTCAGTCTTATAATATAAGTGGATGGGAATCACGGCTAAAACATACAATAAAAAAATTAATGCGCTTTAGGAGAGCTCTAACAGTTTGCACGTTCCGTGAATCAGAGGAAAAAAAAATATAAATACTGTTCAGTTTCTTGCACAGACAGATCGTTTTGTGTCTTTACACATCAATGTATCGTCACGAGCCGCAGGGTTTAATTTAGTTTTGTTTGTGTGTGTTTTTGTTTTGTTTTATTGTATGTTTTAGCCCTGATTCCCATCCACTTACATTATAAGACTGACAGACTACAATGGTTTTAGTTAAAAATCTCAATTTGTGTGCTACTAAAGAAACAAAGTCACCTACATCTTGGATGCCCTGGGGGTAGGCAGATAAACATCAAATTTTCATTTTTGGGTGAACTATCCCTTTAAGACCATATAAGGACCGTTTGAGATTTATGTACCCCTCAAATATCTGAATAGCATTTAATCTGGGTTTAAATCTTAATTTAACACCAAAATGTATATATTTTTACATAATCACTACTATTAGCAGAGAAGAACTCCAGTAGTAATTCCACTTCATCACGGAGAAGAAAAGGAGGCTCTGGAAAAAACAAAACAATCAATGGAACAAGCGGCAAGAAGTGACCACAGCTAGATTCAGTGGAGCACAAGGGGTTAAAGAAAGAATATGCCATAAGCGGTTGAAAAGAGGTTAAGTGGTTAGCTGGGTTATAGTGTGCAGACACAAGAAGCGGTTCTATAAACAAGAGGACACATTCCAAACCACAAGCCTCTGTCTTTACTATATACTCTAGTTTTTATTTTCATAGCACTTGGAAGGAAATTATGATTTGTGGTATGGCAGGATTATGGGAAATGACACAATGCACACTTTCCAGTGGCACTGATGTGGCACTCATATTTAAGAATGTTGGAAGTGTCTGAGCCAGCGAATGTTTGTGATGGCCCTCCTAATGAAATGAGCTCAATGCTGCCAGGATTTCTGTAAAACATGAAGGGAGCGTTATTGAGCTCTGATGATTTCATACAACCAGTAGTGTTAATACAGACCAAGCCCTTGCACATTTTTCTCCACTTGCCCTTTAATCAGTGAATGTTTTGTTGACACATAAGCATTGATCAGGGTAAGAAATTGTACGCATCATTTCATTGTGAGCTTAAAAGCAAGCTCTACTTTTTTGAAAATCCTTTAAGCACTTGTTTTAATGTAGTATGCTCTTGGCACAGCTGTTCCATTATCACAATATTTACAATTTTTCAGTCTTCTATTTGCTCTTTTAAATTAACACTTCAGGGTGGTTGATGGAGAGGCCTTTTGCATTAAGAGCTGTTGATTTGCTTAAATGTAATATGATTCAGCTTTTTTGGCATCATGTAAAGGTGGTTTTGAAATTATGACAGTGTTGTGTCATTTTTTTTGTATACTTTTATGGTTATTGCTTTGTATATTAACTTTTGTGGTAAGATTTAAACCTGTGTATGTGGGCATGTACATACATTTCTGTGTGAGACCTTTAAATGACTATGTATTTCTACACCCAGATTTTTGAAATAGCTGTAATTTTTGCTAAACCTACATTTAAGATTTTTTGCTGGTTTTGTAGGCAGGAATGCTTTTTTTATGGGTTATTAATACTAAATCGTAGCCTATGCCTGTATTAAGGTACTACCACTTTTTTTTTTTTTGCTTTATTTAATTCTGTTTTCATGAACCAAATTGTTGAGCAATACCCAAGGTGTTAGTTATGGTATACGGACCCTAATACTTTCCCCTGGAAAAACATTAAAACCTAAAAATAACTGTTAAGATTTCTAGTTATGAATTTTGTATGCATCTGCAGTTTCGGAAGGTGACCAAGAGTCTGCATAAAATGTAATGTCAAACTTGAATCCACCATAGCGTGTTATCATATCTAAATCAGGAGCAATGAGGCGTGACCATTTAGTTTGAGATTCATGAATGAATGGTTAAACTTTCCACAGATATGAACCTCCTCAAGGAGGTGTTATTTTCACTTTCTTAACACACATACTATCATTGAGTAAACATTTCAAATAAAATACTAAATTGAAGTGTCTTGGTTGTTAGTAATAGTAGTATAATTGTTTTAGTTCCTATAGGTGGGGCAATATACCTGTATATGTTGTTGTTTTTTACGAATTTTGCAGTGATATTGGTTTGTTTACCTTACTGTTAAGGTCGTGGTGTCTGGTTTATTGGTTACGATCATGAATCTGATATAAAGTTTTTATATAGATCTATACATCCGGAACAAATATCTCCCTCCTTTATAATGTATCCAACATGCCATTAAACGTGCAGTATGGAATTTTTGGCCACCAGGGGTTCACTCAATCAAAATAATAACATGAGACGTACTTTGATGACGTCGGGAAAGAGCGTAGGCTCATGGGAGTTGTTGTTCATTGGAACACGCGCTCTGTCGCTCCCCACATTCCTCACTCATTTTAACTGAGGCCGGCGACACACTGGATGCGTGGCGCAAGCGTCTCAGCTGCGTGGCGTGTCAGTTTTTAATTCGGCTCCCATGTTAATAGGTTAGAGCTTGCAGACACCCTGCGTGAGACGCGTGTCTCAGGCGCGGCTCAAGGCGTGCGGAAAACATGTGCATGCTAGAAATAGAACCGACGCCTATTTTTCACCCGACACGCACGCGTGTTGAAAGCGTTTCCAGGCAAAATATAATAAGAAAATATGTTTATATGTAATTTCGTACACAAATACATATTGATTCATGACATTTTGATGTTTCAAAGTCTATAGGTTGACATAAATTCAGATACAAATGTAATTTAAAAAATAAATAAATAATTATCGATTTTCAAATATTGCACCTGTCAAACATCGTCTATTTTGTCCTTTATCAGTAGGCTTTATATTTATGTTCAACATGAAGTATAGATATTGTTGTCATGAAGACAAGAGCCTGGTCTGTCGGCGGTCTCCCTCTATGTCACCTACAGCAGCAGCAGCTCGCCAGGCTTCTGGCACGCAGCAGAGACGCCACGCAGCCAGTGTGTCACCGGCCTTAGTATTTTGACAATCACGTATTTTCGAACGGAGAGATATATGAATTATCAGACCCCTATCAAATCAATATTCCATCTAGCTAGTAGTAATATATGTTAAAAAAAAAACGGTTGCCTTTCGTTAATAATTATAATTAGGCTACGTTTATACTATGATATCGAACAAGATAGTGAACTGCATTTGAAGCTACTTTATCCAGCTAGATATAGAACACATGTAGATTTACATTATACTCTACATAAGAGCTAGTCCGTCTGCGTTTTACACAAGACATCATCGTTTCACAAAATATACGGATAGATACAGTTAGCTGAATGGATGCATACCTGTTTATTAGAATGCAAGCATCTCTCTGTAGTTTCAGCTTGTCACGAAGCTCTCTCTATCTTGGAAAGGCAACTCCAATATTTACCCGTGTCTCGCTTCTTTATTGATTGAGGTATAAATACGAATATAAACAATATAAATATAAAATATAATAGTCTCGATCAAGGCTAGCTACTACTTTTTCTTCTTCAACTCGTCTTTGCTTCTGTTCACCTTTGTATTTGGCAGTTCCGCAGGAAGTTAGATAAACTAGAGGGGTCAAACTTTATATGACGCCATAGACGGGCGACAAAACGGAAATAAAGAAACGTGCTGTGTCTTCTAATTAAACTATAATTTTCTCCGGATTTGAAAGTTCGTGGAAACTGTCGGGATAATGTAAGTACACAACAAAAAAATATATATAACATGGATATAGTGATATCTGCTATTTTTAAAGCAGAAAAATTACATATTGCGCCTTTAAAGAAATACGTGTAATTAATGTTACTATTATTATGTTATTACGAGGAAAAATAAGGTCTGTGATTCAATTCAGAGTTAATGTTTGATCTACCGAATGTGTAGTTTATCTTCTAGAACACAACATTAAATCCTTTTAACGTAATGTTTGCCACAGGCCTTATTTCACTCATAACAACCGATTGACCTACAAACTGACGTCAGTACCTAACGCATGTGTCTGTCCGAACTGCATTTCCCATAAACCACAGCGCCAAAGTGGCTGATGGTATATTGGAGGGCTGCGCTCTGACAGCGGAGCTCTATCCGGCGAAGCGCTAACTGAGCAGACGCATTCTAGATAGCCATGGCGGCGACAGGAGGAGGGAAAATCAGATCAAGAAGACACCACATCGCTTCAAAACCTTATGCCAAAGGCAAACAGGTAAATAAAACGAAACTCTAGTCGCCACGGCAAGGATTTGAGCGGTTCTTAGCTTAATGCGTACCGGTGTTTAGCCGGCGGGTTTTGTATTTGTGAAGCAGTAGACGTTTTGAGGCCTGTTTCAGGCCTGTTCACGTTCTTCCAGCACACGGTCTCAACATTGTCACCGCGATACCGCTAACTCATTTGACTGAAGAGACGTAGCCGTTAAGTGAGGAAAAATGCTCAAAATATGGCGTCAGAGAAGTGAAATTTGAATATTTTTTAATAATTTTAGACAACCGCGTGAACGCATTTCAAAACACAACCCGTTAGCCGTTAGCTGCGCCTTGCACCGTCGTCATACAAGAATACTTACATTTGAATTAAAATAACAACATTTTAATGTGATTACCCACTAAATAAAATGCGTTCGAAGCTCACGTCTCCCATCTTTTGTGCCGTTCAGAGGGTCCACACGTGGGTAACCAGAACTCCACAGCACTTTTGGCAGTGTTTTCTGTACTTATATTTCATGTCTAAGTCTTAAACTTGGTTAAAGATCAATTTGATATGACTAGTAGCGAGTCTGGTACATGTTTTGCATAAATACGGAAAGAACAGGTACTTAACGTAACGTTATTAGGTTTGTCATCATGAAGAAAGGCGGGATGAGTGCGTGGCGTGTTTTCAGAGCGATCTGTAAGCTGGAAGCATTCACATGCTGCTTTATGAAAAGATAAACAGAGCAGTGACTAACGCACGTTCATGGATTAATGTCATTCCATGTTCTATGAACAGACATTTTAATTAGTCCTTCACTAATCTTAAATCAATCATAAGCTCGACTATATTTGGCTAATAACTTTAGCAATATTGATATCATTTTGCTTTTTGCGAGATACGACCTGTGTTTTAGAGAAATTAAGTAGAAATGATATAATTGGAAATACCGTTTTTTATTTACTGAGATCTGTATACTTGGTAAAGCGCTAATTGTCATAATTTGTTAAAATGTTAAAATCATATATTTTTATTTTTAGTCTAAAGATTAAACTGTTACTCTGTCAAAGAAACAAATGGAGCTGTTAATGCATAATGGTTATTAGATATATAAAAATTTGTATCTGCATTTAAAAACATTGGTCTCTAATTCTAAACTCATGTTTTTTTTAGTTGTTTTCTATTCTGATCTGATGTAGTGATTTAAAACTGTTGTGCCATAGAAAGTGGAATTGGAAGTCTCTGTTCTTTTGTATTGCATTTACATTTTAAATGTTTAGCAACTTAAAAATCATGGAAAGGCCCATATTTTCTGTTGACACTGTATATATATATTTTGCTACTCGTTTCCCCCCCACTGACATTGCATAAGCTGCACACACTTGGAAAGCCCCCCCCTCCCAAAAAAAAAATCTTAAAATGTATACTCTAGATGCTGTGTTTGATAATTTCTTTTTCGCGTTTCACCTTTCATTTGAAATGCTCCTGTACTGTGGCATTTTTATACGTACAAATCTTCTGTGGTGAACCTCACTGGAAATGAGTTAAAACTGCATGTAGTATTGATAAAAAATGCTGTCTTAGCCATTTCAGTGAAGTATTTCATCACATCACAACTTTTTCAAAGTGTGTCATGTAAGTTACACATGTGCATTTTAACACTGTGCAGAGATAATTGAGCTCGCAGGTGTGTTTACTAGATTGGATGATGTCATAGAGTGGAGTATAAAGTGTAGTTGAACTTAAGTCATTGTTCTTCCTGTACACTTTGAAACTCTGCTCTCCCACACATTTTTGGTAGTATTGATTGGCCATGTTGACCTTGGGTAGCGTCATGTGTGCACTGTTGACAGGAAGTGACTTATGTTGCAACCCTGAGCTCATGCATGAGGCCCCAGCCATGTACACAGCTGGATTCGTATGCCGAGTGCATGCTGAATGTTTGTAGTTTATCCTTTATGTAGTCTTCTTGATTTCTTAGTAAGGCAAGAAGATGAATTATGCTCTTGCTCTGGCCTATATTTAAATCAGTATGTATAAGCATTAAAGGCCTTCCGTTTTGATTGTGCAATCTCTCCCAGCTCTTCTGCTGAGGCCAGATGGACCATTTAGCTTTCCCACCTGCTTGAGGGTCACATGCTTACAGTGTTCAGCCAATGAGCTAGTCTGTGGTGTTGCTGAATCCAAACCTAGGAGTTCAGTTCGAGAACAATAAGGCTGTAGTGCTTGCACAGTGATTTGGCCCCCAGGGCCCATTTTAGATGACAACTGAAGCTCTCAAATCCAGGCCCTCTCTAGCCTTGGGGGTCGCACTGTTTCTGCAGTATGTTAACTCATGAATCAAAGTTTAGGATGATGTCTTTCCTTGCAACTTGGCTCCATGCTTAGTAGATAAGTTGAAGGCATAGACTGTATAAAAACATGGACGTAGTGTCCGTGACGTCACCCGTAGTCTCCTGAAGTGTGTTTTTGAAGCCTAAAGTGTGTAGAGCGGGCCGTCGCCATCTTGGCAGCGCGTCACCACGCGACTCTGCCGGACAATCAAAAATGGGCGGGAGCTAGTTGCTAAAGCCACACCCACCTAGCACGACGGCAGTGTCAGCAGCGGCAATCCACCTGTCACTCAAGTGGCTACGCCCTTAATTATGCAGAACTTTAAGTCTTAATATAATTTAAACGGATGAGTTATAAAAAAATTCACCCCCCTCAAAGTTGTCATGAAGGGCAAAATTAGCTATTTAGACCAAAATCATTTTTTGAACCAGGCTGTAAACATGTTTTTTCCTGCTGTAAAGTTGGGCATTTTAACATGGGGAGTCTATGGAACTGACTCCCTTTTGCGGCCAGTCGATGAATTGCAGTTTTAGTCACTTCCTTATTGGCCTCACGAGAGAGAGCGGGAGGTTGGCGCTCGGTTGAAGGCCACATGAAACATGGAAAACTGTTTTTACTTAAAAGTGCTTAAAGGATTACCGTATTTTCCGGACTATAAGTCGCACTTTTTTTCATAGTTTGGCTGGTCCTGCGACTTATAGTCAGGTGCGACTTATTTATCAAAATTAATTTGACATGAACCAAGAGAAATGAACTAACAGAAAACATTACCGTCTACAGCCGCGAGAGGGCGCTCTATGCTGCTCAGTGCTCCTGTAGTCTACACTAAGCAGCATATAGCCCCCTCTCGTGGCTGTAGACGGTAATGTTTTCTCTTGGGTCTAAATAAATGCGACTTATAGTTCGGTGCGACTTGTATGTTTTTTTCCTCATGACGTATTTTTGGATTGATGCAACTTATACTCAGGTGCGACTTATAGTCCGAAAAATACGGTTGTACACTTCCACAATAAAAAATTCCTGATAATTTACTCACCCCTAGTCATCCAAGATGTTCATGTCTTTTTTTTCTTCAGTTGAAAATAAATCAAGGTTTTTGAGGAAAGAATTCCAGGGTTTTTCTCCATATGTTGGACTTCAATGGGGACTGATGGGTTGAAGGTCCGAATTAGCTGTTTCAATGCAGCTTCAAAGGTTGCAACACAATCCCAGCCAATAAATAACGGTCTTGTCTATTAAAAAAAACAAACGCATTTTAACCACAAATGGTCGTCTTGCACTAGCTCAACTTCAAGCATTACGTAGTCACGTTGGAAACGTCTCACGTTATTTAGGCAGAAGTACAAACCAAGTGTTTACAAAGTGAATGCAAAGAATGTGAAACTCTGTTTGCTAAAAAAGTAAAGCGATGTAGGGTGGGGATGTTCATTTCGTTTTTTTTCCCTAACTGACAACTGACACTCGTTAACTGATTATCAACCGTTAACCGCCAAGATTATTTTAAACCAGAGTTAAAGTATATTAAAAAGGATACGTGTCTGTGACCTGTTAAATATACTAACATTTGTTTCCTGTGGATTCATTTTACATGTGCAAAAGCAACAAACAACAGAACATGTGGCTTCATGGTCTTCATATCACAACACGCACCTGCAGCGCTTCTGTGAGCAGAGAAAAACATAATAAAGCTAGGCTATATATAGCGGATAAATAGACCTATACGATAAATATATTTTTAGTTGAATAATGATGAAAATGAAAAAAAAAAAACGCAGTTTCGGTTCATTTTTGTGCTGCGCGAAAGGAAACATGGCAGAAAGTGGCATCCTATTTTTCTTTAGGCTTATTTTACACACAAAGATTTGTTTTTATTGTGAATACACAAAGGCAAACCGTTTACAATTCTGATTATCTTTATGACTAAAAAAAAGTAGCTTCCACTGTTCAAGTGATTGTTGGCCCTGCATGCGCGCGCAGTTTTGCTACTTTGACAATGCAGCCAGTCAAACATATGGAAAAAAAACACCCTGCTCAGTTTAAATGTGTAATAAAATCTGTGCTGTTAAGTGTTATCATGGTACCACCATGATGTTATGGAAAACATTTTGGAACGCGAGTGAAGTAGGCTACAATAGATAATAATGCATTCACATATATCGCGAATACGGAAACATTTGATTTTGTGTTGAATGAGAGACCCAGTGTTGGTTTCAGTTTAGTTTTAGCCTAAATTTTGTCTTGTTGTTTATGTTGCCATAACTTCTTTATAAGCTATTTTTTTAATCTTGTTTTTTTTTTTTTTTTTTTTTTTTTTTAGGCTACTGTTAATTGAATTTGGAAGGATTTGTTGTGGAGTGAGGGGAACTAAAATAGCTACGTTTACAGTGTTTATTATAACGTTTGTAGACTTTTTTTTTTTATACCTGTAGCGTAGCCTATTTTAAAATGCAGCAAGCCCTTTTTAAAAGATTTATCAATTACTGAATATAAATGAATAAATTACTTTTTAAACCATTTAACTTATATTATTAATTGATAAAAATTCTTAATGGTTGGTTAACCGGTTAAAATGAACATCCCTAATGTTGAGCCATACCCTACCTTTTTGAATCGGAAAAACACAGACGAAGAATTAACCATGCATGACCTCTCCTACGTGAAGTTGTAGATGCACATCGCAGAGCTAGTGCAAGACAAGCATTTGTGGTACAAGTCTTGTGATGAATGTATCGATGAATTAATGATTTCTTTATGTACAAACGTAATCTTAAACTATTGGCTGTATTTCGCATTAAACACAACAACTGTAAGCAAGTAGTGTATAATTTAATATCTAAATGAGCTCTTATTCTATTTTGTACAATAAAAATAAAACTTGCTTCAATTAAGAAGCCTTGGACAAACTATGCACCAAAAAAAAAAACCTTCTCCGTCAAAAAGCACCTGATGGAGTTTGAACATTAAACTGCTTCTGTTTGACACAAACGCCTGCACAGATATGCATTTTCCGCTAGAATTGCCCTGAACTCGTGCATGTTCGGATGCGGAGCTATGGAGAAAGTAAAAAAAAAAATGCTGTGCACTCCACCACGCAAAGTAAGTTTGCGTGAACTCAAAGCGAACTTCTGGCAACAAAGCGATGATGTCATATTTTCAGCGCTCACCGAAGCGAACTTGCGGATGTGTCGCGTATAAATCAGCCTTGACACAGAGAAAGGGACCTATGGCCGGCCAGCCGGGGTTCGTCTTTTTGGGAGAAAAATCTGCAAGTTTTTATTTAAATGTATGTGTACCTCCTAACATGTTTGTTTGGTAAAATAAATGTTGTAAATTCAAATCAGATAGTCTTCCGTGTCTGGAATGGATGTATTCTTGAGTCTATAAGGTAATAATATAATAATAAAACCTTGTTTGAAATTTTTGGTTTCGTCTATACTACTAGGTACTTCTACTATATTAACTGTGTTAAATAGAATGGCCTTACTAAAAAGACTAAAATAGAATTTTCATAGACTAAATGTCATCAGTTTACGTTGACTAAAACTAGACTAAAAAGAGTATGTGCATTACTAAAAGTAATAAAAACTAAAGTAACAGCTTCACACAAAGACTAGAATAAAATAAAACCAAACACAAACAACATTTGTTAAAAGTATATACATTTTAATTGAGTCATTTGAAGGTGCATTGAAACTGCAATTTGGACCTTCAACCCTTCGATCCCCATTGAAGCCCACTATATGGAGAAATCCTGGAATGTTTTCCTCAAAAACCTTAATTTCTTTTCAACAGAAAAAAAAAGACATGAACATCTTGGATGACGTGGGTGAGTATATTGTCAGGAAATATTTATTCTGGTAGTGAAGCTCTGAACTTTTGTATCAGCTGTTAAAATCTAAAAGGTTTAGGATTAAAAATAAGACCAAGAATAACCTTTTAGTGAAGTGAAGTGACATACAGCCTAGTATGGTGACCCATATTCATAATTCGTGCTCTGCATGTAACTCATCCAAAGTGTGAACACACACACACACAGACACAGACTGTGAGCACACACCCGGAGCAGTGGGCAGCCATTCATGCTGCAGCGCCCGGGGAGCAATTGGGGGTTTGGTGCCTTGCTCAAGGGCACCTCAGTCGTGGTATTGTTGTCCCGAGACTCAAACCCACAACCTTAGGGTTAGGACTCAAACTCTCTAAGCACTAGGCCACGACTTCCCCTTTGAATTATCAATAAAATCAGCAACTGGTTGAGGCAGAAAAAGTTAAAAGTAAAAGTCTTGTTCACTTCAATGCATTGCTTCTGGCTAAGATATGAGCCCTGTATCCTTAACACATTGCTTTTCAAGTGAAAGTCATCTTGTTTGAATTAGGAGAGAAATCACCAGATCGATCACCGTTTACAAGTGACAACATGGACTGGACTTTTTTATATATTAGGTAGGGATGGGACAAAATATAGATATGGCAATAGGCCATAACTCGTTCAGGATTAAAACATCTTGAGAGGGAGTAAATTACAATTTTCATTTTTGCAGATGAAGAGAGAGAGAACCTGCACATAAGTTTCACAGGAATTTTTTTTTTGTAGTTCAACAGATATCTTTATGTATAATTATAGGATTGTCTAGCAATATACATAGATTATCGCAGAATTGCTGTATAGTTATATTATTGGTATCGTGAGGTACCCTGTGATTCCCACCCCTAATTATAGGGGATGGAGCATTATTATAGATTAAGGATTTATATTAATGAGTTTCAAGTATATCCTGGTTTTTTTTGTTGCTGCAGGATATACTAATGTTGTCCCTTTTGCTCCTGCAGCAGCCTGGCCTGATCAGTCGAGTGACAGATACAGTGAAGAGCATAGTCCCCTCCTGGCTGCAGAAATACTTCAAAAATGGAGAAGTTCCAGAGGGTGATACCGGTGCAGTCGGAGTGGACCGGAATAACGTGGCTCCTCCCCCTAATGGCAGCGACGAAGTCACCCCACTCCCAGATGGACGACACTCTCCAGAGCCGAGCACAAGTAACACAGGTATGATGAGTAGGTGCTGTCCAACAGATATGCACAGGTGCTATTCCAAAACCTAGAAAACGGTGTAGGTGGCTACTTTAAACATTGCTTGCATTCTTGACTTGAAATATTGAATTCCTTTTTTCAGAACCATCTACGACTAGAGCGTCACGGAACTTCCACGAAGCTCTTTCGAGACCCCCGCTCAATCGGACTCACCTGCACTTCCCCTCTCTGGATGGTTCCCCTGCATTAGGTGGCACAAGCTCCCTTTTCTCCCAGCCCTCCACATCTACAGCACCCTTCTCAGGGAGCCCTTTCGCTGTAACCTCCAACTTCTCCCTGGTGAAAGAGATTAAGGACTCCAGTTCTCAGCATGAGGATGACAATATCTCGACTACCAGTGGCTTTTCGTCACGTGCATCTGATAAAGGTGAGCAACCACATTTCTGAGCAGAAACCGATAGACAAGTTTTGTTGCTAGGCTTTTGAATTGTCAAGTTTCATTGGAGTCTTAAATTAGGTATAGATAGAACTAAGCGCAGAGCTTACTCTTGTTCCAGATTTGCCCACATCGAAGAATGTGCCACCCCTTTGGTCTCCAGAGACAGAACGCACCCACAGTGGATCACAGACAGCCCACTCTGGGTTGAAAAAACCAGCCTTCAACCTGTCAGTCTTTGGCACTTCCTCATCAGTAAGTAGGTCCAATCCTCTACAATGCGAGTAAATCACTAAATTTTTACTCTGGGCGACTAAATTATATCTAACGCTAGCCATTGGCTAATAAATTCTTAGATTTTACTCGCCAGTGTGCGAGTTGGAGGCCAAGTATAATTTTAGCGCAGATATTTTCACTTGCCAGCACTCTTGACTGAGCGCTTCAGTGTTTCACTCTCCGTCAAGGGATGTGCTTTCTTCCCAGTTTAGCTCAATGGATGCGCAGCGTAGTTAATGACGTACTGTAAACTTTAGTGTGAACACTGACAACGTGATTATTATTCATGGATCCAGCAGCTCATTAATCCTTAGTGCATTTTATATTGTTATTAGTAGTAGAATTCGAAGTATTATTATTATTTTATCAGAATTATTGTTAGATTTTTAGACTTGATTTTTACAGAAACACTGAATGGCCAACAATATCTTAAGCACCACCACCAGTCCTGAGTTCAGTTGAAATTACAAATATGCATTCATACATGGTTACCAAGTTTTATTTCTAAAGTTCTATCATTTAAATAAAGCTTGATTGTCATATTCAGGGCTTAAAGTATTCCGGCACCGTGCCGGATCTCCGGCGTGTGGCCGTGAGGGGAAAAAAATAATAATAATATTTGAGAGCCTGCACATGGTTTAATATTTTCGAGCCAATTTATTTCACCTACCAATCATATGAGAGGAACGCAGCTTTAACTAACGTTACAAGCCTATAAGAAGCAGAGAAGGGCGGGTCCTTGCAACACAGTATGATTGACACCGATACGTCAATACATAGACCGGGTCAATGTCACGTTAGCGTTGTCGGAGGAAAAAAAATGGAGCGCAAGTTCATGAAGCCTGGGGATGATGACCTAGCAATGGATAAAGGACTCAAAAATAAAAGGCGCCGGGCATGGATTGAAGAAAGTATAGATGGCGAGCTTTTTGGCAATTGAGAGAGAAATTGAGAGAGCCTGGGGCTTGTTTCTGCACAATTTACTAGAGGAAGCTACTGTATGCCAGCAGCAGTAAGAAAGTGGTTGCTCGTCATGATTTAGACTCCGGTCATTGAGCCGCTGCCCGTGCACTCAAACTTACCGCGATGTTGCCGGCAGCTACTGTTACAGCTGACACACAGTTGTCTATGACTGACCGTGTCTGTATTAAAAATAAGTTTGTGCACATTTATAGCAGAACATGTTTTGTCTTTCAGAATTTCGCAGCCACTGGTCACCCTGTGTAGAAAACTGGCAGAAGACAAAAAAAGTGTTAACTAGCCTGTCGGTTTCGAATCAACATGCGAGTTACTTCCCAGAAAAAAAGTGATAATGGCCTTGATTTCACTTCTACAGTCGTGGCCAAAAGTTGAGAATTACATAAATATTAGTTTTCAAAAAGTTTGCTGCTAAACTTCTTTTAGATCTTTGTTTCAGTTGTTTCTGTGATGTACTGAAATATAATTACAAGCACTTCATACATTTCAAAGGCTTTTATCGACAATTACATGACATTTATGCAAAGAGTCAGTATTTGCAGTGTTGGCCCTTCTTTTTCAGGACCTCTGCAATTCGACTGGGCATGCTCTCAATCAACTTCTGGGCCAAATCCTGACTGATAGCAACCCATTCTTTCATAATCACTTCTTGGAGTTTGTCAGAATTAGTGGGTTTTTGTTTGTCAACCCGCCTCTTGAGGATTGACCACAAGTTCTCAATGGGATTAAGATCTGGGGAGTTTCCAGGCCATGGACCCAAAATTTCAACATTCTGGTCCCCGAGCCACTTAGTTATCACTTTTGCCTTATGGCACGGTGCTGGAAAATGCATTGTTCTTCACCAAACTGTTGATGGATTGTTGGAAGAAGTTGCTGTTGGATGGTGTTTTGGTACCATTCTTTATTCATGGCTGTGTTTTTGGGCAGAATTGTGAGTGAGCCCACTCCCTTGGATGAGAAGCAACCCCACACATGAATGGTGTCAGGATGCTTTACTGTTGGCATGACACAGGACTGATGGTAGCGCTCACCTTTTCTTCTCCGGACAAGCCTTTTTCCAGATGCCCCAAAAAATCGGAAAGGGGCTTCATCGGAGAATATGATTTTGCCCCAGTCCTCAGCAGTCCATTCACTATACTTTCTGCAGAAGATCAATCTGTCCCTGATGTTTTTTTTGGAGAGAAGTGGCTTCTTTGCTGCCCTTCTTGACACCAGGCCATCTTCCAAAAGTCTTCTCCTCACTGTGCGTGCAGATGCGCTCACACCTGCCTGCTGCCATTCCTGAGCAAGCTCTGCACTGGTGGCACTCCGATCCCGCAGCTGAATCCTCTTTAGGAGACGATCCTGGCGCTTGCTGGACTTTCTTGGACGCCCTGAAGCCTTCTTTACAAGAATTGAACCTCTTTCCTTGAAGTTCTTGATGATCCTATAAATTGTTGATTTAGGTGCAATCTTAGTAGCCACAATATCCTTGCCTGTGAAGCCATTTTTATGCAACGCAGTGATGGCTGCATGCGTTTCTTTGCAGGTCACCATGGTTAACAATGGAAGAACAATGATTTCAAGCATCACCCTCCTTTTAACATGTCAAGTCTGCCATTCTAACCCAATCAGCCTGACATAATGATCTCCAGCCTTGTTAACAAGACGATTACTGAAATGATCTCAGCAGGTCCTTATGACAGCAATGAAATGCAGTGGAAAGGTTTTTTTGGGATTAAGTTAATTTTCATAGCAAAGAAGGACTATGCAATTCATCTGATCACTCTTCATAACATTCTGGAGTATATGCAAATTGCTATTATAAAAACTTAAGCAGCAACTTTTCCAATTTCCAATATTTATGTAATTCTCAAAACTTTTGACCACGACTGTAATCTTAAGTTTAGCAGTTCAGTTTTTTTAGCACTTTTTAGCACTTATTTAAGCACTTTTAAGCACTTGTAATTGTTTAGAAGAAAACACTTTATTTGACATAGTACTTTTAAATAAATGGTACAAAGCATAATCATTGAAGAGTCATGTCTATCTCCGTCTCAGTTCATCAGTTTTTTAAAGCACTTTAAGCTCTTGTTACTGTGTTTGTTATTATCGTCAATATTTGAAGTAAGTCCGTCTATGCAGTTTCTCTCCACCCCCCCCCCCCCCAAAAAAAATCAGGATTTTTTTCTACTTTAACCCCTGCATATTATATTATAATGCTTGACTGACTGATGTTAAGTGGAATTTCAGTTATTTAAAATCTGTGGCCTTACATAGCTCTATACTGTGACCTAATGGTTGCATTTTGCAATAACAAAAGTATTAAGCAGCACTACTGTTTCCATCTTTTATAATATGAAATGCACCAAATCAGCATATCTTAACATTAACATTAAAAACTGGTAATGTTTTAAAAAAAAATTATATTTCACAATATTTCTGTTTTTATTTTTTTAAGTCTAATCATGCAGGCTTGATGAGGATAAAATACTTCAACAAATCTTTTGAACAGTGTTGTATAATTTGGAATAAGAGCAATCAGTGTTCTTTTTAGGTTCCCTTTAATGTCCAAGTTGTCTTGTCAGATGACTAATGACTACTCGCGTTACTGAGATGGAGGTTAATGCTAGGCATGCTTGTTCTCTTGTAGTCAGTGTTGAGCAGTTCAGTGCTGAACTCCAGTCAGTTGGGGGATTCACCCTTCTACCCAGGAAAGACCACGTATGGAGGAGCTGCTGCGATGAGATCGGCTCGTTCGCGCCCAGCTACTCCTTACCAGGTATGAACAATCATGCCAATGATTGACTCTTATTTCATAGGCCAGTACTATTATTTCATATTACATTTTATACTTTTATAAAATTGTAAAATCTGGTCTGTGGTTGCTCAGCCTCCCGTTAGGAGACAGATAAAGGCAAAGCCAGCTGGAGCTCAACCCTGTGGAGTAACCAGTGCCACAGCGAGACGCATCCTACAGTCCCTGGAGCGCATGTCCAGTCCTCTTGCTGTGAGTTCACTGTCTGTCGCTATCTGCTATGGTATACATTTTTTTAAATCAAATAAAACATTTCAGTGTTACTAAGCCTGTAGAAGAAAGAAAGAGTTTAAAATTGAACAAATAGATTTAGATGTGGAATCCTTAGATGTGGAAAAAGCAACAAAAGCATTTCATTTTAAAACATGTTTTGGTAACTTTGCAGGATGCAAAAAGAATTCCGTCTACAGTTTCATCACCTCTGTCAGCTGTAAGTACCAAGTCATGGTAGTTTTTACTCTGCAACACTTTGAAATTCACTTCTATTGAGTTTTCAGTCCATACAGTCTTTAAACTTTCCTTTTTTATTTTTTCAGTCACTGAATCACACAGACCTTGACGTTTCAAATTTTCAGTCAAAGAGGAAAAGGGTGAGTCTACAGCTATTTATGAATTTGAAGTGTAAGATTAAAATCGGGGTCTATCTTGGATGTGTAGGGAAAAAAAACACTTTTTTTCATGCTTATAAACAATTTATAACTGTACCTTAGTGCATCTTGTAAAATTGGCAACTTTTACTTTGCTTCTGCTGCTCGTCTTTAACTGTGAACAAATGTGGCAGCTGGCTACTAATCCCAAACAATGTGCCTATTCACCCAACACTAGAAACCTAAAGGCTGTAATAACCATTTGTGGCAGATGTCCATAATCCAACATATCCTGGGCTGTAAGATTGTTGTTTCGCAGTTCAAGTGGGCACACTTGATTAATCAAAGCAGACGTGTGCATGCCACTTGAAAATTTGGATGTAGAAATATAAAATAGCTGTATGGGTAATCACACACACACACGCACACGCGCGCACACACATATATCTCCAGAAAATGGATAGCCTAGTATCCTTTGCACAGTGGTGTAGGGAACTGTCTGCTGTATTTGTAATGTTGTTCCTTCAACACACAGCTGGAGCCGTCAGTCCCTCCTGTGCAAAAGCTGGTGGTCCCTGCAGCTGCTGCAGTGTCTGGTAACCGTTCGGTATCCTTTAGACCATCACTGACCCCAGGTGGAGTGAACAGAGTGGAGAAAAATAACAGGGAGACTGTGAGTTCAATAATTAACAATGCATCCTGCATTAAATTTCACCATATGACTATATAAAACAAATGTAATGAATGGTAAATTTTGACTCTTTGACTGTTTAAAAAAAAATTCAGCCTTAGTGAGCATGAAGACTTTTCTTTCAAAAAAAAATTTTAATAACGTTTTACTCACCCCAAACTTCTAAACCGTAATGTACATTGTCCACCTAACGCTGAAACTGTCTACAAAAACTGCAAGCACTGTAATAAAGTGGATTTTAGCAAGTCTGCATTTTGAGCTCTTCCAGAGAACTAACTTTTGTTTTTTCTGCCTTTTGTAGCCGGTAAGACAATCCCCTCCCATTTCAGATCATGTCCAGGCTCCCTCTCCCAGGTAAGAGTGAATAATTTGATCGTTTGATTCTCTATTCTTTTTTTAATGGGACAAGGAGAACTGTTAGTGGCTTCACTTGCATATGTACTCAGTCCATCAATTTGTTTGTCCCAGCACAAGCAGTTTGTCCTACCCCTTGTCCAGCACGCCTGCAGTCAGTAGCGCTGGTTCTAGAGGGGGCAAAATGAAGAGGGATAGGGCCATCAGACCTTCATCCAAAAAACCTGACGATGAGGTCAGAGACTTGAGTAGAGTAGAACTTATTTTGAAGCTGTCCAACGGAATGGTTTGATCCTCATGTAAACTGTTCTCCTTTCAGTTTGCCGAGGAACCAGACCTGCCCCCTGCCTCTCTTCCCAGCAATTTCACTTTGCCAACATTTAATTTCTCCTCTCCTACCCCCACCTTATCGCTCACCTCCAGTACTAAACCATTTGCAACTGCCTCTGAGGAACCGGCAGCATATAAGGTATTACCTCCCCTCTGACCCTTTAGAATTGTGCCCTCTGTCTGCTGTTGTCTTGGCTTATCAAGCTGACAGAGGTTCATAGCAGTTATGGTGGACGAGTATTTGTAATGTGCCATTTTTATTGGTTTTATCAGGAGCCAGCTGCACCATCCACACCACCATCTGTCCCCTTCACATTCTCTTCGCCTATCGTCAAGGCAACAGCTGCCAGTCCTCCAACTTTCTCTCCATCAGTAGGTCTTCTTTGTTCTCGTACTCTTTACATTTAATACAAAACAAGGAAATGCAATAATGATCCTTCCCTGCAGTCTGGATTCACCTTCAGTGCGCCTACTATGAAGATGGGCCCCTCTTACTCCAATGGGAAAATTGTTCCAACAGTAGCACCAGGTAAGGTTTGACTTACAAAGCAGTTGTATTTTCAATTGAAGTAATGTTATAGTATTTACTACCACTCCGTATGTTTTGCAGTCAAATCAGTGGCCAGTGAAGAAAAGGAGTTTGAAGGGCCCTTCAAACCTGCAAAGGTTTTAAAACAGGGCAGTGTATTGGATATACTTAAGGGACCTGGTACGACTGGCTTTTCCTGATTTTATTTTTTTTTACTTGTAATTTTTTGAAGGCCATTGCTTTTTGCATGCATTTACCCTTTTCTTATTTTTAGGATTTGCATCCCCTGCTCAGAATGCAGTTGATAAACCTTTGCCGTCTACATCAACATCCTCTGTTCCTCTTTCGGGTTTTGGGGACAAGTTCAGGCCACCTGCAGGGTCGTGGAGCTGTGGCACTTGTCTACTGCAAAACAAGTCCTCGGACAAGACGTGTGTAGCTTGTCTTGCACCGCAACCCAACACAGACTCTGCCTCTAAATCAGACCGTAAAACCACAGAAGCTCCTGCAAGCATCAGCTCCCTCTTCGCTCCTCCAGCTGGTAGCTGGGACTGTGACACATGTTTGGTCAGGAACAAACCGGATGTAGTTAAATGTGTAGCTTGTGACACATCCAAACCAGGGACTGGAGTGAAATCCAGCCTGACTTTACCAGCTCTTTCTGAAGCCTCGTCCACTCTCTCTGCCACCTCTTCTGCAACCACCACAGCAACAACAACTGCTTCTTCAGCAACTGGACTGTTAGGATTTGGGGACAAATTTAAGAAGCCAGAGGGGTCTTGGGAATGTGATGTATGCATGGTTCAAAACAAGGCACAGGATGTGAAATGTGTAGCCTGTCAGAGCTCTAAACCTGGTAAAGTTTTAGTAATGCGGTTAAGATTTAAAACATTTTAATGCCCAGAAATAAATAAAAAATATTTGCATACGTCATGTCTTACTCGGTCTATTACAGGAGCTGTAGCCGCAGCGGTCTCGACTACAGTCTCTGCACCTGCAAGCACTGCTGCGCCTTTGATAGGATTCGGGGAGAAGTTTAAGAAACCTGAGGGGAGCTGGGAGTGTGAGGTGTGCTGTATTCAGAATAAGGCAGAGGACCAGCAGTGTGTGGCTTGCCAGTCAGCAAAACCAGGAGCTAAAATAGAGTCCAAAGGTAAAGTGCCTTGCAATGATATTTCCATTAGTCAGGAGACTTCAAAGCAGCTGCTTACTGTTTTGTAGGAGCAGGCTGATGACCAGAATTCTCATTTCTTTTTCAGGTTTTAGTTCATCATTTGGCGTTCAGTCCAACAGTACAGAATCAGGTTCATCTGGTTTTAAGTTTGGTACCAGTTCTACGTACTCAACCTCTGCTGGACTGAAGTTTGGAGGCACTTTCTCAGATACTACTTCCACCACAAGTGGATTTAAATTTGGATTTGGGTCCTCCAACTCAATCTCAAAATCGGAGGGCTTCAAATTTGGAGGCTTATCCTCGGATGCAGCTTCTGGTGGGGTCACACTTGAGTGTGCCTCATCAGAATCCACAGCAAAAACAGAGAGCTTGTCAAAGGGCTTTACATTTGGTGGATCCGTAGATGACTCGCTTGAAAAAAAGACTAAATCTCAGGATTCTAGTACAGGATTTAAATTTGGTGATGGTGGAATAACTTTCAGCTCTCAAGCTTCTGGTTCCGAAAACTCAGCATTTTTGTTTGGAGCTAAACCCAGTGAGAAAGGAAGCTCAGATTCATCCTTTAGTTTTTCTGTGCCCCCATCAAAAGCTGAGAAAGATGATGCTCCTGCTTCCTCAGAAACAGTTTCGACCACTGCAACAATGACGGCAGCGAATGTCATTCCTATTTTTGGCAAGTCTTTAGTAGCTGAATCTTCTGCATTGAAATTTGGGGAACCATCAACGAAAGAGCAAACTCTAGTGACGTCCACCTTCACCTTCGGAAAAACAGAAGAGAAAAAGGACACCTCTGCACCCTCCGGTGCATTCTTATTCGGTGCTTCCAAGGAAGCTGACAAACCGGCACCAACCTTGGGCTTCTCTTTTGGTGAGCCGGACCCTCCAAAAGATTTCCCCAAGCCTACACTTACATTTGGGAAACCTGCTGATTCAGCAGAAGCCCCAAAACCGTCATTTAGTTTTGGACAGAGCATGACAGGTAAGTGGAGGGGTCTTTTCTAATTTCTTGATGGCTTTCCTTATGTTGTAGTAATACCTCCGTTTGACTGTACGACTGTGTTTTCCAGAAACATCTGCTCCAAAGCCCCCTTTTGGCTTCATGGCCAACTCCTCAAGCACCCCAGCTTCGTCCAGCTCAATTCCCAGCCTTTTTGGCACTCCCTCTACCTCTTCCCTGACTCCCACACCTGCTCCCTCGAGTACCTTTGTGTTTGGCCAGAATACCTCCACTGATCATACCGTGGCAAAGACTTTCATGTTT